>NC_086450.1:249354017-249654017 GCF_028390025.1 Pseudophryne corroboree | reverse complement strand
GATCAGCTGCGATTTTGGAATATTTAGAATCCACCCGTGCTGTTGTAGCAGTATCCGAGATAGTGCTACTCCTACCTCCAACTGTTCCCTGGACTATGCCCTTATCAGGAGATCGTCCAAGTAAGGGTAATTAAGACGCCTTTTCTTCGAAGAAGAATCATCATTTCGGCCATTACCTTAGTAAAGACCTGGGGTGCCGTGGACAATCCAAACGGCAGCGTCTGAAACTGATAGTGACAGTTCTGCACCACGAACCTGAGGTACCCTTAGTGAGAAGGGCAAATTTGGGACATAGAGGTAAGCATCCCTGATGTCCCGGGACACTATATAGTCCCCTTCTTCCTGTTCGTTATCACTGCTCTGAGTGACTCCATCTTGATTTGAACCTTTGTAAGTGTTCAAAAATTTTTTAGATTTAGAATAAGTCTCACCTAGCCTTCTGGCTTCAGTACCACAATATAGTGTGGAATAATACCCCTTTTCTTGTAGTAGGAGGGGTAATTTAATTATCACCTGCTGGGAATACAGCTTGTGAATTTTTTCCCATACTGCCTCCTTGTCGGAGGGAGACCTTGGTAAAGCAGACTTCAGGAGCCTGCGAAGGGGAAACGTCTCGACATTCCACTCTGTACCCCTGGGATACTACTTGTAGGATCCAGGGGTCCTGTACGGTCTCAGCGCCATGCTGAGAACTTGTCAGAAGCGGTGGAACGCTTCTGTTCCTGGGAATGGGCTGCCTGCTGCAGTCTTCTTCCCTTTCCTCTATCCCTGGGCAGATATGATCTTATAGGGACGAAAGGACTGAGGCTGAAAAGACGGTGTCTTTTTCTGCAGAGATGTGACTTAGGGTAAAAACGGTGGATTTTCCAGCAGTTGCCGTGGCCACCAGGTCCGATGGACCGACCCCAAATAACTCCTCTTCCTTTATACGGCAATACACCTTTGTGCCGTTTGGAATCTGCATCACCTGACCACTGTCGTGTCCATAACATCTTCTGGCAGTTATGGACATCGCATTTACTCTTGATGCCAGAGTGCAAATATCCCTCTGTGCATCTCGCATATATAGAAATGCATCCTTTAAATGCTCTATAGTCAATAAAATACTGTCCCTGTCAAGGGTATCAATATTTTTAGTCAGGGAATCCGACCAAGCCACCCCAGCTCTGCACATCCAGGCTGAGGCGATCGCTGGTCGCAGTATAACACCAGTATGTGTGTATATACTTTTTATGATATTTTCCAGCCTCCTGTCAGCTGGTCCTTGAGGACGGCCCTATCTATAGACGGTACAGCCACTTGTTTTGATAAGCGTGTGAGCGCCTTATCCACCCTAAGGGGTGTTTCCCAACGCGCCCTAACTTCTGGCGGGAAAGGGTATACCGCCCATAATTTTCTATCGGGGGGAACCCACGCATCATCACACACTTTATTTAATTTATCTGATTCAGGAAAAACTATGGTAGTTTTTTCACATCCCACATAATACCCTCTTTTGTGGTACTTGTAGTATCAGAAATATGTAACACCTCCTTCATTGCCTTTAACGTGTGGCCCTAATAAGGAATACGTTTGTTTATTCACCGTCGACACTGGATTCAGTGTCCCTGTCTGTGTCTGTGTCGACCGACTAAAGTAAACGGGCGTTTTAAAACCCCTGACGGTGTTTTTGAGACGTCTGGACCGGTACTAATTGTTTGTCGGCCGTCTCATGTCGTCAACCGACCTTGCAGCGTGTTGACATTATCACGTAATTCCCTAAATAAGCCATCCATTCCGGTGTCGACTCCCTAGAGAGTGACATCACCATTACAGGCAATTGCTCCGCCTCCTCACCAACATCGTCCTCCTACATGTCGACACACACGTACCGACACACAGCACACACACAGGGAATGCTCTGATAGAGGACAGGACCCACTAGCCCTTTGGAGAGACAGAGGGAGAGTTTGCCAGCACACACCAAAAACGCTATAATTATATAGGGACAACCTTATATAAGTGTTTTCCCTTATAGCATCTTTTTTATATATTTCTAACGCCAAATTAGTGCCCCCCCTCTCTGTTTTAACCCTGTTTCTGTAGTGCAGTGCAGGGGAGAGCCTGGGAGCCTTCCCTCCAGCCTTTCTGTGAGGGAAAATGGCGCTGTGTGCTGAGGAGATAGGCCCCGCCCCTTTTTCGGCGGCCTCGTCTCCCGCTCTTAACGGATTCTGGCAGGGGTTAAATATCTCCATATAGCCTCCGGAGGCTATATGTGAGGTATTTTTAGCCAAAATAGGTTTTCATTTGCCTCCCAGGGCGCCCCCCTCCCAGCGCCCTGCACCCTCAGTGACTGCCGTGTGAAGTGTGCTGAGAGGAAAATGGCGCACAGCTGCAGTGCTGTGCGTTACCTTTAGAAGACTGAGGAGTCTTCTGCCGCCGATTCTGGACCTCTTCTTATTTCAGCATCTGCAAGGGGGCCGGCGGCAAGGCTCCGGTGACCATCCAGGCTGTACCTGTGATCGTCCCTCTGGAGCTGATGTCCAGTAGCCAAGAAGCCAATCCATCCTGCACGCAGGTGAGTTCACTTCTTCTCCCCTAAGTCCCTCGGTGCAGTGATCCTGTTGCCAGCAGGACTCACTGTAAAATAAAAAACCTAAGCTAAACTTTTCTAAGCAGCTCTTTAGGAGAGCCACCTAGATTGCACCCTTCTCGGCCGGGCACAAAAATCTAACTGGCTTGGAGGAGGGTCATAGGGGGAGGAGCCAGTGCACACCACCTGATCGGAAGGCTTTACTTTTGTGCCCTGTCTCCTGCGGAGCCGCTATTCCCCATGGTCCTTTCAGGAACCCCAGCATCCACTAGGACGATAGAGAAATCTATGTTGCTAGAACAGCTCGTATACGGAAAACAGAGTCTCTGTTTGTCCTGTATGATCACAACAAGATTGGCTGTCCTGCTTCCAAGCAGACTATTGCATGTTGGATTAGAAATACGATTCAGCAAGCTCATACTACGGCTGGATAGCCGTTACCGACGTCGGTAAAGGCCTACTCCACTAGGAAGGTGTGCTCATCCTGGGCGGCTGCCCGGGGGGTCTCGGCATTACAACTTTGCCGTGCAGTTACTTGGTCAGGGTCAAACACATTTGCTAAGTTCTACAAGTTTGACACCTAGGCCGATGAGGACCTAAAGTTTGGTCAATCGGTGCTGCAGGGTCATCCGCACTCTCCCGCCCGTACTGGAGCTTTGGTATAGACCCCATGGTCTTGATGTAGTCCCCAGCATCCTCTAGGACGTATGAGAAAATAGGATTCTGATAACCTACCGGTAAATCCTTTTCTCCTAGTCCGTAGTGGATGCTGGGCGCCCGTCCCAGTGCGTACTTTACCTGCAGTTTAGTTATTACAGTTACACAAGTTGTGTCATCTTGGTTTCAGCATGTTGCTGCAATTAGTTAATGCCTGTTGGCGTGTGTTATGTTGAATGCCATGTGTGCGGCATGGTTGAGAGTGTGAGTTGGTAGATATCTCACCACTAGTTAAGTAATTCCTTTCCTCGAAATGTTAGCCTCCCTGGGCACAGTTCCTACAACTGAGGTCTGGAGGAGGGGCATAGAGGGAGGAGCCAGTTCACACCCGATGAAAAGTCTTTAGAGTGCCCATGTCTCCTGCGTATCCCGTCTATACCCCATGGTCTTGAGGTCATACCCAGCATCCTCTACGGACTAGGAGAAAAGGATTTACCGGTAGGTTATCAAAATCCTATTATTATTATTATTATTATTATTAAATTTGTACACAAGCGAAGGAAGTAAGCTTTGGTGAACAGATGGGTTTTAAGTGCCTGTTTGAAGCTTTGCAAGGTCGGGGCAGAGTCTAAGAGTGAGGGAGCTCGTTCCAGTGAAGGGGTACAGCATGGGTAACATTTTGGATTTGCGCATGGGATGTAGTGACCAGGGTAGAGGAGACGACGGTCATTGGCCGAACGGAGTGGGCGGGAGGGAGTATGTAGGTAGGTCAGGTTGGAGATGTAGGGACCAGTGGAGTTAAAGAGGGCCTCCTTGTATGTGAAGGTGAGGAGTTTGAAGAGGATTCTGTAGGGGAATGGGAGCCAGTGCAGGTGCTGTTGAAGAGGAGTGGCAGATGTAGAGCGGTGGGAGAGGAAGATAAGTCGAGCTGTGGAGTTGAGAACAGATAGGAATGGAGCGAGATGGGAGAATGAGAGGCCAGTGAGGAGAATGCTGCAATAGTCGAGCCATGAGATGACCAGTGAGTGGATAATAAGTTTAGTGACAGTCTGGAAGAGGAACGGCCTTATCCAAGCGATGTTGCGTAGCTGGAACCAACAGGATTGAGCCAGAGACTTAACATGGGGGATGAAGCAGAGGGAGGAGTCAAGAGTAATATCCAAGCAGCGGAGTTGTGGAACAGGGAGGATGATGGTGTTGTCGACAGTGACAGAGATATTATGGAGGGTGGAGACCCTGGATGAGGGAAAGATGATGAGCTCGGTTTTAAACATGTTGAGCTTCAGGGAGCGCTCAGACATCCAGGAGGAGATGGCGGAGAGGCAGCTGGACACCGAGAGAGGACAGAGACGGAGAGATCAGAAGAGGAAAGGTATAGTTGCATATCATCGGCATAGAGATGGTATTGAAAGTCGAAGGAGTTTACGATCGCACCCAGGGAAGAGGTGTACAGGGAGAAGAGAAGGGGGCCCAGGACAGAGCCCTGTGGGACACCGATGGGGAGGATGGAAGGGGGTGAGGTGGAGCCGGAAGCAAACACAGAGAAGTAACAGTTAGTGAGGTAAGAGGTGTACCAGGCAAGGACAGTGTTGGAGAGGAGCTTACGATCACACCCAGGGAAGAGGTGTACATGGACAAGAGAAGGGGGCCCAGGACAGAGCCCTGTGGGACTCTGATGGGGAGGATGGAAGGGGGTGAGGTGGAACAGGAGGCAAACACAGAGAAGAAACAGTTAGTGAAGTAAGAGCTGAATCAGGCAAGGACAGTGCTGGAGAGGCCAACGGTCTGGAGAGCGTGGAGGAGGAGAGAATGATCTACTGTGTCAAAGGCAGCAGTTAATACAAGGAGGATGAGCAGAGAGAAAATACCTCTGCATTTCGCCAAAGTCAGGTCACTGGTAACTTTGACAAAGACAGATTCAGTGGACTGTAGGGGGCAAAAGCCAGATTGAAAAGGATCAAGGATGGAGTTGTCAGAGAGGTAGCTGGTGATCCGTCAGAACACCAGCCTTTAAAGTAATTTGGAGGAAAATGGGAGAGAGATGGGGTGGTAGGAAGGGTTAAGGTTGGGATTTTAAAGAATAGGAGATACAAGAGCATGTTTGAATGGTGAGGGAAAGGTGCCGGTAGAGAGTGATAGGTTGAAAAGATGAGCAAGGCAGTTATGGAGAGGAAGTAGAGGAGGCAGGTAGCTAGGGGGTCCAGGGGGCAGGTGGAGGGGAGGATAAGATGAGGGAGTTGACTTCCTTGTCTGTGGTGGGGTGGAAGAACCACAAGGTGGGATGGCTGGAGAGAGGGGATGGTGAGTGCAGCAGGGCTGACAAGGGGGTATATGAATGAGTAGAAATTTCCTACTGTGTGGGAGTCTGTAAGGAGCCTCCCACACAGTCCTGACCACTGGAGAGGAGACATATCTGCAGAGGATATCCAGATGATAGATCGACAATGTATTGGTCAAAAGCTCGACACTGGTTAAAGTTCACAACATGGGACTCCCCTGGGCTATTAATTCTATCCACGTGGACATCTAATGGGAATGGTAACCTGTGGCAAGCAAAGCGGAGCAAGCCACTGAGTGAGACACAGAGCCAGATGTGTGGCTAGCGAACCGAGCCCTAAAGATGCATTAGTGCATGGCAAGCAAAGCGAGGCTGCAAGGAGACGCATTTGTACTGATGGTGGTCTCATAACATGGAATATACAATACTGCCCCCCCCCCCCCCCCCAAAAAAAAAAAACAACAACTTTTTTTGTGTCGACCATTTATCTATAAGCAGTTTTTGTGTAAACCATTGTCACGTTGATCTTTCACCCTGTCAACCTTTAATGTTCTAAACAATGAAGTCCTGAAGCAGCTTGGTTACTTTAATACAGGGAGTCTCATGTTCTGAACTTGAACACAAAATATTATCCTACTATATAATTGACAAGATGTAGTGGGTGATGCATCACTCCTTATTAGCCCCTCCCGCTCCACTAATGGTCACACTGAAGCTGCAGCATGGACCCCAGCACACAGTCTGCCACAGAGCAGTGTCATCCTGGAAGCCAATTAGTGGGAAACGCAGACAGTTCACAACATAGCGCCAATACCTTATACATACTGCATGAGGTATATATGTTAAATGCAACAAGAACATATGATTCATGTATGAGGTCCTCCGTCTATTACTTGCTCTGTCATGGCTAACAAAAAAAATATGAAAGAAAAAAAAAAAACATCCAAAGGGGTTCCTGTCCCTTGCCCTCAAATGATCATCGTCCTACTAATATTTCCACCTTTTGTATATTTTAAAATTTAAGAATTTCATAATAAAAAAGTAACTACAGTTTTCTAGAGCCCACTGTATTTACACTCTGTGCTTTACCCCTGGTAGGTTTCGGAAAGAGGACACAATATTAGATATTAACATTTATGTAGCATATTATATTGACTTAAATACACATCTAACGTTAGTTACTAAATAAGACAAGCTATTTTATTTAATGGCCATCAATGGACATTGAGGTATTGGTAAGATGTTCAGAATCCTTATAAACCTTATGCTATCTAAAATTTACACATATTACAAAGCTGAAGGAAACTTATTCATGTTCTGTAACTAATGTTACAAGTTAGTTATACTAATGTTTACCTTCAATATTCAGCACAGATTGCTCTTGCATGTGAACACGTGGTCAACCACCATATACTAACAGTACCACCACCTAATGATAAATTGTGTAACTCCTATTTGCAATGTGGGAAAATCAAACATTAAATTGCATCCATTATCAACATTTTCTTCTTTAGAATTATGTTAACTTTGCATAACGTTCTCTCGACTTAATAATGTAGACCCCAACATTATATCTATGACCTAAATTGTGGGACACAGAAAATAACTTTTGAAAAAAATATTTTTTTTAACTAAATTTGTCCACTTTTTTTTGTGAAATGGCCGTGTAGCCTTCAGCAAATAAAGGTGAAGATGTATTACACCTTCCTTAAGAAGAGGACAAGTCCAGTAGATGCCCATAGCAAGCAATCATCTTCCACCTATCATTTATCAAGTACTTTCAATAAAATTATAGATAGAAGCTGATTGGTTGCCATGGGGATCTTCACTTGACCGCTTTAGAAAGTTTTACACATCTCCCCCAAAACTGGGTACTGTTGGTTCTGTTCACCTGCAGTTAGGATTTTGCCAATTCAGAGCCAGATATAAAGTGAACTTTATTCTGTTTTCCTGGTTCATTAAATTGCTGTATTAAAATCTCTTCAAATCTACAGTATCTGTGTGTGGCTGAGTCTCGAAGTGCTATGATGCAGCGGCTTTTTTTTCCATGCAAAATTCCATTGTGCTTTGTATACAAACTCTGTTGCATACAGATATATACAAGTGTTGCATATCAAATTAGTTAGCACAATCTCCTGGTGCATCCTAGTCGCCTCAGATTGTGACTAAGGCACATTTTTTGGAAATAAAAGACACCCGACACTAGCAGGGTTGCAGGGGCCTGACCGTTCACTCGTGGCATATTGAGACTAGATGTACGAGGACACATCTGTAACATTATTCCATGGAAATAAAACTCAGTGCTGGGTCACCTCAGCACTGCACGCATTATAAATACGCCAGTGGTATAGTAGCAAAAGCAGATCAGCAATTGACACTCTGAACTCTATTTGACATTACAAATGCTATACACCTTCAAATGTCATGTGCAAGTACATGTACTCAGTATGTATTGTATTATCGAGACTTCATTTACATTGATGATGTTAAAACTTTAATGAATTCTGATTTTCTGATGAATATATTCTCTCTGATGTCTGGCAAGTATTGAGACAAATAACTTGCACAACTGTTCTATAGAATATCAATTTGTATGAGTCTATGGTTATCTCCATAAATGTAAGACTATTTAGTAGTCTTCTTCACATGTATACTATGACATATGTTTGATTCTGTGATTACTGATACCTTATTTGTAAGGATATACAGTAATCTCCAAATCGTGATGAAATTACTATATATATGTACTAGCAATTAAGCATATGTTTTATCAATCTTTCTGACATCGCTTAAAATATAACTTGTTTTTTCAGTCCTGCAAATTTTGGACATCAGTTCTCCGACACCAGATTAAGCAACAGACATATAGCATCTACCAATATATATCGAGCACCTGAATGATATCACTAAGCTAATTGAGCATCTACCAATATATACTGTTGTGAGAGGCAGAGAGGTTCCTGCATTAGGAGGAGGTGCAGGCCCTGACATGCCACATGGAGCATTATGGGGTTGCTCCAAGGTAGGTAGCCGTTAGTTTAGACATATTGTAGTAAGGAGCCATTATCATGTGGCTCCTTGCTGGTTAATATTAGACCCAGATTGGGGTAATGGAGGTGTGGTGCCTCTGGACTGGCTGAGCTGGATGGCTTTAGTGTGGCATACCTTTACATTCTATTAACACTTTTCACTTATTAATTTTTTAACACTATTTCTCTATTTTAATTACATTTCATGTTTGTATCACCCTCTCTATAGCTTCGGCTTCCTAAATACTAATTTATTAACACTATTGTTTTTTCACTGGTATGCTACGCTGGGCTTTCTGGCTTATGCTGGTGTTTTGGGGTCCCACACCCTGCACCTAGATATAGCGCTAGGGACCCCAAATATACAGAGACGCCTTGATGCGGCTTTGGGGCTTAGCACACATTTGCGCAAATATGTGTAACAAAGATCTCTGAATTTTATTATTATGTGGGATTTATATCTGGTTACTGTTATCATTCAGGGTGCTGGGGGAAACCAATTGCCTTTTTTTCTTGACCAGATTAAGCAAATCAGATTAATATTGTTGAAACGTTCTGCTTTTTGTCAATTTGTAAATTAAAATTATTAGGCTCTGTGGTTGCAAATTATTTTCTTTTTTTATTACTGCAATTTTTCATTGATAGTTGTGCATATGTTGCATATCCTCTGTTTCACTATAGTTCCTACTATGTTCTTGTTGTCACCGTATTATATGCTTTGAGTTTATGCTTTAGCCATATCTATGATATACCCATATTCTTCTGCCGTAATTTAAAAGAATCTACAGGTCAGTTCCTTGATGTGATAAATGACACTTTATTTTAGTTAGGCATAAATTAAGTCTAGTCATTATTACGACTATGCCCATGATACAGATGTGTCCTCATACATCTTTGCTGCAGTCGTGCCAAACAACCTCCTCTTGGCATGTCAGATCGCATGAGAATCTTTAGAGTTGGGTGTCTTTTTTGCCGAAAATGCAATGTTGTGACAAATAAGGTGCACGATGAGACTGTGCTGATTAATTTGATATACGACACTTGTACGTATATCCGTTATGCTCCATATATACAGACTCCGGCACACACAAAATACATGTGTCGTGTATCAAATTAAGGCAGCACAATCTCCTCATGCGTCCTAGTTGCATTGGGCTAAGACGCATCTTCTGAAAAAAAAAAAGCCCCACGTTAGTGGAGTTACATGTGACCTGGAGGCTCAGACACAATAGGCATCTTGCTCTGCATACGGTATTGAGGCTAGATGTATGAGGACACATATGAACTTACATTTGAGAAATCTATATAAAATCTGACACTGGTTTTAATGTACTATATAGGTCCTTCTGTACCCTAGGTGACAACAAATCATATTGTATCTATTAAATTTATTTGTTTAACTTTGGATAACAATTTAACGCAGATTAATTAGAAGCTGTGGTTATCGGGATGAGATCCCTCTATGACTACAAACTATAAAATTATTATTGACACACACTTACCTGACACCTACAGTATCTTTCTTAGTGCAAAATAATTCTGTCAGTGGAATCACCATGCCAAAGTGATAGAATTTAAAATTTTTATTTTTCATAGAGTGAGTTATGTTTGTCGTATTTGAAAATCATTTGTATTTCTTGAACTAAATAAAAGCTAAATTTTAACATAAATATAATTTGAGTGCCCAATAAATACGTCTTCTGTCCTTCCTCTTCATAAAGTCCCTGGTACACTATGAACTGTTTTGTATGTTGCTACATTGCGACTAAGATGCAACATTTAGAAAAAAGTACTGTGCTACCTGTGGCATAGCATCTAAGTCGCACCAAGAATCTTGCGCCACATGGCGAAAAGATGCTAGGCGTATAAGGACACATCTGTAATATCTTTTTTTTTTTTTTTTTAAATGAGGCAAACGGAGATGTGATACTAATCAAAGCAACTTTGATTCAAGCATGAATGAAATGTAATAAAAAAAATAAAAAAAAATATATTGAAGTGTAAAAAAATAAGATTTTACTTACCGATAAATCTATTTCTCGTAGTCCATAGTGGATGCTGGGGACTCCGTCAGGACCATGGGGGATTAGCGGCTCCGCAGGAGACAGGGCACAAAACTAAAGCTTTAGGATCAGGTGGTGTGTACTGGCTCCTCCCCCTATGACCCTCCTCCAAGCCTCAGTTAGGATACTGTGCCCGGACGAGCGTACACAATAAGGAAGGATATTGAATCCCGGGTAAGACTCATACCAGCCACACCAATCACACCGTATAACTTGTGATCTAAACCCAGTTAACAGTATGACAAACGTAGGAGCCTCTGAACAGACGGCTCACAACAATAACAACCCGATTTTTTTGTAACAATAACTATGTACAAGTATTGCAGACAATCCGCACTTGGGATGGGCGCCCAGCATCCACTACGGACTACGAGAAATAGATTTATCGGTAAGTAAAATCTTATTTTCTCTGACGTCCTAAGTGGATGCTGGGGACTCCGTCAGGACCATGGGGATTATACCAAAGCTCCCAAACGGGCGGGAGAGTGCGGATGACTCTGCAGCACCGAGTGAGAGAACTCCAGGTCCTCCTCAGCCAGGGTGTGCCCCTGACCAAGTAGCAGCTCGGCAAAGTTGTAAAGCCGAGACCCCTCGGGCAGTCGCCCAAGATGAGCCCACCTTCCTTGTGGAATGGGCATTTATATATTTTGGCTGTGGCAGTCCTGCCACAGAATGTGCAAGCTGAATTGTACTACACATTCAACTAGCAATCGTCTGCTTAGAAGCAAGAGCACCCAGTTTTTTGGGTGCATACAGGATAACAGCAAGTCAGTTTTCCTGACTCCAGCCGTCCTGGAAATCTATATTTTCAGGGCCCTGACAACATCTAGCAACTTGGAGTCCTCCAAGTCTCTAGTAGCCGCAGGTACCACAATAAGCTGGTTCAGATGAAACGCTGACACCACCTTAGGGAGAAACTGGGGACGAGTCCGCAGCTCTGCCCTGTCCGAATGGACAATCAGATATGGGCTTTTGTGAGACAAAGCCGCCAATTCTGACACTCGCCTGGCCGAGGCCAGGGCCAACATCATGGTCACTTTCCATGTGAGATATTTCAAATCCACAGATTTGAGCGGTTTAAACCAACGTGATTTGAGGAATCCCAGGACTACGTTGAGATCCCACAGTGCCACTGGAGGCACAAAAGGGGGTTGTATATGCAGTACTCCCTTGTCAAATTTCTGGACTTCAGGAACTGAAGCCAATTCTTTCTGGAAGAAAATCGACAGGGCCGAAATTTGAACCTTAATGGACCCCAATTTGAGGCCCATAGACACTCCTGTTTGCAGGAAATGCAGGAATCGACCGAGTTGAAATTTCTTCGTGGGGCCTTCCTGGCCTCACACCACGCAACATATTTTCGCCACATGTGGTGATAATGTTGTGCGGTCACCTCCTTCCTGGCTTTGACCAGGGTAGGAATGACCTCTTCCGGAATGCCTTTTTCCCTTAGGATCCGGCGTTCAACCGCCATGCCGTCAAACGCAGCCGCGGTAAGTCTTGGAACAGACATGGTACTTGCTGAAGCAAGTCCCTTCTTATCGGCAGAGGCCCTGAGTCCTCTGTGAGCATCTTGAAGTTCCGGGTACCAAGTCCTTCTTGGCCCATCCGGAGCCACGAGTATAGTTCTTACTCCTCTACGTCTTATAATTCTCAGTACCTTTGGTATGAGAAGCAGAGGAGGGAACACATACACCGACTGGTACACCCATGGTGTTACCAGAACGTCCACAGCTATTGCCTGAGGGTCTCTTGACCTGGCGCAATACCTGTCCAGTTTTTTTTGTTTTTTTTGTTCAGGCGGGACGCCATCATGTCCACCTTTGGTCTTTCCCAACGGTGCACAATCATGTGGAAAAAACTTTTCGATGAAGTCCCCACTCTCCCGGGTGGAGGTCGTGCTGAGGAAGTCTGCTTCCCAGTTGTCCACTCCCGGAATGAAAACTGCTGACAGTACTATCACATGATTTTCCGCCCAGCGAAGAATCCTTGCAGTTTCTGCCATTGTCCTCCTGCTTCTTGTGCCGCCCTGTCTGTTTACGTGGGCGACTGCAGTGATGTTGTCCCACTGGATCAATACCGGCTGACCTTGAAGCAGAGGTCTTGCTAAGCTTAGAGCATTGTAAATTGCTCTTAGCTCCAGTATATTTATGCGGAGAGAAGTCCCCAGACTTGATCACACTCCCTGGAAATTTTTTCCCTGTGTGACTGCTCCCCAGCCTTTCAAGCTCGAATCCGTGGTCACCAGGACCCAGTCCTGAATGCATAACTGTGGCACTTTAGTAGATGAGCACTCTGCAGCCACCACAGAAGAGACACCCTTGTCCTTGGAGACAGGGTTATCCGCTGATGCATCTGAAGATGCGATCCGGACCATTTGTCCAGCAGATCCCACTGAAAAGTTCTTGCGTGAAATCTGCCGAATGGAATCGCTAAGAAGCCACCATTTTTCCCAGGACCCTTGTGCAATGATGCACTGACACTTTTCCTGGTTTTTGGAGGTTCCTGACTAGCTCGGATAACTCCCTGGCTTTCTCCTCCGGGAGAAACACCTTTTTCTGGACTGTGTCCAGAATCATCCCTAGGGACAGCAGACGTGTCGTCGGAGACAGCTGCGATTTTGGAATATTTAGAATCCACCCGTGCTGTCGTAGAACTACTTGAGATAGTGCTACTCCGACCTCCAACTGTTCTCTGGACCTTGCCCTTATCAGGAGATTGTCCAAGTAAGGGATAATTAAGACGCCTTTTCTTTGAAGAAGAATCATCATTTCGGCCATTACCTTGGTAAAGACCCGGGGTGCCGTGGACAATCCAAACGGCAGCGTCTGAAACTGATAGTGACAGTTTTGTACCACGAACCTGAGGTACCCTTGGTGAGAAGGGCAAATTGGGACATGGAGGTAAGCATCCTTGATGTCCAGGGACACCATATAGTCCCCTTCTTCCTGGTTCGCTATCACTGCTCTGAGTGACTCCATTTAGAATAGGTCTCACCGAGCCGTCTGGCTTCAGTACCACAATATAGTGTGGAATAATACCCCTTTACTTGTTGTAGGAGGGGTACTTTGATTATCACCTGCTGGGAATACAGCTTGTGAATTGTTTCCAATACTGCCTCCCTGTCGGAGGTAGACGTTGGTAAAGCAAACTTCAGGAACCTGCGAGGGGGAGACGTCTCGAATTTCCAATCTGTACCCCTGGGATACTACTTGTAGGATCCAGGGGTCCACTTGCGAGTGAGCCCACTGCGTGCTGAAACTCTTGAGACGACCCCCCACCGCACCTGTTTGTACGGCCCCAGCGTCATGCTGAGGACTTGGCAGAAGCGGTGGAAGGCTTCTGTTCCTGGGAATGGGCTGCCTGCTGCAGTCTTCTTCCCTTACCTCTATCCCTGGGCAGATATTATGGGGACGAAAGGACTGAGGCTGAAAAGACTATGTCTTTTTCTGCTGAGATGTGACTTGGGGTAAAAAAGGTGGATTTTCTAGCTGTTGCCGTGGCCACCAGGTCCGATGGACCGACCCCAAATAACTCCTCCCCTTTATACGGCAATACTTCCATGTGCCGTTTGGAATCTGCATCACCTGACCACTGTCGTGTCCATAAACATCGTCTGGCAGATATGGACATCGCACTTACTCTTGATGCCAGAGTTTCGCATATATAGAAATGCATCTTTTAAATGCTCTATAGTCAATAAAATACTGTCCCTGTCAAGGGTATCAATATTTCCAGTCAGGGAATCCGACCAAGCCACCCCAGCGCTGCCCATCCAGGCTGAGGCGATCGCTGGTCGCAGTATAACACCAGTATGTGTGTATATACTTTTTAGGATATTTTCCAACCTCCTATCAGTTGGCTCCTTGAGGGCGTCCGTATCTGGAGACGGTAACGCCACTTGTTTTTATAAGCGTGTGAGCGCCTTATCCACCCTAAGGTGTGTTTCCCAACGCGCCATAACTTCTGGCGGGAAAGGGTATACCGCCAATAATTTTCTATCGGGGGAAACCCACGCATCATCACACACTTCATTTAATTTATCTGATTCAGGAAAAACCACATGTAGTTTTTTTACACTCCACATAATACCCTTTTTTGTGGTACTTGTAGTATCAGAAATATGTAACATCTCCTTCATTGCCCTTAACAAGTAACGTGTGGCCCTAAAGGAAAATACGTTTGTTTCTTCACCGTCGACACTGGAGTCAGTGTCCGTGTCTGTGTCTGTATCGACCGACTGAGGTAAAAGGACGTTTTAACGCCCCTGACGGTGTTTTAGACGCCTGGACAGGTACTAATTGGTTTGCCGTCCGTCTCATGTCGTCAACCGACCTTGCAGCGTGTTGACATTATCACGTAATTCCTTAAATAAGCCATCCATTCCGGTGTCGACTCCCTAGAGAGTGACATCACAATTACCGGCAATTGCTCCGCCTCCTCACCAACATCGTCCTCATACATGTCGACACACAAGTACCGACACACAGCACACACACAGGGAATGCTCTGATAGAGGACAGGACCCCACTAGCCCTTTGGGGAGACAGAGGGAGAGTTTGCCAGCACACACCAAAAACGCTATATTATACAGGGACAACCTTTATATAAGTGTTTTTCCCTTATAGCATTTTAATATATATATATACATATCGCCAAATAAGTGCCCCCCCTCTCTGTTTTAACCCTGTTTCTGTAGTGCAGTGCAGGGGAGAGCCTGGGAGCCTTCCCACCAGCATTTCTGTGAGGGAAAATGGCGCTGTGTGCTGAGGAGAATAGGCCCCGCCCCCTTTTCGGCGGGCTTCTTCTCCCGTTTTTCTGAGACCTGACAGTGGTTAAATACATCCATATAGCCTCCAGGGGCTATATGTGATGTATTTTTAGCCAGAATAAGGTATTATACATTGCTGCCCAGGGCGCCCCCAGCAACGCCCTGCACCCTCCGTGACCGTTGGTGTGAAGTGTGTGACAACAATGGCGCACAGCTGCAGTGCTGTGCGCTACCTTCATGAAGACTGAAAAGCCTTCTGCCGCCGGTTTCTGGACCTTCAATCTTCAGCATCTGCAAGGGGGGTCGGCGGCGCGGCTCCGGGACGAACCCCAGGGTGAGACCTGTGTTCCGACTCCCTCTGGAGCTAATGGTGTCCAGTAGCCTAAGAAGCCAATCCATCCTGCACGCAGGTGAGTTGAACTTCTCTCCCCTAAGTCCCTCGATGCAGTGAGCCTGTTGCCAGCAGGACTCACTGTTGCCAGCAGGACTCACAGATCCAGCGCGCAATGGTCTGCTTGGAAGCAGGACACCCAACCTTGTTGGGAGCATACAGGACAAACAGAGCCACTGTTTTCCTAATCTGAGTCGTTCAGGCGACATAATCTTCAAAGCGCCAACCACATCCAGAGACTTTGACTCAGCGAAGGTGTCAGTAGCCACAGGCGCCACAATAGGTCGGTTCCGGTAGAAAACGCTGACGTGTCCTCAATTCAGCTCTATCTTCATGGAAGATCAAATAAGGGCCCTTGTGAGACAAGGCCACTAACTCAGACATCAATTGTATTTATTGGGCCAAAAGGACTGCATGTGAGAGATATGTCTTTTTTGCCAGTGCAGGTGGCAAAAATGTCGACTTACCTGCGGTAGCCGCCGAGACTAACGCATCTAGTCCATCGCCAAATAAGGCCTCACCTTTATATGGGAGAGCCTCCATATTTATTTTGGAATCTGCATCCGCGTTCCACCGGCGAATCCACAACGCCCGCCGAGCCGATACTGCCCTGGTAGCGGCTAGTGAACTCAAGAGTCCAATATCTTTCATTGCCTCTAGCATGTATGCGGTAGCGTTTTTGATATTCCCTAACTTAAGAAGTATCTCATCTTAATCAATCGTGTCAATTTCTGATGACACACTTTAAGACCATTTTTCAATAGCGCCACTCACCCACACACAAACACTAGTGGGTCTGAGTAGCGTACCATTTGCAACATAAATGGATTTTAATGTAGTTTTCACCTTTCGGTCTGCCGGCTCTTTTAGTAACGCCGTGCCCGATGCAGGGAGAATTACTTTCTATTGTCACCCTGGACAGTGCACTAATCTAACACCGGGAGTGACTGCCGGGAAAGAATATATTAAGCTCGTGGGAGGGACTCTTATTAGATCTATTTCCCTGGAGTCCCTATCGTCGACACAGGACTTAGAGTCCGTGTCGGTATCGAGTCATAACATTTGTAAATGGACTTTATGTGACCCAGGAAGGGTCGCCTGCAGATAGAAGAACAGAATCCTGAAAAAACACATCTTCCACATATCCAGCATGCAGTATTAGATACAGACTTATCTAATCTCCTACTGATATGATGCATACTACCACATATTTCTTTCACCCATGCAGGCTCTTGGTGTGCCGGTATCGCCACCATCTTACAACTCTGTGTCCCTACAATGGCTTCCTCCAGGGAGGAACTCCCTGCCTCAGACATGTCACACATATGTACCACACACACTCAAGACACACTGGGACTTATAGGGAACAGACCTCTGTCAGATGGACACAGAGGAAAAAACAGCTCACACCCCAGCGCCAAGCACACACAATCTGTGAAACATATCATTGAAAAACAGACCTGCAGCGCTTTTATTATTATAATACAAGCACCATATACATCTCCCCCCCCCCCCCCCGTTTTTGTACCCTGATACATGTAAGTAGTGAAGGGAGGACCAGCGTTTCTCTTGTGAGGAGAAAATGGCGCTGATTATTGTGCTGGCTTAATGAGGAAGAAGCCCCGCCCCCGTACTGGCGCGCTTCACTCGCTTTTAAATAAATAGTTAATTATACTGGCGGGGGTAGGACAATGTGCCTTTTGCCATTTTATGCTGCCCAGGGCGCCCCCTCTGCGCCCTGCAGTTGTCAGGAGTGTGTGTGTGAGCTGTGAGGAAGAAGATCCGCCCCCGTAATGGCGCGCTTCCTTCCCGCAATTTTCAACAAATATTTATATTGGCGGGGTTAGGACAGTGCCTTGGCACAAATGTCCCCGTATACCAGTGTCAGACTGAGGATTTATATGCTGCCCAGGGCGCCCCCCCCGCGCCCTGTACCCTATAGCGATCGCTGTGCGGTACCTCAAAAGCCGCCACTGAAATCTTCTTTGCTTCTTCTACTCACCTGTCTTCTGACTTCTGGCTCTGCAAGGGGGGTGACGGCCGGCTCCGGGAACGACCATCTAGGCGTACCTAGCGATCAGACCCTCGGGAGCTAATGGTGTCCTGTAGCCAAGAAGCAGAGCCTTTAAACTCACTAGAAGTAGGTCTAACTTCTCTCCCCTAAGTCCCACGAAGCAGGGAGACTGTTGACAGCAGTATCCCTGAAAATAAAAAACCTAACATAAGTCTTTTTCAGAAAAACTCAGTAGAGCTCCTCAGAGTGCATCCAGTCTCACTGGGCACAGATTCTAAACTGGAGTCTGGAGGAGGGGCATAGAGGGAGGAGCCAGGTCACACCCTTTGAAAGTCTTAAAGTGCCCATGTCTCCTGCGGATCCCGTCCATACCCCATGGTTCTTGAAGTGACCCCAGCATCCTCTAGGACGTATGAGAAATACAACCTATAAAGAGAGTAAACTAACACTACTATATGATCATAAATGTACAATCGGTTTGTAACACTACTTTACCTGCGATGTGGTAGGTGCAATTCTCTAAACACATATCCTAATCACTTACGTATTTGTATTTAAATACTTACGTGGCATTACTGAATCCAACATATTCATTGCCAGCCATCTTATTCAAGAACTGCATAACCTATAACAGGAGAAATTAGTGTTTAGTAAAAATGAAATGTACATAGTCAGCATGTATCTGCAATTTTAAATACATACTAAAAATTAAGGAAAATACAGTGGACATCATTTATAAAGCACAATAGACACAATATGCTCTTGAGAAATACATCTGCAAACTAGTGCTCCTAGATATGTAGAGGCAAAGAAACAACATAAATATACTAGACACACTGGGCCTGATTCAGTTGCGGGTGTCGCAACTGAGGGATTATCAGCAGACAGCGCATGTGTCGCGACCAAAGTGCACATGTGCCAAGGTACCTTTGCGATGCCGCTCACAGTGAGGAATCAGTGGCAATGATTGAAAGGAAGAGGCCATTTGGGTGAGGTGAAAGGGAGTATCTGCAAAGTGCAGGGATGTTGTGACAGTTTTTAGGGCATTTCTCTGCATGTGAATGCGATCTTAGAAGCATAAAACATGGTACCAGCGTTGCAGCTCCTGCGGCAATTCTGTGCAGTCATGAAGGCACTCAGGGAGTTATTGAGTACGCAGTTACTGGGCATGTTGTGATGGCTTTGGTGGTCGTCTCTGATCAGACACATACTGTCATTTTTTAAACACAGCCTGTTTAATGATAGTAAGGAGCTGATAGGTTTGTACTTTATCTCTCTTCAAACTTTGATAAGTCTTCCACTATGTGAATTATAAAATATTTTTTTGCATTATGTATGATCCCATTTGTATCAGTATGGGTAAATAACTATTATGTGACTTTTATCATACATTTCAGCCATATTGCACTGTTACATGTATACAATATTGCATCAAAAATCTGTTTAAATGTTGCTATCCACACAAGTTCTAACAATGGGGGTCATTCCGAGTTGATCGCACGCTGCTGATTTTCGCTGCGCTGTGATCAGGTCTCTACTGCGCATGCGTATGCACCACAATGCGCACTCGCGTCGTACAGGTACAATGCGGATCGTAGCGATTTAAAGAAGAATCCATACACACAGCCGATTGCAAGAAGATTGACAGAAAAAGGGCGTTTATGGGTGTCAACTGACCGTTTTCTGGGATTGGTAGGGAAAACACAGGCGTGTCCTGGCGTTTGGAGGGCGGGTGTGTGGCGTCAATTCCGGCACCAAAAAGACTGAAGTGATCACAAGCGCTGAGAAAGTTCAGACCTACTCTGAAACTGCACAAAATGTTTTTGCAGAGCTTGGCTGCACAGGCGTTCGCACACTTGCAAAGCGAAAATACACTCCCCCGTGGGCGGCGACTATGCGTTTGCACGGCTGCTAAAAACAGCTAGCGAGCAATCAACTTGGAATGAGGGCCAATGGTCATTTAGTAAATCACTGAATAATAAAATGCCCATGCCAGGTAAAATAACCCTTTGGCAAAAATACTTATTTGAGGTAATGCTGACCCTTTTGCTAATAATAGACCACTAATATATGTATAACACACATTTGTATCCACGAAATGGGAGGTCATAGACTGCACCTAGGGGATAATAAGGGCTTTCAAGATCACACAGCAACCTCTACCGCAGGCATTCCCAACCACGGTCCTCAAGGCACACCAACAGAGCAGTTTTAGTGATATCCAGGCTGTAGCACAGATGGTTAAATCAAAATAACTGAGGTGCTAAGTAAGTCACCTGTGCTGAAGCCTGGATATCACTAAAACCTGCACTGTTAGTGTGCCTTGAGGACCGTGGCTGGGAATGCCTGCTCTACCGGGACTGCAATATACTGCCCATATTATCCAGGACAAGATAGAAAAGGGGAGGGGCTCCCTGGAACCGACTACACTCTGTGTTAACTTGATTTAACTTTGAACTGCTTTGAAGCATAGTTAAAGCTGAGTATATCTTTTGTATGTTACACATTATTCTTTTTATAAACTGGTGTCAGCTTTTATTTTATAATTCTGATTGTATGTTTTTACTCAATTACGTGCTATTTACCATTGATTACCTTATGTTAACCACTTAACTGACAATCCCCCCCCCAAAAAAAAAAAAAAACCCGCTCAGAAATTCTTGGGGGGTTTTATGCGTGAATTGGGTGAAGAATATGAATTTAACCTTATCCAAAATGATTTTAGTTAAAAAAAAAGAACAAAAAAAACCTTGCATTCGAACATCAGTCAGGAAGATTGTCAACATCAGAACATCTGTAACATCGCGACTATCGCAACGTTACTGTTTACACCCAAGACCGCTGCCAGGTACATGGGGGGTGGCTTTGGGGGGTTGTTTTACACTTTCCCAGCTACTGCAATGGTCAGCAGCTGCTAGTTGGGTGGTCCTGCCGTGCTGACCGATCAGCAATGATCGGCAGCACGGCAAAACTGAGGGGAGGGTGCAGGGAGGCAAAGAGACCCAGCAGCAAAGGGAAGTTTCCCTTCCCTGCCGCTGCTAACACTGTTTATCTGACTGGTCGCATCCTGTACGACCAGGTCAGATAAAGCATTTGCTGGTATGACGCAACCATACCAGGCAAGTGGTTAAGAGCCCAACCGGGAACGTTTTGCTGTCAGAGTGGGATATCATTGACAATACCGTGATTGAGTACTGCTTTGCTGCATTCTTGCAGTGCCATGTTTTGTACTTATTGCCTTGTGTAGTCTGCCTCACTATTATGTGCAGTGGCAAATTTCCCATTAAGGGTGACACCTATTTGGGGGGCTGCACTTGGATGTTTGTGTTGGTACTGTCAGCCCAAAAAGTGCCAGTAACTGCAAAATATTCCCAATTTACTGTACTATATACCATCTTGAATGGAGTGTACATGGGTAGGACATTCACATAATGTCCCTGTAGGCCAGGGGTGGCCAAACAGTCGATCGTGATCGACTGGTCGATCGCGGACATGCGACCAGTCGATCGCAATTCTCCGCCCACCACCCGAAGCTGCGCCTCTCCTGCCTGCTGCCCTGCCCCTCTGTCTGGTCTCCGGCAGTGACGGCGGAGTGTATGGCTCAAATCAGGTGCCGGTTCGTTAGCCAATGAGAGCTTGCGGACCAGCGCCTGATTTGAGATATACACGCTGCCGTCACTGCCGGAGATCAGACTGAAAAGCAGGGCGGCAGGCAGGAGAAGCGCGCGCTGCGCTCACCACACAGCAACGGTGAGCTCTACTATGGGGGCATATCTGGCATTGTGGGCACATGGCTCAGTGGGGGCATATCTGGCAATGTGGGTCATATGTGGCACTGTGGCGGCATATCTGGCACTGTGGGGGCATATCTGGCTCTGCGGGCACATGGCACTGTGGGGGCATATCTGGCACTGTGGGGGCATATCTGGCACTGTGGGCACATGGCACTGTGGGGGCATATCTATAATCTGGCACTGTGGAGTCATATCTGTATCTGGCACTGTGGGGGCATATCTAGCACTGTGGGCACATGGCACTGTGGGGGCATATCTGTATCTGGCACTGTGGGGTCATATCTGGTACTGTGGGCACATGGCACTGTGGGGGCATATCTGTATCTGGCACTGTGGGGTCATATCTGGTACTGTGGGCACATGGCACTGTGGGGGCATATCTGTAATCTGGTACTGTGGGGGCATATCTAGCATTGTGGGCACATGGCACTGTGGGGTCATATCTGTATCTGCCACTGTGGGGTCATATCTGGCACTGTGGGGTCATATCTGGCACTGTGGGCACATGGCACTGTGGGGGCATATCTGTAATCTGGCACTGTGGGGTCATATCTGGTACTGTGGGCACATGGCACTGTGGGGGCATATCTGTAATCTGGCACTGTGGGGGCATATCTAGCATTGTGGGCACATGGCACTGTGGGGTCATATCTGTATCTGGCACTGTGGGGTCATATCTGGCACTGTGGGGTCATATCTGGCACTGTGGGCACATGGCACTGTGGGAGCATATCTGTAATCTGGCACTGTGGGGTCATATCTGGCACTGTGGGCACATGGCACTGTGGGGGCATATCTGTAATCTGGCACTGTGGGGGCATATCTGGCACTGTGGGGGCATAGCTAGCACGGTGGGCACATGGCACTGTGGGGGCATATCTGTATCTGGCACTGTGGGCACATGGCACTGTGGGGGCATGTGTGTATCTGGCACTGTGGGGGCATATGTGTTTGAGGTTTTTACCTGTGGGGGCCAAAGGATTATTTCGTCTGAGGCAGTCATTACACTCTGTGCAGCAAGGCTACGTCCCTTTTTTTGCTATACCACGCCCATTTTTTGTTATACCACGCCTACTTTTTGTTATACCACGCCCCTATTTTTGCACGCGCGCCGTAGGCCCACAGTGCCATATATGACCCCACAGTGCCAGATACAGATATGACCCCACAGTGCCATGTGCCCACAATGCACAGTACCAGATACAGATATGCCCCCACAGTGCCATGTGCCCACAGTGCTAGATATGCCCCCACAGTGCCAGATATGACCCCACAGTGCCAGATACAGATATGACTCCACAGTGCCAGATTATAGATGTGCCCCCACAGTGCCATGTGCCCACAGTGCCAGATATGCCCCCACAGTGCCATGTGCCCGCAGAGCCAGATATGCCCCCACAGTGCCAGATATGCCCCCACATTGCCAGATATGCCCCCACTGAGCCATGTGCCCACAATGCCAGATATGCATTATTTCCCCCCCCCCGCTATTTTTGAAAATGAGAACAGAGGCAGCAAGGAGAATTTTGATAGCTTCCCTTTAAGAGATTCCACAGGGTGGGGCAAAGAGCTATTGCAAATGTGAGCTCAAATTAGTACTCGTCACTAAGCAGCTGAGACATGCTGCTCAGTGACGAGTACTGGTTTACACTGTTCAGGGACAGGTAGTGAAGAACACCATTTCTCTGCCACGGGTGATGAGAGTGAAAGAAAGCAAACATAACATAACATAATCACCCATTGACAGAAGGAATGTGTGTTATGGAAGTATTGAAAGAGTCTGTGGAAATGGCAGAAAGGCAACATGAGGTTTCTAGCAAAATGCTATTGACTCCTAAGTTGCAATGTATAATGAAACAGCACAGAACCAGGAAGTAAATTTAATTTCTTGCAATGAGGTTGTACAGAGTGACGCTGGAGGTGTGGCCATGCCTCTGGCTTAAATCATTGAGATATGGGAGTTGCCAAGAGCCAGTAGGGAGGAGAGAAAGCAGGACTTCAGTCAAAATGCATGACTCAAACTGAAGAAAGCCACGAGGATATTTAATTTATATGGAATGATTCCCAGAATGTCACTGTTAAGATTAACAAAGGAAAAAACAACACTTCTGAAAGGTCTGTGATCTACTGAAAATGAGGTCTACTCTTTACCTGCTTTTCATGAAACAGGGGTGGGATACACAATGTCACTGATAAAGAATGAGCCATCATGACTTCCGGTTCCGGTGCTGATGAGAGCGGCTGCGCTTTAGCTCAGCTCCGTGGGCACTGCTGCGGACGGCATCCCCCCTTACCACTGGCAGTCTAAAGGCAAGGGCAACTCCACAGGACACCCCAGACCCTCTTCCACTGCTGCATGGAGAGGTATTTTCCTCCCATGCCGAAACGTAATGCTCGCCAAAGGTCTGAAGCTCAGAGGAGGATTTCCAAGGTGGCCGCCGCTGTCACATCTCTGGCATGTGCAGAGTCGTCTCTGGTTTCTCCGCCGGATCACTCTCCTCCAGCCAGCCTTGAGGGCTCACTTTCTCCTGTTCCATCACAGTCCTCATATCAAGATATGCTGAGAGCTATTAAATACACTATTTCAAGCTGCTACCTTAGTGTACAGGAGTTGAAGGATCATCTCTCACAGCTCACACACAGAGTAAGCTAGACTGACATGAGTTTGGGGGAAGCTTTTCAAGATATCCATGATTTAAAAGCTCAAACTGCTAAACTCCAGAAATCGCAATTGGTGCAATGTGTAATAAGCTCGACGACTTGGAGCACAGGTTCCCAAGAAATAATCTAGGCTAGAGGGCTTGCCTGAAACAGTTAAAGGGCCAACGCTCTACAATTTTCTCCGTCAGACTTTGCCTATTTTAATAAATGTGGCTGATGATTGTAAGGGATTAGTGATAGAGCGGCCTCATCGTCTTGGCCAGTTGAAGGGTGATGCTAACTCCCGCCCTAGAATGATCATCTTCCGATGCCTCATTTTTTCACACAAGGAACTCTCCTGGTCGGCTTTGCGCAAATGTAAATCACACACATGGGACGGCACCAAGCTTATACTATTCCAGGATTATTCAGTGGTATTTACCAGGGCCCGAAAAGACTTCTCGCCAGTTTGTAGTCAACAACTTCGCTCTCCTATTTCCGGCTCGATTAAGGCTGTTTGCAGGTGACACATTTACGGATTTTACCACTCCAGCTAATGCTCTCGCATTCCTCCAAGGTGCAGGAGAATAATATTTGGGACTGGACTTTGTCTTCATTCATCTTTATCTTTTCTTCTGCATATATCCCTTACGTGGTTTGTAAGACATTTCACACAATATACTGTACAGTGTTAGCACTGTTTTGGTGCATAGCCGGGATAAGCTTTCTTTCTTTGTTGAGCTGTACATATAGACCTACAGTGTTTCAATATTTACTTGTTTTCTTGATATTCTGAACTGACCATATGCCGTGTTTTTTTTTGGACCCTGCTTTTCATATTATATTATTGTTCCCTTGCGGGCATGCTCGCTAGGGATCCCTTATAAAGGGGGTTGGAACCCCCCTCCCCCAGTTATGACTGCTTGTCCTTTTTACTGGCGGTTTCCATCTTTTTTGTTTTTCCCCGGAAGATCACTTGCGTACTTTTTACTGGCGGTTACCTTCTTTTTTGTTTTTTCCCGGAAGATCACTTGCTTGGTGTGATGCACCGTGAAAGAATGGACTTTCTGTTTTATGTTTATTTGTCTGTTTGTCTTGTTATGGGTGGGTGGGGTGGAGGGAGGGTACTCTGGTCTCAGCATGGTAATTTTGCAGTTTTCTTACTTGATTTGTCATTATGTCTCTTATAAAGGTGTGTTCCTGGAATGTGGGCTGGATTAATTCCTCTATCAAATGGAAGAAATCCTAATGTATTTGAGGAAGTCTCAGATTGATATTGCAATGTTACAGGAGACCCACCTAACTGATCAGGAACATGTGAAGTTAGGCCTTCTAGGTTATACGGTAGCTGCTTTTTGCTGTTATAAAGCTAAGGCCAGGGGTGTGGCCATTTTAGTTTAAAAAAAAATCCCTGACCCCAAGTATTACACCTATATATTCTGATGCAGAGGGACGTTTTGTGATCTCTGAAATATAATCGTTATGGTAAAACTTACCGTTGATAACACTATTTCTCCTAAGTCAACAGGATCCACAGGATAACATTGGGATATGATGACGCGACAGCAGATTTGCACCAAACGGTCAAAGCTTTCGGCCTCCCAGCATGCAACGGGCCTGTCTATATATCCCCGCCTCCTGGCTCAGGCAAATCAGTTGTATTCCCAAAGGTCAAGGCAGGAGCATCATAGAGAGCCCTAATCAGGCGAGAAGAACACACATGCACACCCTTCCGTAGAAGAAGGAAGAGGTTAGTGAGTGAAAAGTATTCTCAAGTCAGGTGCATCAGGGTGAGATTCCTGTGGACTTAGGAGAAATAGTGTTATCAACGGTAAATTTTACCATAACGATTATTTCTCCGGCAGGGTCGACAGGATAACATTGGGATGTCCCAAAGCAATTTAGTGGTGGGGATGCTCCTGAATGGACAGGAGAATCCTTTGCCCGAATTCAGCGTCCTGAGAGGCAATGGTATCAAAGGCATAATGTCTAATGAATGTGTTAATGGAAGACCATGTGCTGTTGTGCTGCCCATGATGGACCTACCTTATGAGTAGAGTCTGCATAGACATTAGCCGGAACAGGGAGATCAGCTTGAGAATATGCTTCTGAAATTGTCATCCGAAGCCACCTCGCCAGTGTCTGCTTATCAGCAGGCCATCCTCTCTTGTGAAATCCATAGAGAACGAAGAGAGTGTGTCTTTCTGATGGCATTGGTACGATCCACGTAGATCCTTAAGGCACGGACTGCGTCCAACGATGCATCTTCTGCAGAAAGGTCCGGCCCCTGGAAGGCCAGGACTACAATTTCTTAATTAAGGTGGAATTTAGACACCACTTTAGGAATAATCCCAGATTTGGTTCTGAGAACCGCTGCATCTGTATAAAAAAAAAAAATCAGAAAAGGAGGGCGGCATAACAGAGCCCCTAAATCTGAAACACTTCTAGCTGAAGCAATAGCCAGTAGAAAGAGAACTTTAGCTGTCAACCATTTAAGATTCACTCGTTTAAGTGGTTCAAATGGGGCAACTTGAAGGGCCTTTAGGACTAAACTTAAGTCCCAAGGCACTGTAGGAGGCACAAAAGGAGGTTGAATGCGCAGTATTCCCTGGAAAAAAGTGCGCACATCCTGTAGGTTGGCAATTTTCTTTTGGAACCATACAGTCAATGCTGACACTTGTAGTAAACCTTTGTCCATTCCTGCCTGAAGGAATGCCAAGTCTCTGGAAACTCTGAACGCCCTAGGGTCAAATTTCCGGTCACTGCATCATCGAATATAGGCTTGCCATATTCGGTGATAAATGCGAGCTGAGGAATGTTACCTTGCTCTGAGCATTGTTTGAATTACCTGTTGTGAGAATCCTCTTGCTTTCAGGATGGAAGTCTCAAGAGCCACGCAGTCAAAGACAGTTGATTCAGGTGCTTGTGAGACCCTGAGACAGTAGATCTGGATGTTGAGGGAGTAAGACTGGAGCATCCATCGATATCCTCTGCAGATCTGTGTACCAATGTCTTCTGGGCCAAGCCGGAGCTATAAGTATCATGGCGCCCATTCCTTGTTTTATCTTTCGCATTACCCTGGGTAACAGGATGATTGGTGGAAACACATAGGACAGGCAATAGTCCCACCTCACTGACAGGGCATCCACAAAGATTGCTCTGGGATCCTTTGTTCTTGACCCGTATGCGGGAACTTTGTTGTTCTGGCGAGACGCCATGAAATCTCTCTCTGGTAACCCCCATTTGTATACCAGATTTTGGAAGACCTCTGGGTGTAGAGCCCATTCGTTTACATGAATGGCACGTCGACTGAGATAATCCGCTTCCCAGTTTAGGACTCCCGCAATGAAGACTGCGGACAAGGCTGGAAGATGAAGTAATGCTTACTTTAATGGGTGACTGACATCCTTCATTGCATTCTGGCTGCGAGTTCCTCCCTGATGGTTGAGGTACGCTACTGGCGTTGTTAGGCGCCGGGGTCCGCTCGGCCGTGCGGCCCGGCGCCTAGCAACCAGGGACGCCGTGCGCGTTCAGCCGCCGGCTCCCTGGCAACGCTAAGACGCCGGGCGCACGGAGCCGCTCTGACCTTAGCAACGGGGACGCCACGTTCAGCCGCGTTCCCCGTTGCTGGGTCTATTCTCATTACCCTGATTATGTGCTGGCCGTGCAGCATGCAAGCTGCACGGCATTTCTATTTGATTGTCCTGTCTGGATCTTGATTGGAGGGTGCCTGAATAAAGGCACCCTCAGGACTTCTTACAGACGCCGGTGATAGCTTCCTGTTTGCTTGTGTCTGCTGCAGAGAGTTCCCAGTCCCGGTCCTTTTGGTTATTCCTGTCCTCAGAGATCCTGTACTCGGAAGTTACCATCCGTTCCTGGAGTCTGACCGAGCACCTTTAACATCTGGTGGTGTCGTGAGTCGCGGCGCAGCCGTGTGTTGCGGCTTGTCCGCTTCTGTTTATTATTTTGTTTAATTGTGTTCTGGAGCTTTGCGGAGGATTCCGCTTCCACAGATCCACTCTGGTGTCCGGCGGTGCCGGATAGGAGTGTCGGATCAGTGGATCTTTGGTTGTCCTTTTTCCTGGCGGCTAGTCCGCACATACCTTTTGATTTAGTTAGTTAGCTTGTAACCCCTGGCCTGGTTGCTTAGTCAGAGGGCCCCTTGTTATCACCCTGTCTCGGACTTCCCCTTGTCTCCCTTTAAGACCTGCGGGGGCATCGGGGTTGGGCAGACATAATCCGCCCTTCGAACGCGGCTGCCATGGGCTCAAGCAACCATAGTCTCGCAGGGGATTTCTGATTACACGGGCGAGACAACGGAGTTAGGGCGCCAAGGGTTACTAGGCTATCCAGCTCCCACAACCAGCTTGTTTTCCTGTACTCAGATCCCTGCCATAAGATCTCCTCCGGTCTGGAGTACAGGAATCATAACATTATCACCGGCCTACAAAAGAAAAGATTAAACTTACAGTAAATTTTTTCACTTTTTAGTTGGGAGATTTTTTGTCGGCCTTATGAATCCCACCGGTGTTGGGCCAAACCCTGGCCAGCTTCTTGTTAGTCAGATTCAGGAACTTACTCAGATGGTTCAGGATCTGTCCCTCCGGGTGAGGTCACAGGAAGATCTGTTACGGACTTCCCCGAGGGTCATCCCTGAACCAAAAATGCATCTGCCTGACCGTTTTTCTGGGGATAGAAAACAGTTTTTTAATTTTAAAGAATCTTGCAAACTGTATTTTCGTTTAAGACCAGTTACCTCAGGTACAGAGGCTCAGCGGGTTGGGATTATTATTTCTCTACTTCAGGGGGATCCTCAGACCTGGGCTTTTGGTTTAAAGACAGACGATCCGGCCTTATCGTCTGTAGACGCCTTTTTAAAATCTTTAGGGCTATTGTATGACGACCCTGATAGAGAGGCGTCCGCAGAAAGTCAGTTGCGTGCTCTTAGACAGGGTAGGAATCCCGCAAAGAATTATTGTACGGAGTTTCGCCGTTGGTCGAACGACTGTGGCTGGAATGACCCAGCCCTGCGCAGTCAGTTTCGCCTCGGCTTATCTGAATCTATAAAAGACAGTCTCCTCCAGTATCCCGCTCCTGAGACCCTCGATAACCTCATGGAGCTATCTATTAAAATAGATCGTCGGCTCAGAGAGCGGAGGGCTGAAAAAGGGGCATCTGTCGGGTCCTCTCCCTGGGTTCCTTCCATTCCTGTAGACATAGAGGAGCCTATGCAGATTGGTCTCTCCAAATTGTCTCCGGAAGAAAGAACCAGGAGGCAAAATTATGGTCTGTGTTTATACTGCGGAGGTAAGGGACATTTTGCCCGTAGTTGTCCAAACAAGTTGGGAAACTTCCTGACCAAGTGAGTTGTGAGGGGGTTCACTTTGGTCTGCAGCTCATCTCCTCAAATAATTCACTGTTGGTTCCTGCTAAAGTTTCCTATGGCAGCCTCTGTTCCTCGGTCTCTGCTTTTGTGGACAGTGCAGCTGCAGGAAACTTTATGGATTTAACATGGACCAAGGCCTTAGGTATTCCTCAGCTAACCTTGGGTAGGTGTATCACCATGCATGGTTTAGATGGGAGTCCTTTATCCAATGGGGTTATTTCTCTATGTACACCTCCTGTTTTGCTCTCGGTGGGAGCTCTGCATTCTGAAAAAATTGAGTTTTTCCTTACCCATTGTCCAGCAGTTCCTGTGGTTCTGGGTCATCCTTGGCTGGCCTTTCATAATCCCATCATTAATTGGCAGTCTGGGGAGATCCTACAATGGGGTACCATCTGTGATAAAGAATGTATTACGCTTCCTATCCGAGTAGCTGCCCCCAGTTCCGCACATATTCCTGGGGAAAACCAGGATTTTGTTGATGTGTTTTCCAAGGGCAATGCGGATATTTTGCCTCCCCATAGGCCTTATGATTGTGCCATTGAGTTAATTCCTGGTGCCACGTTGCCTAAAGGAAGGTTATATGCATTGTCTGGTCCTGAAACGGTGGCCATGAATGAGTATGTGAAAGAAAGCCTTGGGAAAGGGTTTATCAGGCCATCTAAATCCCCTTTAAGTGCAGGTTTCTTCTTCGTAGAGAAGAAGGATGGTTCACTCAGACCCTGCATTGACTTTAGAGCTTTGAATAAGATCTCAGTAAAGAATACTTACCCTCTGCCGCTGATCTCTGTCCTCTTTGATCAGCTACGTTCGGCTGTTATTTTTTCTAAGATTGATCTTAGAGGAGCATATAACCTCATCAGAATCAGGTCAGGGGATGAGTGGAAAACGGCATTTAGTACTCAGTCGGGCCACTATGAGTATCTGGTCATGCCATTCGGCCTATCTAACGCTCCGGCAGTTTTCCAGGATCTCATTAATGATGTGCTCCGTGAGTTTCTGGGAAGATTCGTCGTGGTCTATTTAGACGATATTTTGATATATTCTGACTCCGTGGAACAACATGTTACCCAGGTGCGTCAGGTGCTAAAGAGATTACGTGAAAATCACTTATATGCCAAGCTGGAGAAGTGTGAATTTCATGTCACGGAAGTATCCTTTTTAGGGTACATTATTTCCCCTCGGGGATTCCGAATGGAACCAAAAAAGCTCCAAGCCATCCTTAGTTGGGCGCAACCCACCAATTTAAAAGCAATTCAGCGCTTTTTAGGGTTTGCAAACTACTATAGAAGATTTATTCACTCTTTCTCTGACCTAGTTGCTCCCATTGTGGCACTTACTAAGAAGGGAGCAGATCCTACCAATTGGTCATGTGAAGCGGAGTTATCTTTTCAGGCCTTGAAACAAGCCTTTGTCTCAGCCCCTGTCCTTAGACATCCCAACCCAGAATTACCTTTCATTGTTGAGGTAGATGCCTCGGAGGTTGGAGTAGGGGCTATCCTTTCTCAGAAGGATCCAGATTCCCTTGAGTTACATCCTTGTGCCTTTATGTCCAGGAAATTCTCATCTGCAGAATCCAACTACGATGTTGGTAACCGGGAATTGCTGGCTATTAAATGGGCTTTCGAGGAGTGGAGACATTGGCTTGAAGGAGCTACCCACACCATTTCAGTTTTGACTGATCACAAAAATCTTCAATACATTGAATCGGCTAAACGACTGAATGCCCGACAGGCTCGTTGGGCTTTATTTTTTACTCGTTTCAAATTCATTATCACCTTCAGACCAGGTTCCAAGAATACCAAGGCAGATGCCCTGTCACGCAGTTTCCTTCCGGTTCAAGACAACAGTCCTGTTACTCCCATACTTCCGCCTTCAGTCATTCAGGCAGGTCTCACACAGGATGTATTTTCCCAATTAAAACTGCTTCAACATCAAGCTCCGGGAAATACTCCTGCTAGTCGTCTTTTTGTTCCTGAGTTTTTGAGAGCAACTGTTTTGGCGGAATTTCATGATAGCAAAGTTGCAGGGCATCCGGGAATCGCTAAGACTTTGGAATTAGTATCCCGCTCAGTATGGTGGCCTGGTCTTTCCAAAGACATTAAAGAGTTTGTTTTTTCGTGTCAGGTCTGTGCACAGCATAAAGTTCCCCGTTCTTTGCCTATTGGTCAACTTATGCCCTTGAAAGTTCCTCTTAGGCCATGGTCGCATATCTCCATGGATTTTGTGGTGGATCTCCCTCTGTCAGCCGGATGCCGAGTCATATGGGTGGTAGTGGACCGTTTTAGCAAGATGGCCCATTTTATTGCTCTTCCCCGATTGCCATCTGCCCAGGGATTGGCAGTCTTGTTCCTCCGTCATGTTTTCAGACTCCATGGGTTACCCACTGATATTGTTTCTGACAGGGGTCCACAATTCATTGCGCAATTTTGGAGGTCTTTTTGTGCTTCGTTAAAAATGAAATTATCTTTAACCTCCGGCTATCATCCACAATCCAATGGACAGACTGAGCGAGTTAACCAATCTCTAAAACAATATTTGCGTTTGTACTCGGCCAAACTCCAAAATGACTGGTCTGAGTTTCTTCCATTGGCGGAGTTTGCTTATAATAATGCCTGTCATTCCTCCACCAATGTGTCTCCATTTTTTGCAGTTTTTGGTTTCCACCCCAGAGCTAATTCATTTTTTCAACATTCCTCTGTCTCCTCTCTGGCCCTGACCTCTCATCTTAAACTTATTTGGAAAAAAGTGCACCTGGCTCTCAGAAAAGCAGCTTTCCGGGAAAAATTTTTTTCTGACAGGCTGCGGCGGCCGTGCACTTTTAAAGTAGGAGACAGGGTGTGGTTGTCGACTCGCAACATCAAACTTCGACAAACCTCAGCCAGATTGGGTCCTAGATTTATTGGACCATTTCTCATTATCAAAAAAGTCAATCCAGTTGCTTTCCGGTTACGTTTACCAAAAACTTTACGGATCGGAAATACCTTCCATTGCTCATTGCTTAAACCATATGTTTCGTCCAGCAGATTTCCTCGTAAAAAATCTCAGGGGAGATCACCAGTTAATGTACAGGGTCAGCAAGAGTTCTTGGTTGAGAAGGTTCTCGATTCCAAGTTGTCCCGGGGTCGGCTTTATTTTTTGGTGCATTGGAGAGGTTATGGGCCAGAGGAAAGGTCGTGGGTCCTGGATGAAGACCTTCATGCCCCAAAGCTCAAAAAAGCATTTTTTCGTGAATTTCCTCAGAAACCTGGCTTTAGGGGTTCCTTGACCCCTCCTCAAGGGGGGGTACTGTTAGGCGCCGGGGTCCGCTCGGCCGTGCGGCCCGGCGCCTAGCAACCAGGGACGCCGTGCGCGTTCAGCCGCCGGCTCCCTGGCAACGCTAAGACGCCGGGCGCACGGAGCCGCTCTGACCTTAGCAACGGGGACGCCACGTTCAGCCGCGTTCCCCGTTGCTGGGTCTATTCTCATTACCCTGATTATGTGCTGGCCGTGCAGCATGCAAGCTGCACGGCATTTCTATTTGATTGTCCTGTCTGGATCTTGATTGGAGGGTGCCTGAATAAAGGCACCCTCAGGACTTCTTACAGACGCCGGTGATAGCTTCCTGTTTGCTTGTGTCTGCTGCAGAGAGTTCCCAGTCCCGGTCCTTTTGGTTATTCCTGTCCTCAGAGATCCTGTACTCGGAAGTTACCATCCGTTCCTGGAGTCTGACCGAGCACCTTTAACATCTGGTGGTGTCGTGAGTCGCGGCGCAGCCGTGTGTTGCGGCTTGTCCGCTTCTGTTTATTATTTTGTTTAATTGTGTTCTGGAGCTTTGCGGAGGATTCCGCTTCCACAGATCCACTCTGGTGTCCGGCGGTGCCGGATAGGAGTGTCGGATCAGTGGATCTTTGGTTGTCCTTTTTCCTGGCGGCTAGTCCGCACATACCTTTTGATTTAGTTAGTTAGCTTGTAACCCCTGGCCTGGTTGCTTAGTCAGAGGGCCCCTTGTTATCACCCTGTCTCGGACTTCCCCTTGTCTCCCTTTAAGACCTGCGGGGGCATCGGGGTTGGGCAGACATAATCCGCCCTTCGAACGCGGCTGCCATGGGCTCAAGCAACCATAGTCTCGCAGGGGATTTCTGATTACACGGGCGAGACAACGGAGTTAGGGCGCCAAGGGTTACTAGGCTATCCAGCTCCCACAACCAGCTTGTTTTCCTGTACTCAGATCCCTGCCATAAGATCTCCTCCGGTCTGGAGTACAGGAATCATAACAGGCGTTGCATTGTCCGAGCGGATTTGGACTGGTTTCCCCTGAATAAGTGCCATATATATTGCCCGAAGTTCCAATATATTTATTGGCAGGCAGTTTTCTTCTTTGGCCACTGCCCCTGGAAGCAACGCTTTCCTGACACTGCTCCTCAGCCCTGAAGACTGGCATCCATTGTCAGAATTTCCCAATCTGATATCCAAAAGGGTCTCACTTTTTCCAGATGGCATGTCTTTAGCCACCAGGCTTAGGACATCCTTATTTCCAGAGGATGGACCATAATCTGCGTTTTTATTGTCTGATGACAACCATTCCATTTGGAAAGGATCAGACGTTGCAGAGGCCTCGAATGGAACTGGGAAAACTCCATCATGTCGAATGTCGACACCATCAACCCCATTACACGAGTTGTGGCATGAATGGATACCCTTTGACTGTGCAGCAGCTCCTAAATCCTTGACTGAATTTTGGATATTTTGTGCAGAGGTAGAAATACTCTCTGAAGACCTGAATCCAGCACAGCTCCCAAATGAGTCATCTGTTGTGACGGAACCAGAAACTAGTTTGCACAATTTATGAGCCAAACGTGTCTCTGTAAACAAGCTATTATCTGTTGCAGATGACACTGAATCAATTCCTGAAACTGTGCCAGGATTAAAAAGTCGTAGAGGTATGGAAATATCCATTTCCCTTGCTGACGGACATAAGATGCCATCACCACCATCATTTTGGTGAATACTCTGGGAGCTGTGGCCAGTCCAAATAGTAGGGCCTGAAATTTTAAATTATGCTGGAGGATAGCGATCCTAAAATAGCACTGATGGGACAGTGCTATAGGAACATGCAGGTAAGCATCCTGGATATCCAGGGATACCATAAAATCCTCCAGCTCCATGGGCAAAATAATAGAATGTAAAGTCTTCATATGAAACTGAGGCACCCAAATGTACTTGTTCAGCGCTTTGAGATTGAGTATGGGCCGGAACGACCCATTTGGATTCTGGAATAGAAACAGGTTGGAATAAAAACCTATGGGTAAATTTACTAAGATGGGTGTTCTATTTAAGATGGGATGTTGCCTATAGCAACCAATCAGATTACAGGTATTATCTTCTAGAAGGTGATAGATAAATGAGAAGTAGAATCTGATTGGTTGCTATGGGCAACATCCCATCTTAAATAGAACTCCCATCTTAGTAAATTTACCCCCTTGTCCTCGTTGTGCAGGAGGAACTGGAATTATCACTCCTGACTGCAAGAAGCAGTTCAGAAGTTGCTTCAAAGCCCTGGCTTTCATTTCCACTTAAGACGGGCTGGTACAAAAAAACCTTTAAGGAAGGTTTTTCTAGAAAGAAAATGCATAACAGTGAGATACCGCTTCTTGCACCCAGGCATCTGTGGTAGACTGCTGCCAGACCTGTGCAAACTGAAGAAGTCGGCCTCCCACCATATTTTCCCCCAGGTGGACGCATGCACCATCAGGCTGATGGCTTATCTTCTGATTTGGAAGCTGGTCCTCTGGTAGCCCAATGCTTTTTACTCTTACCAGACTTGTTGGATTAAGACTGTGGACTGTTTGCCATCACCCTTTCCTTTTGCTTTTGTTTGATTCCGAAAGGGCCGAAAAGCTGGAAATCTAGGCTTGAATTTGTGTGTGGAAGGAAACTTCACTTTCTTGGAGTCTGCTTCTGACTCCAAAATACTGTTTAATTCTTTACCAAAAAAAATATCTCCAGTAAAAGGCAAGGACTCCAGAACCTTTTTGGATTCTGAGTCAGCTATTCACGTACATAGCCAAACCGCTCTGCGAGTTGCTACTGCGGAGGCTGATGCCTGAGAGGCAATTGCACCCATATCCAAGGCTGCTTTTTCCATATCCAGGCTGCACCGCTTTTACCATCCAGGATGAAGCCATGGCTGGTCTTATGATTGCCCCACACAAGGAAAAAATAAGAATTTACTCACCGGTAATTCTATTTCTCGTAGTCCGTAGTGGATGCTGGGGACTCCGTAAGGACCATGGGGAATAGACGGCTCCGCAGGAGACTGGGCACATCTAAGAAAGATCTAGGACTATCTGGTGTGCACTGGCTCCTCCCCCTATGACCCTCCTCCAAGCCTCAGTTAGGAACTGTGCCCGGAAGAGCTGACACAATAAGGAAGGATTTTTGAATCCCGGGTAAGACTCATACCAGCCACACCAATCACACCATATAACACGTGATAGGAACCCCGGTTAACAGTATGATAACAAAATTGGAGCCTCTGAAGAGATGGCTCACAACAAAACCCGATTTTTGTAACTATAACTATGTACAGGTATTGCAGACAATCCGCACTTGGGATGGGCGCCCAGCATCCACTACGGACTACGAGAAATAGAATTACCGGTGAGTAAATTCTTATTTTCTCTGACGTCCTAGTGGATGCTGGGGACTCCTTAAGGACCATGGGGATTATACTAAAGCTCCCAAACGGGCGGGAGAGTGCGGATGACTCTGCAGCACCGAATGAGAGAACTCCAGGTCCTCCTCAGCCAGGGTATCAAATTTGTAGAATTTTGCAAACGTGTTTGCCCCTGACCAAGTAGCAGCTCGGCAAAGTTGTAAAGCCGAGACCCCTCGGGCAGCCGCCCAAGATGAGCCCACCTTCCGTGTGGAATGGGCTTTTACAGATTTAGGCTGCGGTAAGCCTACCGCAGAATGCGCCAGCTGAATAGTGCTACAAATCCAGCGCGCAATAGACTGCTTAGAAGCAGGAGCACCCAGCTTGGTGGGTGCATACAGGATAAACAGCGAGTCAGTCTTTCTGACTCCAGCCGTCCTGGAAATATAAATTTTCAGGGCCCTGACTACGTCCAGCAACTTGGAATCCTCCAAGTCCCTAGTAGCCGCAGGCACCACAATAGGTTGGTTCAAGTGAAAAGCTGAGACCACCTTTGGGAGAAACTGAGGACGAGTCCTCAATTCTGCCCTATCCATATGGAAAATCAGATAAGGGCTTTTACAAGACAAAGCCGCCAATTCTGAAACCCGCCTGGCCGACGCCAAGGCCAACAGCATGACCACTTTCCACGTGAGATATTTTAAATCCACAGTCTTAAGTGGTTCGAACCAATGTGATTTCAGGAATGCCAGAACCACATTGAGATCCCAAGGTGCCACTGGGGGCACAAAAGGAGGCTGAATATGCAGTACTCCTTTGACAAAAGTCTGAACTTCGGGCAGTGAAGCCAGTTCTTTTTGGAAGAAAATCGACAGAGCCGAAATCTGGACCTTTATGGACCCCAATTTGAGGCCCAACGTCACCCCTGCTTGCAGGAAGTGCAGGAATCGACCCAGTTGAAATTCCTCCGTCGGGGCCTTCATGGCCTCACACCAAGCAACATATTTTCACCATAATTCGCGATAATGTCTTGCGGTGTCATAATGTCTTGCGCTGACATCCTTCCTGGCTTTGATCAAGGTAGGGATGACTTCCTCCGGAATACCCTTTTCCTTCAGGATCCGGTGTTCAACCGCCATGCCGTCAAACGCAGCCGCGGTAAGTCTTGGAACAGACAGGGTCCCTGCTGCAGCAGGTCTTGTCTGAGCGGCAGAGGCCAAGGGTCCTCTGTAAGCATCTCTTGACGTTCCGGGTACCAAGCTCTTCTTGGCCAATCCGGAACCACGAGTATGGTTTTCACTCCTCGCCTTCTTATTATTCTCAGTACCTTGGGTATGAGAGGTAGAGGAGGAAACACATAAACCGACTGGTACACCCATGGTGTCACTAGAGCGTCCACCGCTATCGCCTGAGGGTCTCTTGACCGGGCGCAATATCTTTTCAACTTCTTGTTGAGGCGGGACACCATCATGTCTACCTGTGGTTTTTCCCACCGGTTGACCAGCATTTTTGGAAGACTTCTGGATGAAGTCCCCATTCTCCCGGGTGGAGGTCGTGCCTGCTGAGGAAGTCTGCTTCCCAGTTGTCCACTCCCGGAATGAACACTGCCGTCAGTGCTAACACATGATTCTCTGCCCATCTGAGAATCCTTGTGGCTTCTGCCATCGCCATCCTGCTTCTCGTGCCGCCCTGTCTGTTTACATGGGCGACCGCCGTGATGTTGTCTGACTGGATCAGTACCGGCTGGTTTTGAAGCAGGGGTCTTGCCTGGCTTAGGGCATTGTAAATGGCCCTTAGCTCCAGGATATTTATGTGAAGAGAAATCTCCTGATTTGACCACAGTCCTTGGAAATTTCTTCCCTTTGTGACTGCCCCCCAGCCCCGAAGGCTGGCATCCGTGGTCACCAGGACCCAGTCCTGTATTCCGAATCTGCGGCCCTCTAGTAGATGAGCCCTCTGCAGCCACCACAGCAGCGACACCCTGGTTCTGGCCGATAGGGTTATCCGCTGTTGCATCTGGAGATGGGACCCGGACCATTTGTCCAACAGGTCCCACTGGAACGTCCTTGCGTGGAACCTTCCGAATGGAATTGCTTCGTACGAAGCTACCATTTTTCCCAGGACTCGTGTGCATTGATGTACCGACACTTTTCCTGGTTTTAGAATGTCTCTGACCAGAGATGACAATTCCTCGGCTTTTTCCAGTGGAAGAAACACTCTTTTCTGGTCTGTGTCCAGAATCATTCCCAGGAACAGAAGACGTGTCGTCGGGACCAGCTGTGACTTTGGAATGTTTAGAATCCAGCCGTGCTGTTGTAGCACTTCCTGAGAAAGTGCCACCCCCACTATCAACTGTTCTTTGGACCTCGCCTTTATCAGGAGATCGTCCAAGTACGGGATAATTAAAACTCCCTTCTTGCGAAGGAGTATCATCATTTCGGCCATTACCTTGGTAAAGACCCTCGGTGCCGTGGATAACCCGAACGGCAGCGTCTGGAACTGATAGTGACAGTCCTGTACCCCAAATCTGAGGTACTCCTGGTGCGGAGGGTAAATGGGGACATGCAGGTACGCATCCTTGATGTCCAGGGATACCATGTAATCCCCCTCCTCCAGGCTCGCAATAACCGCCCTGAGCGATTCCATCTTGAACTTGAACCTTTTGATATAAGTGTTCAAGGTTTTTAAATTTAAGATGGGTCTTACCGAACCGTCCGGTTTCGGTACCACAAACATTGTGGAGTAGTAACCCTTTCCTTGCTGAAGGAGGGGTACCTTGACGATCACTTTCTGTGAATACAGTTTTTGAATAGCCACCAACACTGCCTCCCTGGCAGAGGGAGTTGCCGGCAAGGCAGATTTTAGGAAACGGCGGGGGGGAGACGTCTCGAATTCCAGCCTGTACCCCTGAGATACTACTTGAAGGACCCAGGGATCCACTTGTGAGAGAGCCCACTGTGTGCTGAAAAACCTGAGACGTGCCCCCACCGTTCCCGATTCCGCCTGAGCAGCCCCAGCGTCATGCTGTGGACTTACCGGACGCAGGGGAGGACTTCTGCTCCTGGGAACTAGCTGTGTGCTGCAGCTTTTTCCCCCTTCCTCTGCCCCTCGGCAGAAAGGATGAGCCTCTAGCCCGCTTATTTTTCTGGGGCCGAAAGGACTGTACCTGATAATACGGTGCTTTCTTTTGCTGTGGGGTAGCCTGAGGCAAAAAAGTCGATTTCCCAGCAGTAGCTGTGGAAACGAGGTCTGAAAGACCTTCCCCAAAAAGTTCCGCCCCTTTATAGGGTAAAACTTCCATGTGCCGCTTGGAGTCGGCATCACCTGACCATTGCCTAGTCCATAACCCCCGTCTGGCGGCAATGGACATAGCGCTTATTTTTGATGCCAGCCGGCAAATATCCCTCTGTGCATCACGCATGTATAAGACCGCGTCTTTTATATGGTCAATTGTTAGCAAAATATTGTCCCTATCCATGGTATCAATGTTTTCCGACAGGGAGTCGGACCACGCAGCAGCAGCACTGCACATCCAAGCTGATGCAATAGCGGGTCTCAATATAATGCCAGTGTGTGTGTATATAGCTTTTAGGGTACTTTCCAGCTTTCTATCAGCAGGTTCTTTTAGGGCGGCCGTATCCGGAGACGGTAGTGCCACCTTCTTTGATAAGCGTGTCAATGCTTTATCTACCCTAGGGGGTGTTTCCCAGCGTGACATATCCTCTGGCGGGAAAGGGTACGCAGCCATTAACCGTTTAGAAATGATCAATTTCTTATCTGGGGAAGTCCACGCTTCCTCACACACCTCATTTAATTCGTCAGATGCAGGAAAAACTACTGGTAGTTTTTTCTCACCAAACATAATACCCTTTTTTGTGGTACCTGGGGTATCATCAGAAATGTGTAAAACATTTTTCATAGCCTCAATCATATAACGGGTGGATCTATTGGAGGGTACACTCGTCTCATCATCGTCGACACTGGAGTCGGTATCCGTGTCGACATCTGTATCTGTCATCTGAGGTAGCGGGCGTTTTACAGCCCCTGATGACATTTGAGACGCTTGGACAGGCACAAGCTGAGTAGCCGGCTGTCCTATGTCGTCAAACCTTTTATGTAAGGAGCTGACACTGTCACGTAATTCCTTCCATAAGTCCATCCACACTGGTGTCGACCCCGCAGGGGGTGACATCACATTCACAGGCATTTGCTCCGCCTCCACATCATTATCCTCCTCATACATGTCGACACAGCAGTACCGACACACAGCAGACACACACGGAATGCTCTTACAGAGGACAGGACCCCACAAAGCCCTTTGGGGAGACAGAGGGAGAGTATGCCAGCACACACCAGGGCGCTATATAACACAGGGATATCACTATACAGAGTGTTTTCCCCTATAGCTGCCTATAATATATATATATACTGCGCCTAAATTGTGCCCCCCCTCTCTTTTTTACCCTTTCTGTAGTGCAGGACTGCAGGGGAGAGCCAGGGAGCTTCCTTCCAGCGAAGCTGTGAGGGAATAATGGCGCCAGTGTGCTGAGGGAGTTGACTCCGCCCCTTTTTCGGCGGGCTTTCTCCCGCTATTTTATCGTTTCTGGCAGGGGTTAATATACACCTATATAGCCTCTGGGGCTATATATGGTGTTAGTTTTGCCAGCCAAGGTGTTATTATTGCTGCTCAGGGCGCCCCCCCCCCCCAGCGCCCTGCACCCATCAGTGACCGCAGTGTGTGGTGTGCATGAGGAGCAATGGCGCACAGCTGCAGTGCTGTGCGCTACCTTGGAGAAGACAGAAGTCTTCAGCCGCCGATTTTCCGGACCACCTTCTTGTTTCTGGCTCTGTAAGGGGGACGGCGGCGCGGCTCCGGGAACGGACGACGAGGTCGGGTCCTGTGTTCGATCCCTCTGGAGCTAATGGTGTCCAGTAGCCTAAGAAGCCCAAGCTACCACCACTTAGGTAGGTTCGCTTCTTCTCCCCTTAGTCCCTCGTTGCAGTGAGCCTGTTGCCAGCAGGTCTCACTGAAAATAAAAAACCTAAACTATACTTTCTTCTAGGAGCTCAGGAGAGCCCCTAGTGTGCATCCAGCTCAGCCGGGCACAGAAATCTAACTGAGGCTTGGAGGAGGGTCATAGGGGGAGGAGCCAGTGCACACCAGATAGTCCTAAATCTTTCTTAGATGTGCCCAGTCTCCTGCGGAGCCGTCTATTCCCCATGGTCCTTACGGAGTCCCCAGCATCCACTAGGACGTCAGAGAAAATGGTTTTAAGAAAACCATCGATTCTCCTACCCATTTAATGATGTTGACGGCAGAGGTAATGTAGATTTTCGCACCAGTTGAATGACATGCGTATTTACTTTGGGAGCCACCTCCCTTTTTTTTTTTTTTATTCTTTATTTATACGTGGTTAAACATAATAGGAAAACATTACATGGACACATGGGACAGGTGGCCATCAGAACCAACGTCCAGCAAAACCCACAAATTTTAAAGTAAACAGCGAGATTAATCAAAAAAGAAAGAATAACAATCAAGTATAAAATTCAGGGGGGGAAGGGGAGAAGGGAAACGGGGACGGAGGGGAGGGGGGGGGAACCACGGTATAATCTGTGTACAGTATATATCCTGGAAATAGTAAGATCGGAAGAAAGAGGGAGAGGGAAGTCAAGGGGGAGACGAGAGAAGATTAGAAAAAGAGAAGGAAGAGGAGAGAGAGAAGAAAAGAGAAGGAGGGAGGCATGGAGGCGGAGCAGTAGGCAATGTCCATGGGTCTGCGGAGGAAGCTAGGAGCAAGAGGGGGGACGGGGACGGCAATCTACGTTCAGCAGCGAGCCAAGGGGCCCAGACCTGCTCAAAAATGTGACCCCGGTCGTGGAGATAAAATGTAATCTTTTCCATTGAGGCAATGTGCCAAATTTTAGTTTTAAGGGACGGCAGAGAGGGTGGGGAGGGGTTCTTCCAGTTAAGAGCTATCAGCAACTTTGCCGCCGTTAGAATATGTGTGGCCAGTTTTTGGGAGAATTTATTGAGCATCGGGGGAGGGTAACATAGCAAAAAGATCCAGAGATCTTTCAGCACGGGGGAATCCAAAAGCGAATTGAGGAGGGAGTGGACTAGGTTCCAGAAGGAAGCAATGGACGGGCAGGTCCACCATATGTGCAGCATAGTGCCTCTAGACCCGCAGTTCCTCCAGCAATTAGGGGAGGAAGACGGAAAGAGATTGTAAAGTCGGTCAGGAGTGTAGTACCAACGGCAGTAAACTTTGTAGGCCGTTTCCTTAAAGGCAGTAGCAATAGAGCATTTAGCAATCCCCAGTCTCATGTCCTCCCAATCCTCACTCTCTGGCGGGGGCCCAAGATCACGTATTAATGCATAAACTTTCAAAGGGGGTGAGGATGCGAAACAAGGCGGAGGAGGGGAGAGAACCTAGGAAGTGGCGGATTTGTAAAAATTGGAAGGGATTAAGTGGGTACGAAGGGGTCTTTTGTTGGAGGTCAGGTAGGGACAGCCATTGACCCCGATCGGCAAAGTTGGTCGGGATTTTGAAGCTCAGCGTTATCCATAAACGGAATCTCGCAGTTGAAAATCCAGGAGGAAACATAGGGGCAGATGTATTAACCCGGAGAAGGCATAAGGAAGTGATAAACCAGTGATATGTGCAAGGTAATAAAGGCAGCAGCCAATCAGATCCTAACTGTTAATTTACATATTGGAGCTGATTGGCTGGTGCCTTTATCATCTTGCACATATCACTGGTTTATCACTTCCTTATGCCTTCTCCAGGTTAATACATCTGCCCCATAGGGTTCTGCCAGATAGGGGTCAAGGGCGAGGGGGTAGTGGTGAGACCCATCTTCAGGGAGAGGGAGTCCCAAATTTTAAGGTTAAATTTAATAGTGGGGAGAAGTTTGGAGGTAGGGGGTCGGGAGGTGGAGGGCAGACCCCATAAGCAGGTCAGGTCCGAGAGGCTAACGAGGGCTACATCAATATCCAACCAAGATACAGATCCCGGAGGAGCATAAGAGGTGACAATATGGGATAAGTGGGAGGCAAGATAGTAAAATTTGATATCAGGAAGGCCCCTGCCGCCCGCGGAGTTTGGCCTTTTCAGGGTATTGGCGGCGATGCGGGGGGGTCTGTGGTTCCAAATAAAACGCACAAGGGCTCGTTGGATAGTGCGAAGAAAGGAGGCCGGGACTGCTACTGGGAGGGTCTGGAAAAGGTAAAGCCATTTGGGGACTATGGTCATTTTAACCGCTATGATCCTGCCCAGCCACGAAATGAAAAGACTGTTCCAGGATGTCAGGTCAGCGAGTGTGTTAGTGAGGAGGGGTGGAAAGTTTTCCAGGAAGAGAGATCATAGCAGGAGGTCAAATAAATCCCCAAATATTTAATCTTTGTGGGCTGCCATTTAAAATTAAAGTTGTCGCGAAGGGACTCAGCCTCTCGGTGAGGGATATGAAGCAGCATAGCCTCGGACTTGGGAGTAGTTGATCTTATACCCTGATATAAGGCTATAAGAATGCAGGACTGAAAATAAGTTTGGGAGTGAGATAAGGGGTTGAGTCAGAGAAAGTAGAATGTCGTCAGCGAAGAGGGAGAATTTAGGATCGATACGGCCTACTTGTATACCGTGTATATCTGGATGAGCTCTAATTTAAGAAGCGAGGGGCTCAATAATGAGGGCAAATATTAGCGGTGAGAGGGGGCAGCCACCTCCCTTTTTAAACAGTCCCCAGCCAGAAGAGGATAATTGGAATTCAATTTCCTTGGAATCCTAAACTTCTTACTGGGCGTAACCCAAGCCTCTTGCATAATTTCCGTCAGCTGGTCTGACCCAGGAAACTCAGTCCTAACTGTTTTAGGACGTTTAAACACAGGTGCCTTAGATTTTAACACAGGCTCTGCCGCCTCCTCTAAGGATAGAATGGCTTTCATAGCACTAATCAGCTCAGGTAGGTCTACCGAGCTGAGGCCTTCCTCCTCGTCTCCGTATGCAGACCTGGAGCGTGATGAGTCCTCATCCTCCAACGAGTCCTCATCTTAAACATGAGTAGACTGTGAAGATGTTGTTTCATATCTATGTGATTTAATTACCACCGGTCTTTCAGACTGTTTTTGTTGAGAGCCTGCCGCTTCCCCTGCTGGATGTAATAAACACCAGGTGGAAGGTTGCATGTAAGGGTTAACAGGGTAACTTATCCCTTGTATAGGAGCTGGCATTATCCGCTCAGTTATACTGGATGTCTGTGCAAAAGAAGCCCATGGGGGTTCAACTTGAACCTGTGACTGTCTTGTATTATTTAAGAGGCTTCGGTGAAAGCTAAAATAATTTGCACATAATCCATTTTGAACCAGATACTGAGAGGTTAACCCAGCTTTGCAAGACAAACATGAAATGAGTGTAGGTGCTGCTGTGGAAAGAGTATTTTCCTCACCCTTGCCCCTCTTAGACATGATAAATAAATCACACACCTGTACAGTGTTAACTACACAATTTGTGACTGTAATCACTTTAAAATTTGTTAGTGACATACAATCCGACCCTACCCTGCTTTGCACCGGCATTGAGGATCAGAATACACAGAAAACCGACAGAATTATAGTAAAGTCAGAAATAACACTAGCAATCACTCCTAGGTTACACATTAGTATAATAAGCAATATGAGCACATAATCAACTACAAATACATTTCAAGTATGTAGAATATATTACTGCATTACCTTATATAGGAGTTTTAAACGTATTCAGTAGCACAGCGAAAGAAAACAGCAGCAATAGTTTTCAGACTCGTACATCAGGCACTTATCCAACTATTCGTACTTAAATGTAGATTGAGACTTAGTGCTGTATCACCCGGCTCAGGAGAGTGGGATACAGGAAGACTTCACCCCGCTTCCAGGATCGATCAATACTTTAGCGAACGCTGAGTGGATCCAGAAGCTAATAGTGTACACACACGCCCCGTGAACCTACAGTGAATACTGATGCACGAGTCACACAGCTGCCTATGCTGCGACTGGGACCTTTTAGATACACAGCGTCTCAAATGGAAGCGGGAACTCACTGCTGACATCAACTCCACACTGCTGACATCAACCCTAGGGATCGCGGCCTCATACTACCCCTGGAGCCTATGTACCCTAAGGCCGAGCGCTGGAGCATCGAAAGTGGCAGCCGCATCAGTGACTGTTTGGTAGTCTCCTCCCGAAAGTGCATCTGTGTCCGTGTTCCCCTACTAAGCGGAACCGATGCCTTACCTTCTCTCCTTGCTCCGGCCACAGCCTAGCAACGTCTACTGAACTTGCTAGTATATCCTACACAGATGCCCGCCGAGACAGCACTGTACACCTGGGTAAGCGTTGTCGCAACCCGTCGGGGAGTTGCTGGGAGTGACTCTAAGGTACGTATAAGACGCTTTTAAGATCGCTCCAAAAAAAATAGTAAAAAAATAAAATAAAATAAAAACCAAAAAACTTATGCTAAAAATCAGCAGCTCATTGACCATGGTCCGGCTCCTTCCGCACTAAACACAAAACTGATTTGCCTGAGCCAGGAGGCGGAGATATATGGACGGGCCTGTTGCACGCTGGGAGGCCGAAAGCTATGACCATTTGGTTCAAATCCGCTGTTGCGTCAGCCTATCCCAATGTAATCCTGTGGATAACCTGTGGACCCTGCCGGAGAAAACACTGCTTACTGAGAAGTTTGTTTTTTGTAATGTGTATGCTCCAAACTCCTACTCAAAGGTTTTCTTCCAGAGACTTTTGTCTAAATTGTATCCATATGTAGACTCATTTATTTTTAGGTGGATACATGAATATGGTTGCATCTCATATAATGGCTAAATCTTAATGTTCTAAATGCCCTCCATTTACTCTCTCGTTAGAGATTGGATATAACTTAGACCAATTACATCTTCTTGATTGCTGGAGGGCATTGCATCCAACAGAGTCTATACGTGTTTATCTGCGGCACACGGGACTATGAGGGTCATTCCGACCTGATCGCACGCTGCGGTTTTTCGCAGCACAGCGTTCAGGTCACTACTGCGCATGCACCGCAATGCGCAGTCACGTCGTACGGTTACAAAGCACATCGTTGCTGGGCGATGGATTTAACGAATAACCCATTCACAAAGCCGATCGCAAGAAGTTTGACAGGAAGAAGGCGTTTATGGGTGTCAACTGACCGTTTTCTGGGAGTGGTTGGAAAAACGCAGGCGTGTCCAAGCGTTTGCAGGGCGGGTGTCTGACGTAAATTCCGGGACCGGAAAGGATGAAGTGATCGCAGCGGCCGAGTAAGTCCTGGGCTACTCAGACTGCACAAACTGTTCTTGTACTGCTCGGCTGCACAGGCATTCGTAAACTTGCAAAGCTAAAATACACTCCCCTGTGGGTGGCGACTATACGTTTGCATGGCTGCTAAAAAAAAGCTAGCGAGCGATCAACTCGGAATGACCCCCCCTATGTCTCATGTTGATTATTTGTTTTCCACTTCTCATTTTTTTTAAAAAGGAGGAGACTTATGGCGAGAACTTAACGTTGTTAAATCTTTCTGCGAGGTACACTGGGTTCCACAGGGATAACAATAGGATCCTGGTCCGAGGCACCAACAGGCTAAAAGCTTTGACTGTTCCCAAGATGCTCAGCGCTGCCTCCTCTATAACCCCGCCTCCGTGTATAGGAGCTCAGTTTTGTTAAACAGTCCAATGCCGTAGCAGGTAAAAGAGACGACAACCGTTAGTAGCCACGTACACCACATTCTCACGACAGGAGAAGGTATCAGCGGCTAATGCCATACAAACCCAAAGAAGATAAGTGCGTCATGGTGAGCGCCCTGTGGAACCCAGTGTACCTCGCAGAGAGATTTAACAACAGTAAGTTCTTACCATATATTTCCTTTTCTGCAGCGGGTTCCACTGGGGTTCCACAGGGATAACATCAAGGATGTCCTAAAGCAGTTCCTCATGGGAAGGAACGCACTGTAGCGGGCACAAGAACTCAGCGTCCAAAGGAAGCATCCTGGGAGGCTGAAGTATCGAAGGCATAAAACCTTATGAACGTGTTCACTGAGGACCACGTAGCTGCCTTGCACAACTGTTCAAGGGTCGCACCACGGCGGGCCGCCCAAGAAGGTTCAAACGACTGAGTAGAATGGGCTTTGATGGTAGCAGGAGCTGGAAGACCAGCCTGTACATAAGCTTGTGCAATCACCATTCTAATCCACCTGGCCAGGGTCTGCTTATTCGCAGGCCAGCCACGTTTGTGAAAACCAAAAAGCACAAAGAGAGAATCAGACTTCCTAACGGAAGCTGTCCTCTTCACATAGATACGGAGAGCCCGTAACACATCAAAAGACCGCTCTTTGGAGGACAAATCAGGAGAGATAAAGGCCGGAACCACAATCTCTTGGTTAAGGTCGAAAGAAGACACCACCTTAGGTAGATAACCAGGGCGTTTCCGAAGAACCGCCCGGTCACGGTGAAAAATCAGAAAAGGTGACCGACAGGGTAAGGCACCCAAATCTGACAGCCGTCGAGCAGAGGCAATAGCCAGCAGAAACAAAACCATAAGAGTAAGCCAGTTAAGGTCCGCAGACTCAAGCGGTTCAAATGGAGACTCTTACAAGGCCTTTAGAACCACCAACAAATCCCAAGGAGCCACAGGCGGGACATAGGGAGGTTGAATCCATAATACACCCCGAGTGAATGTATGAACATCAGGCAGAGTCAAATTTTTCTCTGAAACCATGCCTACAAGGCAGAAATATGAACCTTGATGGAGGTGAGACGAAGGCCTAAGTCCAGGCCCCGTTGCAGGAAGGCCAAAAGATTGGCCGTACTAAACTTGAAAGCGTCATGATTGTTAGATGCGCACCAAGCAAAGTAAGAATTCCAGACCCTACGATAAATCCGAGCCGAAGCCGGCTTACGGGCCTTCAACATGGTTTGAATGACCGCCTCAGAAAAGAGGACGCTGTATCGAGAGACCCTGTAGGTCTGAGAATCAATGCCATCTGGGTCACGCTGGAGCGATCAGAAGTAGGATTCCGCCTTCTTGCTTGAACTTCCTTATTACCCTGGGCAGAAGTGACACCGGCGGGAACACCTACGGCAGCCGAAAGTTCTATGGATTTGCCAGTGCGTCGACATACGCTGCTTGAGGATCCCTCGTCCTTGCTCCGAAGATCGGAACCTTGTGATTGTGTCGAGACGCCATCAGGTCCACATCTGGTAGGACCCACTTGTCCACTAGGAGTTTAAATACTTCTGGATGGAGGCTTCACTCTCGAGCGTGAATGTACTGACGTCTAAGGAAGTCCATTTCCCAGTTGAGGACCCCCAATATGAACACTGCCGATATGGCCGGCAGATGGCGTTCCGCCCACTGAAGAATCCTGTACACTTCCATCATCGCCGTGCGGCTTTGAGTGCCGCCTTGATGATTTATGTACGCCACCGTGGTGGCATTGTCCGACTGTATTTGAACAGGCCTGTTCTGCATGAGATGCTGGGCCAGGTTTAGAGCATTGAACACTTCCCGCAATTCCAGAATGTTTATCGGGAGGAGAGACTCCTCCCTGGTCGACCGACCCTGAAGGAGTGTTGCTCCAACACCTCGCCCCAACCCCGCAGACTGGCATTCGTCGTCAGTAGGACCCAGTTGGAGTTCCAGAAGGATCGACCCCTGCTCAATCGATGGTCATGTTGCCACCAGCTCAGTGACAGACGAACCTCCGGAGACAAGGAGATCATGCGAGACCTGATCCAGTGAGGCAGGCCATCCCACTTGACAAGAATCAGCTTCTGCAGAGGGCAGGAATGAAATTGAGCGTACAATACCACGACGAAAGCAGACACCATGAAGCCTAGTACTTGCATCGACGAGTGTATCGACACTCGCGGGCGAGAGAGGAAGCATCGAATCCTGTCCTGAAGGTTCAGGACCTTCTCTTGAGACAAGAACAAACGCTGGTTGTGAGTGTCCAAAAATGCCCCAAGGTGCATCATGCTCTGAGAAGGGACCAGGGAAGATTTCTTCCAGTTGATGAGCCACCCGTGGGCTTGCAGAAACTGGACCGTCAGATCCAGATGACGGAGGAGAATTTCAAAGGAATGCGCCAGTATCAGCAAGTCGTCCAGATACGGTAGAATCCTGACACCCTGTTGGCAGAGTACGGCCGTCATTACCGCCATGATCTTTGTGAATACTCGCGGAGCCATGGTCAATCCCAAAGGTAAGGCCCGAAATTGAAAATGGAGGTTGCCAATAGCAAACCGCAGGTATTCCTGGTGCGACATGGCAATAGGAATATGGAGGTAAGCATCCTCTATGTCCAGGGAGACCACATAGTCCCCGGGCTCCAAAGCCAGAACAATAGAGCGAAGAGTTGCCATACGAAACTTGGAAACCCTCACAAATTTGTTCAAGGACTTGAGGTTGAGAATGGGCCGGGAGGAACCATTAGATTTCGGGACTGGGAACAGCGGCGAATAATACCCCTTGCCTCTTTGAGCCAGAGGCACCTGCACTACCACTCGTGTCCAGGAGGGACTGTACCACCAAATGAAGAGTTGTTGTCTTGACCTGATCCGAAGGGATCTTTGTCAGGCAAAATTGATGAGGAGGACGATTCTTGAAGAATATGGCGTATCTGTGAGTGACAACTTTCCTTACCCAGGCGTCGGAAGTGGTCTTCAACCATACCTGGGGGTAAACCTTAGCAGTTGGCCTCCCACCCTGGGATCCCCCAGGGGGAGGTCCACCACGTCATGCAGTAAACTTGTCTGATTTGGAAGCAGGCTGATGGGCAGCCCAAGCACGTTTAGGTTTGGGCTTAGTGGTTTTGGAAGTGCGAACCTGTTTTGGGTATGCCTGACCCTTTGCTTTACCTGGAGGTCGAAAGGAACGAACTGAAGTACTCAACCTTCGGGACCGAAGGAGCTGTACTAGGTAGACATGCCGTCTTAGCTGTAGCTAATTCAGCAACAATCTTGTTGAGATCCTCAACAAAAAGGATGTTCCCCTTAAAAGGGCGCACCTCCAGGGTTTTCTTAGAGTCCAGATCCACAGACCAGGACCGTAACCAGAGAATCTGGCGAGCCAGAATGGACGTAGTAGAAGCCTTGTCCGTCAGAACACCGGCATCAGAAGCCGCCTCCTTAGTGTAATGAGAGGCTGTGACAATATACGAAAGACATTGTCTAGCAATATCAGAAAAATTGGACGGCAGCTCTGCTTCCACCTCCTGAGCCCACGCTTCAATGACTTCTGCAGCCCAAGTAGCTGCAATAGTGGGCTGATGCACAGCTCCCGCAAGGGTATAAATTGCTTTTAAGCAACCCTCCACACGCTTATCCATCGGTTCCTTTAGAGAGATGACGGTAGATACAGGCAGAGCAAAGGACACCACCAGCTGAGCTACTTGCGGATCCACCGGTGGTGGTGTTTCCCAATTTTTACTTAAGTCCGCAGCGAGGGGATAGCGAGCTAGCATCTTGTGAGGTGTGAATTTCTTTCCTGGATTTTCCCAGGATTCCTGACGTATGTCAACTAAATGGTCAGAATGAGGTAAAACTAATTTAGTAACCTTCTGATGTTTAAATCGATCAGGTTTCTTAGAGGTAACGACTGGTTCTGGGTCATCATCAACTTGAATAATCAGCCTGATAGCCTCTAATAGGTCAGGAACTTTGACCTGTGAAACAGATTATCCGGAAGCAAGTCTGGTAAATAATCTTGTCATCTAATGCAGGCCTGGCCAACCTGTGGCTCTCCAGCTGTTGTGAAACTACACATCCCAGCATGCACTGCCACAGTTTTAGCATTTCCTAATAGCAAAAGTGTAGAAGGGCATGCTGGGACTTGTAGTTTCACAACATCTGGAGAGCCACAGGTTGGCCAGGCCTGATCTAATGACTTGTGAACAATGTGGAAATAGAGCCCCAGCCAGAAACAGTGGACATTATATCCAACAAAAACGATAAATAGTGGTATCCTGCATTTTTAGATATATGAATTTTAGCAGCTGCTATATTTATATTATTTTTCTTTGCTGAATGGGGGTATATTACTGCCTTTTATCAATGTCTAAATAAATTTGTTATATTTTTTACATTGGTAATCATTATTTGACTAACAGCCAGCGCCAATACATCCTTTTTGTATTCTATATATTTGCTTTGGAGAATCGACCTTCTCCATACTGGCTGCTGTTGACAGCGCACTCTAAATCTTTGTTTCTTTCGCACAAGCAATAGTGGGCCTAAGCGCCGCGCCTGAAGCAGTGTATATGGATTTGAGCGTAGTCTCAATTTTGCAGTCTGACGGTTCTTTCAAAGCGGTAGACCCAGGGACAGGTAAAACCACCTTTTTAGACAATCTAGAAACAGAAGCGTCTACTATAGGAGGGCTTTCCCACTTTTTCCTATCCTCTTCAGGGAAAGGAAAAGCAACCAGAACTCTCTTTGGGATCTGGAATTTTTTATTTGGGTTTTCCCAGGATTTTTCAAATATAGCGTTTAATTCCCTAGACGCAGGAAAGTTAAGGGAGACTTTCTTATTGTCAGTAAAATAAGCCTCCTCGACCTGTTCAGGAACTTTTTCAGTAATGTGTAAAACATCCCTAATGGCCTCAGTCATTAGTTGTACCCCTTTAGCAAGGGATGCCTCCCCCCGCAGTATGTCCCCCATCACCGTCACCCATATCAGAGTCGGTATCCGCGTCGACTTGCAATACTTGGGCAAGAGCACGCTTTTGGGGGCATAAACCAGGGGACTTAGATGAGGTAGTGGGAGCTGAATACAACAAAACCTCCACAGATTGTTTTAAAACCTGTGTTTCAGTCTCATAATGAGCTATCCTAGATGAAATCTGGGATATTATAACCTTAATAGAAGCCACCCACTTGGGTTCGGGTTCAGAGGGCTGAGACAGCGTATTGCATTCCTGAGTACATGGAATAGACTCTTCTGGAGAAGATACATACTCTGCAGCACAAGATACAGACTCCCTAGACATGGTAATCTGGGATATATAGCACACACACACAGGAAAATATCAGACACAGTTTCCCCCAGTACCTTGAGAGAGACACAGAGTTATGGAGCCAGCCCACACAGCGCCCCAGAAGACAGATATATAATAAATATGCAAAACGTTAGCTGGTTTCAATTGTCTTATTGCCTATGAGAAACATCATATGTCTGCACACTTCAAAGAGATTCACAATTGCAATATTGCAGCATTAAAGAGCTTTTGTGGTATCAAACTAGCCAAATCTCATTGGAGAACGAGAAACATTGAAAGTGCACTAGCAAAGTTGGAGGTGAAAACCATATATATGATGCGGACACTTCACCCGCAAGGGTTAAATGTAGAGTTCGAAACAAAGTGGTTTATTTAGTGCAAAATATGTTTATTGAAAAATTTAGTAGCAATAACAATCGGTTAACATACAGACAGTCGCAACAAAAATAGTATCGTAATACAACTGCAAGCCTGTCTAGCTCCCGTGGTCAATAACAAGAGAGCATATACTCAATATTTTATAACAGCTCGAACACATAAAATAGTATAATTTAATAATCAAACATATCTTGTTAACCGTATTAAACCTAAACAAGAACAAGATAAAGAAGAAGAAGAAAGAAAAGATACGGAAAGAGGCAGAGGAGAAAAAGAGGGGGGAAAGGACAAGAACAAAAATCAGAATCACCCGATCCACAGCACGAGTCTCTTACTTATCACATAACAAGAGCAGTACATTGAGGTGAGGAAATGTCTAAGAGGACGGGGGGGAGCTGGAGGCGAGGATGGACTTAAAGGTTGGGGAATCTTTAAAAAGTAGCCATCGAGCCCACGTATCCCTGAAAGATGAATAGCCCCCATCAACAGATGTCATAATATCATCCAAATCCATATAAAGATCTACTCTATTCACCCAGTCTCTAACAGTTGGAGGGGAGGAGGATCGCCAGCGGACAGGAATCACTGCCTTGGCGGCATTATTGAGATGGCATAATAAGGAGTGTTTATAGCTCGAGATGGGTTTGGACGAGTAGTGAAACAGCTAAAACAGGGGGTCCGTTGGTATCCCGTCACCCATAATTTCAGCAGAAAGTGAAAGTATCTCCTTCCAGTAGGGTTGGAGCAATGGGCACGACCACCATATATGAAGCGGGTTCCCGGGGCCAGAACAGCAGCGCCAACAAGTATTGGGGAGTCCAAGACCCATCTTAGAAAGAATATCAGGGCATCTATACCACCGAGAGATCAATTTGTACTGGGTCTCCACTACCAGTGTACTAGGGGAGCAAGCATGGGCCAGTTTGAATATTTTCTCCCAAACGTCCTTGCCAAGCTCCCCGCCGAGGTCTCCATCCCTCTTCTCAGTAAAGGGAGGAAGAGTTGAGCTGGAGTCTGTCAATAGAAAGTTGTATATCAGGGAGATGGAGTGGGGTGGGGGCGACGGGCCGTCGCAGAGGTGTTCAAAAGGCGTAAGGGCTGGGGGTCTCCCTCCAGGATAGCCCTGAGACATCAAAAAGTGGCGAACTTGCAGATAACGCCAAAAGTCTCTGGGCGGCAAATGCCATTTCTCTTGCAAGTTCGAAAAGGAAACAACCCCACCCCCATCCATCAGCTGTCCGACCCTCCAGAGTCCCAAGTCATACCAAGACTGGAAGGCCCGCATGGCCATACCAGGGGGAAATCGTTCATTAAATAAAAAGGACATGTAGGCGGAGGTCGGCCAGGAAACAGAGGGGGATTTTCTAATCGCTTTCCAACACGTCAAAGTGGGGCCTATAGTGGGATGGGAAATGGCAGGGAGGGTAGGCAACCACGGGGTGACAGCAATTGGTGACGGGAGCACCTGACTCTCTATCTGCACCCATTGTTTAGATGGTAAAGCCCTAAACCACCAAAGAATCCTTTGGAGATGGCAGGCTCGGTAGTAACCTTGTATATCTGGCAGGCGGAGGCCACCCCTGTCTCTCTGCCTAACCATTATGGAAAATTTCAAGCGCGGCCTCTTGCCCCCCCATATAAATTCTCTAAATAGCAGTTGGACCTCCCGGAACCATGTTGAAGGAATTTTGATCGGTAGGGTCTGCAATAGGTACAAGATTTTAGGGAGGGAATTCATCTTGAGAATACCCAGTCTGCCTAGCCAGGAGAAAGACTTGGTAGTCCAGGACTGGAGGTCTGCACGAAGTTTAGTTAGGAGGGGGGTAAAGTTAGAATCGAAAAGACGTGAAAGATCCCTGGTAATGGTGGTCCCCAAGTATTTCAAGTGGGAGGTGTGCCAGGTGAAGGGGAGTGCTGCTTTAAGTCCTGATACCATGGCAGACGGGGCATTAAGATTCAAGGCCACCGATTTTGAATAATTTATTTTGAAATTAGAGAGCTCTCCAAAGAGCTTAAACTCATCCATTAAATTAGGCAAGGAGACTATAGGGTTTGTGATTGTAGCCAGTAAGTCATCGGCGAAGAGGGCAAGTTTGTATTCATCGTCCTGGAGCCTGATCCCGGAAATATCTGGATTAAGCCTAATCGCCCTAGCTAAGGCCTCCATGCAGAGAACAAAAATCATGGGGGATAGGGGGCAGCCCTGCCTAGTCCCATTATTAATATCGAACGACCCGGACAAGGAACCGTTAATCACAATTCTGGCCGAAGGGGAGGCGTAGAGGGCCAGAACGCGATGTAAGCAAGTCGGACCCAGTCCCATGTGTCTCAACAACCCGGCCATGAACCCCCAGTCAATTCTATCAAACGCCTTTTCAGCGTCAGTAGATAGTAGGATCGTCGGGGAGTCCTTTGAGGAGACAATGTATAAGAGCTATGATCTTAGATGTATTGTCCTTCGCCTCTCGACCAGGGACAAACCCCACTTGGTCATTGTGTATAAGGGAGGGTAAGAGGGACCTGAGCCTATTAGCGATGAGCTTGGCGAAGAGCTTAATGTCAACATTGAGAAGGGATATAGGCCGGTAGCTGGGACACAGGGAGGGGTCCTTACCTTCCTTAGGGATGACCGTGATGTGGGCCTCAAGGGATTGCCTAGAAAAAGGGTTAGTATCGGAGACTGTGTTGCATGCGTCTAAGAGGAGAGGGGACAATTTATCCCTAAAGGCTTTATAATAATTGATGGTAAAACCGTCAGGGCCAGGACTCTTTCCAGAAGGAGTGGATTTAATGGCATCATCGAGTTCTCGGGAAGTGAAGGGTTTTTCCAACTCCTCCCCGGCATCTTCCGAGAGTTTAGGGAAACCAATCTTTGTAAGGTAAGCGTCCACATCGCGCGACCGATCACTAGCCAATTCGGGGGAGGGGAGATTGTAAAGGGAGGTGTAGTATGAACAGAATGTCTCCGCAATCTTGTCTGTGTTGTGGAAAAGACGGCCCTGTGCGTCCTTTATGGAGGGGATAAATGAGAGCGCCCTCTGGGTACGTAAAGCCCTGGCAAGCATTTTGCCTGGCTTGTTGCCCCAGCGGTAGTACCGATTGCGACACTTCCGAAAAGAGAATTTCACTTTATCTAATAGCAATTTATTCAAGGACGAACGGGCCGCGACCAGGTCTACATATGTGTTGTTATGAGCCACGGCTGTGGCTCATTCCTGTTTTGCAGTTTTGTTCTGTATTTCATGTTATACTTCTGTTTATGTTCCCCGTGGGTGTCATGGGGTGCTCGGAGCTCACCCTTAAGGAGGGGATACTGTTATGAACCACAGGTAGTGGTTCATTCCTATTTTATGTTTATAAAGTTGTCTTGCATGCCAGGATTTCCTGTTGCTCTGTTTTAGAATACTCTTGTCTGCTGCCGCTGGTGAGTCTGTGTAATTGCAGCTTGTTCCCTTGTGTTCAGCCTCACCTGGCTGCTAATTGCATCTGGTCAGTTTGGAATCATGCAACAAGGCAGCTGCATGGGATTATTAATTAGGCCTCTCTGTTATATGCTGGCTGTTTGCAATTCACAGATGCTGGTAATAATGTTAGGTTCCTGGTGCTCAGAACAAGGGAGATGTTATGAAGCGAGTCCAGAGCACCAGGACGTAATGCTGGGAAAGGGGAATGGAAAGGGAATAGCCCCTGGCGCCCTATCTCCGTTGTCTCACCCGTGCTGTCAGTACACTCTTGCGAGACTATGGTTGCTTGAGCCCATGGCAGCCGCGTTTGAAGGGCGGATTACGTCTGCCCAACTTCGATGCCCCCTCAGGTCTTAATGAGAGACAAAGAGTGAACCGAGACAGGGTGATAACAAGGGGCCCTCTGACTAAACAACAAGGCCAGGGGCTACTAACAAACCTAAAACCAAAGTATGTGAGGCTTGCCGCCAAAGGAAAAGAACAACAAAGGAAATGCTGACCACACGCCGACACAATACTTTTGTGTACCGGCGGTGACAGCATAAGCAGAACCCTCTGCAAAACACCAGTGACAGAAATAATAAGGGAATACAGCGGCCTAAGCCAACGGACGCGGCCGTGCCGCTACTCACGGAACCGGTACGAATACTGGCAAACGGACAGGAACTCCCAATGCTGCTGACACAGACTCTCAGAACTGGAGGACAGGCAGAATCCCAAACGACAGACCGGTGGACACCAAGAAGCCAGAAACTTGCACAGGCAAAGGTACTGGACCTCAGGACAGGAACGCCTCACGGCAGGACACGGGATCAGACATAGGAATCGACACAGGGACTGACACAGGAATCGACACAGGAAGCTCAGGAACTAGCAGGAACCAAGCTCAGAACTCAAGCAGACTGAAAACCCAGGAATATCACCAGCATCTGTGAATTGCAAACAGCCAGCATATAACAGAGAGGCCTAATTAATAATCCCATGCAGCTGCCTTGTTGCATGATTCCAAACTGACCAGATGCAATTAGCAGCCAGGTGAGGCAGAACACAAGGGAACAAGCTGCAATTACACAGACTCACCAGCGGCAGCAGACAAGAGTATTCTAAAACAGAGCAACAGGAAATCCTGGCATGCAAGACAACTTTATAAACATAAAATAGGAATGAACCACTACCTGTGGTTCATAACATGTGTCTGTCACGATCCGGGTATCTGGACGCCATTTCTTACCTATCAGATGCCTCCTAAGGCTGGCTCAGCGCTCCAGGACCGGATCCCATCTGTTATCCTGATGTGCACATTCCCGCATCCTCTCCTGTCTCTCTGGGCACAGTCACAGTAACGCCTTATACATCTGGCATGGCGTCTCCCGCGGCCTCCGCCGCCGTCCCTGAGCTTCTGCATTCAGAGTGGCGATTACGTCAGCCGCGGCCTCCGCTGTGTCCGCGTGGTCGGATGTGCATCTGTCAGCCTGGCGTCTCCTGTCTCCGGTGGCCGGCGCCGCCATTACTGTTTTCCAGACCACATGGATTACAATCCAAACTTCCCTCCAAGTGTCTGCATGGGCGCAGCCATCTTGGATTCTGTCAGCTGATCATTCCTACCAATCCGTTGTCAGTATTATTAATTTGCATAATTGTCTAGCCAATGCCTTCCTTGCTGCAGGTATAAATAGGTTGTGCCTGAGCAAGGAAGGCGTCAGTGCTTTGGTTGTCAAACCTAGTTCCAGTTTGTCTCTCTTCTGTGAATGTCTTTCAGGTTCCAGCTCCTGTCTCCAGACTTCTGCTATAGAGACCCGCACCAGCATTCCATCTGCGGTGTAGCCTGACTCTCCGATCCATTCTGGACTCACCTGTTTCCAGCTACAACATCACCTGCTTCCAGCTCAGCTTCCAGCAGTGTACAGCTTCTCTTAAAGGGCCGGTGTTCTTTCTGCAGTTTACCACTCTCCACCGGTATTATTATTTCTCCGCTCTCAAATTCTACATTTCATCTACATTGCATCGCTCTCAAGCTTTATTTATTATTTAACTGGTTCCAGCCAGTATCCACTCCGTGCCAACACCTGTCTGGTTCTAACCAGTACCCACAGCAGCATTTTATCTACAGCAGTCCAGCTTTCCCTGGAACACCAGCTGGTACGACCCTGGGCTTTCCTCATTGCTACAGTTGAGCCTGGTAAGGACTTTCCAACTTGCAGATAATAAGAACTGTCTCATACCACCAGAGCTCTGTGGCCCCTGCCACCCTGTAGTACCCTGGAACTGTATTATCATTTCTCTGCTGATTTTTATGTTACTTTTTACTGCTACTGTGATGCATGGAGTTTGTCATAAATAAATATCATTGACTTTTACTCAAGTTGTCGTGGTCACGCCTTCGGGCGGTTTCTCTTCATGTTACTTACATGTCCAGGGGTCTGATACAACCTCCCAGGTTCCGGTACATCTCAGCCCCTACAACTGAGGCTGCCTTCCGTCAGCTCAGGCCCTCAGTTGTGACAGTAAGCACTGACCAAATGAATCCAGCCGGAGACCAGGATCAAGCGGCCAGGCCGATGCAAGAACTGGCAGCCCGACTTGAACATCAGGAGGCTGCACAGGGCCACATCATCCGCTGTCTCCAGGATTTCTCTACTCGGCTGGATGGGATTCAGACAACTCTCCGTGGATCAGGCGCATCTGGGGCGTCAACCACAGTGACTCCAACTATAACCCCACCCACCTTACCCATTTCTGCTCCACGTCTTCATCTTCCAACGCCAGCAAAATTTGACGGATCTCCAAGATTCTGCAGGGGATTTCTCAACCAGTGTGAGATTCAGTTTGAGCTACAACCTGGCAATTTTCCCAGTGACCGTACAAAAATTGCCTACATCATCTCACTTCTCAGTGGCTCAGCCCTTGACTGGGCATCACCGTTATGGGAGAGGTCCGACACCCTGCTATCTTCTTACACTGCATTCGTGTCAACATTCAGGCGCATCTTCGACGAGCCAGGCCGGGTAACTTCAGCTTCGTCTGAGATTCTCCGTTTACGCCAGGGATCACATACTGTAGGACAATATCTTATACAGTTCCAGATCCTGGCATCTGAACTGGCATGGAACGACGAGGCCCTGTATGCTGCATTCTGGCATGGTTTATCCGAGCGTATTAAAGATGAGTTAGCTACCAGAGACTTACCCTCCAAGTTAGATGAGCTAATCTCACTTTGTACAAAAGTTGACTTACGTTTCAGAGAGAGAGCAACTGAGCGTGGAAGATCATCTGCTCCAAAATCTTCTGCTCCTCCTCCTCGCCAACTGTCACCAACTAAAGATGAACCCATGCAAATTGGCCGTTCCCGTTTAACTCCTGCTGAGCGCCGAAGACGTCTCTCTGAGTCTCTCTGTCTGTATTGTGCAGCCCCGTCTCACACTATTCATGCCTGTCCCGAACGTCCGGGAAAACTCCAAACCCTAGCTCGCCCAGGAGAGGGCCGGCTAGGAGTAATGATCTCCTCTCCATCTCCTCAAGATTGTAATCTCCCAGTCTCGCTTCAAGTTGCTCAACGTTATCAGAACGTCATTGCCCTCCTGGATTCCGGAGCAGCTGGGAACTTTATTACCGAAGCCTATGTTAAACGGTGGTCCCTACCCACCGAGAGACTTCCTTCCTCCTTTTCCTTAACTGCCGTGGATGGCAGTAAAATTTTTGATACAGTTATTGCTCTAAGGACTCTACCAGTTCGTCTGAGAGTGGGAGTTCTTCATTCCGAACTTATTTCACTTTTAGTGATTCCAAGAGCCACACATCCTGTGGTCCTGGGCCTTCCATGGCTCCGTCTTCACAATCCTACAATTGATTGGACGACTACGCAAATCCTGGCATGGGGTCCCTCCTGTGCTGAGACATGTTTGTTTAAAGTGTTGCCTGTCTGTTCTTCCTCCCCCAGGTCGTCTGATGTTCCACCTCCTCCATATCAAGATTTCACGGATGTGTTCAGTAAAGCTTCTGCTGATATCCTTCCTCCTCATAGAGAATGGGACTGCCCGATTGATCTCGTTCCAGGGAAGGTTCCACCTCGAGGCCGAACTTATCCGTTGTCTCTGCCCGAGACGCATTCTATGGAGGAATACATTAAAGAGAACCTAGCAAAGGGGTTCATTCGACCTTCTTCTTCTCCAGCCGGCGCAGGCTTCTTTTTTGTAAAAAAGAAAGATGGTGGTCTGCGGCCGTGCATCGACTACAGAGGTTTGAACGACATTACCATCAAGAACCGCTATCCTTTACCCCTGATTACTGAGCTCTTTGACAGAGTTAGCGGAGCTACCATCTTTACAAAGCTGGACTTGAGAGGTGCATACAATCTCATCCGGATCCGTGAGGGTGACGAGTGGAAGACCGCATTTAACACCCGTGACGGACATTATGAGTACCTCGTCATGCCCTTCGGATTGAGCAATGCTCCAGCTGTCTTCCAGCATTTCGTCAATGAGATCTTCAGAGACATTCTATACCGTCATGTCGTGGTCTATCTAGATGATATCCTCATTTTTGCCAACAATTTAGAGGAACATCGTTTTTGGGTAAAGGAGGTTCTGTCCCGTCTCCGTGTCAATCATCTCTATTGCAAATTCGAGAAATGCGTCTTTGAAGTCAAGTCCATTCCGTTTCTAGGGTACATTGTGTCCGGTTCCGGACTAGAGATGGATCCTGAGAAACTACAAGCAATCCAGAATTGGCCGGTACCCTTAACCCTCAAAGGGGTCCAGAGGTTCTTAGGGTTCGCCAATTATTACCGAAAGTTTATACGAGACTTTTCCACCATTGTGGCGCCTATTACTGCTTTCACCAAGAAGGGTGCTAACCCGTCCAAGTGGTCTGAAGAAGCCATGCAAGCTTTTCATCTTTTAAAACAGAGGTTCATCTCTGCGCCTGTCCTGAAACAGCCTGACATCGACTCTCCTTTCATCCTAGAGGTGGATGCCTCCTCCGTTGGAGTAGGAGCGGTGTTATCTCAGAGGGCTAAAGATGGCCATTTACATCCTTGCAGTTTCTTCTCACGGAAGTTCTCCCCAGCGGAGCGCAACTATGCCATTGGCGACCAGGAGTTGCTAGCCATCAAGCTCGCTCTAGAGGAGTGGAGATATCTGTTGGAGGGAGCTTCTCATTCAATCACCATCCTTACAGACCACAAGAACCTTCTATATCTGAAAGGCGCACAATGTCTCAACCCTCGTCAGGCCAGATGGGCACTTTTCTTTTCCAGGTTCGACTTTAAACTCCAGTTCTGTCCGGGCTCTCAGAATCGCAAGGCCGATGCCCTTTCCCGCTCATGGGAGCAAGAAAATGAGTCAGAGTCTTCAGACAAGCATCCTATTATAAGTCCGTTGGCATTCTCCACGGTAGGGATGGACTCTACGCCCCCATCAGGGAAAAGTTTTGTGAAGCCGACACTAAGGAAGAAGCTCATGCATTGGGCCCATGCTTCCCGCTTTGCCGGACATACAGGTATCCAAAAAACCCTGGAGTTTATCTCTAGGTCCTATTGGTGGTCAACTCTGAAAAAGGACGTTTTGGAGTTTATTGCATCTTGCCCAAAGTGTGCTCAACATAAAGTATCCCGCCAGTCGCCTGCGGGGCAACTGGTTCCACTATCTGTTCCCCGTCGACCATGGACCCATTTGTCGATGGATTTTATTACAGATTTGCCCATGTGCAACAAGTTTAATACCATCTGGGTGGTAGTTGACCGGTTCACCAAGATGGCACACTTCATTCCTCTCACCGGTCTTCCGTCAGCTTCCAAGTTGGCTCAAGTATTCATACAAGAGATCTTTCGACTCCACGGTCTTCCAGAAGAAATTATCTCAGATCGAGGAGTTCAATTCACAGCCAAATTCTGGCGAAGTTTATGTCAAGCCCTCCAAGTCAAGCTAAAGTTTTCCACGGCTTACCATCCTCAGACCAATGGTCAAACTGAGAGGGTGAATCAGAACTTGGAGTCCTTCCTCCGCATCTATGTGTCCTCCTCTCAAGATGACTGGGTTCAATTACTTCCCTGGGCCGAGTTCTGTCATAACAACCAGTATCATTCTTCATCTTCTTCAACACCATTCTTCACCAACTTTGGATTCCACCCTAAAGTCCCTGAGTTCCAACCGCTTCCAGCAACTTCTGTTCCCGCAGTGGATATCACCTTGCATCAGTTTGCCAATATCTGGAAGAGCGTACGATCAGCTCTGCTCAAGGCATCGTTCAGGTACAAGAAGTTTGCGGATAAGAAGCGTCGAGCAGTTCCTGCTCTCAAGGTGGGTGATCGGGTATGGTTATCCACGAAGAATTTGAGGTTAAGAGTTCCCAGTATGAAGTTTGCACCTCGCTACATCGGTCCTTTTAAAATTGATCAAGTCATCAATCCTGTTGCTTACAGACTCCAGTTGCCTCCCTTCTTAAAGATACCCAGGACATTCCATGTTTCCCTGTTGAAACCGCTAATCTTGAATCGGTTTCATTCCTCACTTCCTCCAACTCCGAAAGTCCAAACTCAACGAGGCGTTGAGTATGAAGTAGCCAAGATCCTGGACTCACGTCACCGTTACGGTCAACTTCAGTATCTTATTGACTGGAAGGGTTATGGCCCTGAGGAACGTTCATGGACCAATGCTTCTGATGTCCATGCTCCTGCCTTGGTCCGGAGATTCCATTCCAAGTTTCCTCAAAAGCCAAAGAAGTGTCCTGGGGCCACTCCTAAAGGGGGGGGTGCTGTCACGATCCGGGTATCTGGACGCCATTTCTTACCTATCAGATGCCTCCTAAGGCTGGCTCAGCGCTCCAGGACCGGATCCCATCTGTTATCCTGATGTGCACATTCCCGCATCCTCTCCTGTCTCTCTGGACACAGTCACAGTAACGCCTTATACATCTGGCATGGCGTCTCCCGCGGCCTCCGCCGCCGTCCCTGAGCTTCTGCATTCAGAGTGGCGATTACGTCAGCCGCGGCCTCCGCTGTGTCCGCGTGGTCGGATGTGCATCTGTCAGCCTGGCGTCTCCTGTCTCCGGTGGCCGGCGCCGCCATTACTGTTTTCCAGACCACATGGATTACAATCCAAACTTCCCTCCAAGTGCCTGCATGGGCGCAGCCATCTTGGATTCTGTCAGCTGATCATTCCTACCAATCCGTTGTCAGTATTATTAATTTGCATAATTGTCTAGCCAATGCCTTCCTTGCTGCAGGTATAAATAGGTTGTGCCTGAGCAAGGAAGGCGTCAGTGCTTTGGTTGTCAAACCTAGTTCCAGTTTGTCTCTCTTCTGTGAATGTCTTTCAGGTTCCAGCTCCTGTCTCCAGACTTCTGCTATAGAGACCCGCACCAGCATTCCATCTGCGGTGTAGCCTGACTCTCCGATCCATTCTGGACTCACCTGTTTCCAGCTACAACATCACCTGCTTCCAGCTCAGCTTCCAGCAGTGTACAGCTTCTCTTAAAGGGCCGGTGTCCTTTCTGCAGTTTACCACTCTCCACCGGTATTATTATTTCTCCACTCTCAAATTCTACATTTCATCTACATTGCATCGCTCTCAAGCTTTATTTATTATTTAACTGGTTCCAGCCAGTATCCACTCCGTGACAACACCTGTCTGGTTCTAACCAGTACCCACAGCAGCATTTTATCTACAGCAGTCCAGCTTTCCCTGGAACACCAGCTGGTACGACCCTGGGCTTTCCTCATTGCTACAGTTGAGCCTGGTAAGGACTTTCCAACTTGCAGATAATAAGAACTGTCTCATACCACCAGAGCTCTGTGGCCCCTGCCACCCTGTAGTACCCTGGAACTGTATTATTATTTCTCTGCTGATTTTTATGTTACTTTTTACTGCTACTGTGATGCATGGAGTTTGTCATAAATAAATATCATTGACTTTTACTCAAGTTGTCGTGGTCACGCCTTCGGGCGGTTTCTCTTCATGTTACTTACATGTCCAGGGGTCTGATGCAACCTCCCAGGTTCCGGTACATCTCAGCCCCTACAACTGAGGCTGCCTTCCGTCAGCTCAGGCCCTCAGTTGTGACAGTGTCAGGGGAGAGGGAGGCCTTATGGGCGGTTTCTAGGGATTCAATTCGCTGCAGAAATCCCTCAATTTGGCCCAAACGTTGTTTCTTTAGATAGGAGCCCAATTGAATGCATTTTCCCCGGATTACACATTTATGAGCCTCCCAAATTGTCAAATCAGAGACATCTGGGGAGACATTATATTCATTGTACATATCAATGGCATCCTCCAGTTGGGCCCTACAGTACGGATCGTGTAATAGAGACTCATTAAATCGCCACGAGCGTCGCTGAGCAGGAGGGGGACCGATGGAAATATCTAGTCTAACCGGTGCGCGATCGGACCATGTCATCTGGCCGATGGAAGCGTCGCAAGCCAGGGACAGGTGTCTATGCTCAAGTAGAATATAATCTAGCCTAGAATATGAGCCATGAGGGACTGAATAGTATGTATAATCCCGGTCCGATGGGTGAAATATGCGCCAGACGTCGGACAGCTGATGGACGTGAAGGAGGCGCCGCACCTTCCTGGACAAGCGGTGACGCACCAACGGGGACTCGGAGGAGGTGTCTAGGGTGTAGTCGAGGGCCCAGTTGAAATCACCCCCCACAATCAGGATCCCCTGTTTCAGCGCATCCACCCCATCCATAATAGCCTCGAGAAAGGCAGGTTGACCCTGATTGGGAGCATAGATATTAACAATTGTAAAGGTCGTATTAAAAATAGAGCATACAAGTACGAGGCATCTCCCCTCCTCCAACCTGTGGGCAACCACATTGGTAACAGGTACATGTTTAGCAAAAAGGATGGCCACACCTTTAGATTTAGATTGGGAATAATTACAGTAATACGAAGTGGGAAAGAACCTATTCCTAAGGTGGGGTGCAGAGGGGGAATCTCTGAAATGGGTCTCCTGCACAAGGACAATATCAGCCTTCTCTGCATGGAACGAACGGAGAGCCCCAGCCCTCTTTTCGGGGACATTTAAACCCCTGGCATTTATGGAGATGACCCTAAGTGTGGAAGCCATATGTCGGGGTATTGTAGGACCTCAAAGATCGTAACCTGCGGATCGGGTGAGAAGAGGAAAAAAGGAAAAGTGGGGTCAGGAAGAAAAGAGGAAAATGAAAAGAATCCAGGAACAAGAAAGATAGAGAGCGACATACCTGAGTAGGTCGAACAATAAGACACCGCAACCGGACAGTAAAGGCACCGTAAGGGTGCCCCTGTCTCGGGGAAACCATAGCGGTAGGGGGTACACTAGGGGGCCGCAGCCCCGCCATCCTAGAATTATTTATTACAAATGGAGCATAAGCAACAAAAATAACCGGTGTTGGTTGTGCAATCCAAAAACAGTAACATAAATGGCAACAAGAACAGCAATACTGATAACAATAATGGGAAAGGTCCTTTCAGGGGAGGGGGAGGAAAAAAAATAAAATTGGGTGGGTGGGGGGTGGGGGGGAAAGGAAGGGTCCAAGCGGCACCAGTAGGGGCCAAAATAGCGTGAAGTAAGTGCATAGAAGTAAGGGCCTAGGTCTAAGAACAAGTCAGCAATTAACAATGACACAGTAGTGATGAAATACAGGATACTAATATCGTCGAGAGCACCCAGGGGGACTGAGGGGAGGAGAGAGAGGAGGGGGAGAAAAAAAAAAAAGGGAGAAAAAAAAAAAGGGGGGGGGGGGGGGACACGACACATTACATTCTGAAGTCACGTAACAGAAACAACAGAGAATCGAAGCAAATAAATCACATAAGGGAGTCCATCTACAAACTCGACACGGGAGCCAGTAGAATCAGAACTGGAAAAAGGACTAGCAGAGCCTTCCAGCCGTACTCCCATCAAGTGGCATCCACCAAGCGGGGAGGGTCTTCGCCTTTGGATTTCCGTTTTGGATTCTGGACCCTGTGCCACCTCTCTCTTCTGGTCGGATTGGTGGAGGCCAGAATGGGGAGAGTAAAAGCCCTCCAATCAGGAAGGGAAATATCTTCCAGCCCCAAAGCAGAGCAAAATCCAGGCAAATCCACTGGGGATTGTAGAGAGAGGATCCAGCCAGCATGGGACACCTGCAAGGAAAACGGGAAACCCCATCTGTACTTCAGGTCACGTTTGCGCAGCGTTTCCGTCAGAGGCTTCAATATTCTCCGCTGTTGGAGCGTGCGCCAGGAGAGGTCTTGGAAAATCTGGATCCGAGTACCATTAAAATCAACACCCTCCAAGTCCCGTACCTTGCGAAGAATGTCCTCTTTCTGTGAGAAGTAATGGAGCATGCAAATGACGTCCCTCGGGCGTTCGGAAGCTGGTCCTTTAGGTCTGAGGGCTCTGTGAGCCCGGTCAAATTCAATCGAATCAGAAGGGTCCAGGCCCAGGATTTCGCCGAATATTTTGGTTAGAGCGTCAACAAGGCCGGATGAAGGAACTTCTTCAGGGAGGCACCGAACTCTAATGTTATTCCGACGACCCCTGTTGTCTAAGTCGTCTAATTTATTCTGCATCAGTTCCATGTCCGACCCCTGTTGGGCGACCGTGCCACGAAGCTGGAGTAATCGGTCCTCTACCGTGTCCCTTTCCTCCTCTAGAGTCAGAATTCTGGATCCCAAATGTTTAATGTCAGATTGCACCGACGAGATCTGGGTTTGAATAGAGTCCTGGAGCCGGCATTCCAGAGCTTGCATGTCTTGTTTAGAAGGAAGGGAGCGGACATGGGTCAGGATTTCCCCTATTTCACCCTGTAATTGGGACATTTGAGCCCGTATATCTCCAGACGCGGGTGAGGAAGCCATCGAGGGTGGAGCAACACCCGTATCAGGCGTAATAGGGGGGGTCGACAACAGTCGCAATGGACAAATAGGATCGGAGATTCGATTGAGATGGAGTGCTACGTGTGGACCGGGCGGATTTTCCCTGTTGGTTTTTCTTGCCTCTGGCCATCAGAGAGGGGTAAATGAAAGGACCATATCAAAAGGACAACACCATATTCTTAGAAGGATGACGGGGGATGCATTCCCCTACTAGTTAGACAGCATAGCCGATGGAGAGCAGCCGCGCTCACATCCCGTCAGCGATATCAGATTGGCCGTCCGTAAGTATGTAAATGAAGAAGAGTCCAGCAATATGGTGCACCGCTGTCGGGGAGGAAGTAGAGCAGAAGGCACTGCGGTAATTCTCGTGAAAGTGCCCAAGTACTGAGGGGCCACGTGTAGCAGAGCAGTGCGGAGCCCGCAGTTCAGAAATATAAAGCAGCAGCAGCTGTCACACAGCGGGGGGGGGAGGCACCCGCAGCATGGGCACAGAGCGCAGGGGGCCCCTGCGGTGGTAGTAGGGTAGTGACACTGACCCCCACTTAATCGCCAAGAGCGGGAGCCTGGCGCAGAGGGTCAAGCAATCAGGCAGCAGAGGTGGGGATATTGCTCACGCTAGGGAGCCTTCCTTAAGAGCACCAGGCAGGGAGACTGACGGGGGGGGGGCACTGCAGGGCAGGGTGGATGGCAAGCTGGACGGGGGAGCCCCGGCAACCAGCAAGCCGCCAGTCCCCAGGTGAACACTGGTAGATGAGACCTCAGGTCAGTTCCAGCAGTGCGTGACTGCGTCTCCGGGGTCAGCGCCTGCACTTCAGGGGACCTCTGGTGCAGCCGCAGCTCCCGTCCACGGAGCTCCGGCGCGCACAGCTGGGGGAAAGAGAAGACGCCTGCGGGGAAGCTCACGGGGTCCGAGCAGCCTACCCGATCAGTGCCGCGGGCGCCCGGCTGCAGGAAGGCGGAGGGGGAAGTCAGTGAGGGTACGGACGGCGTCTCAGCGGCTCCACGGCTCCAGGCGGCGGCAGGTAACATGGCCGCCGCTCGAACTCCGGTCCCCGAGCAATCTCCTCCTCGCGGCTAATCCCAGAACCCAGCCTCCAGACGAGAGTGCAGGGAGCCCGGACGGGGTATCGGAAGGCCGGGGATGACTGGGGGGAGCAGAAGGCAGCGGGATCCCACCCCCGGACGCCCGGCCCGGCCCCAAACCTGAGGGCCCGGCTTCACGCCGGGAGAAGGCCGCAATCCGCAGGAGTGCTTAAAAGCACTCCCCGACTCCGCGGGTCCCCCACAGCGACAACAGCTACGAAGGAGGGGACACAGGCGAGGGACTGAAGCAATCAGGTACAAGGCAGGAGGGGAAAAGGGCTGGTGGAGTGATTATTCCTGCAGGAGCTGGGGAGAGCACGTCCACTCTCCAAAACGGCCAGGCCACGCCCCCAAAGTGGTTTATTTAAGTTCAGCATACCATTTGATTGTATATGCTTGACTGTATAGTATTTCATACTTGTCTAACTTTGGTTTCTATGCTTCTGTCTCTCCGTGCGGGAATGAGCTCTCACGTGTGATTGATAGATTATTTTAGCTATAGAATTACTTTTTATAACATTGTGAAAAACGTGGAACTTCCCCCCTTTTTTTGGAACATTATGTATTTAAATTTGTTAAAACCTCTGATTATCAGGAATTGTATTAAATAATTTTTACCTAGTTTGTAAATGTATACACTGTGTACTCTTAGTTTTTATGAAGGAGGAGTAATAGTAGATGTGGGCAGTAATTGCACGAGTGTTTAATTATGCACGTGTGAGTGATTTAGGAGGGGTTAAATACACAGGAGCAACGAGTACGGGGCATCTTGATGAAGGAGAGCGGCATCTCTGAAACGCGTAGATCACCCCCATACCGTCAACTGCGTGTATCCGCTGTCTGCAGAGGCGGGTGCTCAGCCGGTGATTCAACATTCTCCTGCCTCAAGACGTCTGGCCCAAGTTTTTATTGACTGTTTTGTATCTTTTATGAATTTTTACTAAGTGTTACATCTTGGTGGACTTGTTACAAGAGCATTAAAGAAATCCTTTTCTAACGAAGTGTGGAAGTGAAAAGATACCTTTACACGCATGCAGGGAAGAATCAGAATGTAAGTTATTCGACCTGAATTGAAGTGAAATAGTCTATTTGGGGCTGATTGTGTAAAGAAACCTTTCATTGCATGTGAGAGTGAAACAATATGTAAGTTAAGCTTTCACTCAAACATCCTTTGAGAGATATATATGACTGTGACGAGGGTCTCGGACCAGTAAGGTGACCAGAATTCCGACCGGATCACGAACAGTCGTGCAGTGTCCTATTAAATTAGATGCCTGTATTATTGTAGCTCTCAGCGCAGGTTGTCTATACCCACCCTTCCTTTTTAGATATATAATAATTGCCTAGCGCTGACTGTGCAACCTTAATAGACTACACTGTAATGTTAATAACACTCCCCCCCTTCTATAACCCCCTGGTACCGCATAGGATAGCTGGAGTTATGTGGAGGGTTAGCGCTCCCTGTCAGCGTCTCATTAGTGTGATCTGCAGGGGGGAAATGGCGCTGGTGAGTGCTGGATCCGCTCTGAGGAGAAGCTCCGCCCCCTAAAATGGTGCATCTTCCGCACTTTGTAAGATTATACTGGCCTGAGGTAAATGTTGCTAGCAGTAGTACAGTGTCTTTGATAGCTGCTGTGAGCAGTTTAAGGGTGTTTGCGCTGACACAGGGCGCCTCTCACAGCGCCGCTCTCTGTACCTCTGAGCCCTCTGGAGCGCAGCCGCAGCGCTCCCATCCTGATGCCGCCATCTCACCGGATCCCCGCTTGTCGGGTCACCGGTGTCCAACTCACCACCGACATCTTCTGGCTCTGTTAGGGGGTGGCGGTAGTGATGTGGGAGCGAGTGGTCGCCTTGAGGGCTTGCAATCAACACCCTCAGGAGCTCAGTGTCCTGTCAGCGGAGCTAATGGCCATTAATCTCAGAGGCCTGGACACTAACCCCCCCTCCCCAAGTCCGACGAAGCAGGGAGGCTGTTGCCAGCAGCCTCCCTGTGCCTAACTCCGGGCACATTTTCTAAACTGAGTCTGGTAGTTGGGGCACAGAGGGAGGAGCCAGCCCACACTATTAAACTCTTAAAGTGCCCATAGCTCCTGGTGGACCAGTCTATACTCCATGGTACTAATGTGGACCCCAGCATCCTCTAGGACAGGGATGGGGAACCTTCGGCCCTCCAGCTGTTGTTGAACTACACATCCCAGCATGCCCTGCAACAGTTTTTGCATGGCCAAATAGCAAAATTGTTGCAAGGCATGCTGGTATATGTAGTCCAACAACAGCTGGAGGGCCGAAGGTTCCCCATCCCTGCTCTAGGACTTAAGAGAAACTGTCATTTGCAAGGCAAAGGGAAGGAACTTATCCCATTTCTGACACTTACGGTGACAGTGGCTAGGAAAATCATCTTGAGGAATTGGATCATAACTGCTCCCCCTTTTTTGTTGGCAGTAAAGACTGAATTATTGCAATTATTATATCTCGACAGAAGAAACACTCTGCCTGATATTGAAGGGGGTTACAGCGCTTTCATAAGAAGTGGGGGATTTATATTGAATCATTTGATTCAGACACACAAGCAAACATTTATCAATTATTTGAAACTACTCTGTGGTTCTATTCCCCCTCGGGTGGTGGCATGGACTACGACAGCCAGTAATGCAGATGGTGTCCGAATTCCGGCATCTGTATATTGACCGCCGGGATCCCGTCCGGCGATCAATTGACTGCCTCCCCTGTCCAACACTAGCAAAGTGACGGGTGACAAGTTACACACACCAGTCAATTACATGAACGGAGTACAGAAAATGGTGCTAGGACATAGGATGCAAGAACTGTTAAGCCTTGATGGAGTTAAAGATATATTCCAACAAGCTCATTTGATTGCATTACTCCAAACCATTGTCAAAGACACTGCAGAAAACAGCCAACAGCCGGAAATGTGGTCTCTTTTGCTTGTTACTGGAGAAGACTGTTAGGTGCCGCGGTCCGCGGCGCCGCTCGGTCTGCTTCCGAGCGACGCTCACGGCCGCCGCACCTCCCTTCTTGCCCGGCGCCTAGCAACGCCAGGACGTCGTGCGCGCTGAGCCGCCGGGTCCCTGGCAACGCCTGGACGCCGTGCGCGCGTAGCCGCCGGGTCCCTGGCAACGCTGGGACGCCGTGCGCGCGTAGCCGCCGGACCCTTAGCAACGGGGACGCCACAGACGAACCGCGTTCCCCGTTGCTTCCTATCAATACACCTGTTAGCTCTGGTCGTGCAGCAGGGCAGCTGCACAACATTACTAATTAAGCTTCGCTGCAGCATTTGGAGGGCTCCCTGTTATATTCTCCCTCACTACCTGGCAAAGACGCCGGTGATAGCTTCCTGTATGCTGTTCCTGCCTTGTAACGTCTGTTCCTAGTCAGCTGTATCTGGTCGATCCTGCTCCCTGTGGTCCTGAGTCCTGGAGTTCTGAAGCCGGTCCTGGGAATCCTTCCTGTTCAAGTGAACCTGTTGCAGTCATCTGGGGGTTCTCGTTTGTTGGGGTTCTCTCCCGGTTTCGTGAGTAGCGGCTTCTGCCGCGTGGTGCGGCCTTGGCCGCTTAGTCCTGTTGGTACTTTTTGTATTGGTGGTTTTTGCGGAGGTTTCCGCTTTTCACTGTCCTCCCCGGAACTCGGCGGTGCCGTGTGGGGGAGTGGACAGTGGTATCTTTTGTTGTTCTATTCCTTTGGCGGCGTGCCGCACATAAATTTAGTTTTAGGGTAGTTAGTAGCCCCTAGCTTCTGTTTGCTTTAGTTAGAGGTCCCCTTGTTATTATCCTGTCTCGGTTCACGCCTTGTCTCACTCTAAGACCTGGGGGCATCGGCGTTGGGCAGACCTAATCCGCCCTTCAAACGCGGCTGCCGTGGGCCCAAGAAACCATAGTCACTCAGGCGTGAACTGACCACACGGGTAAAACAACGGAGGTAGGGTGCTAGGGGCTATTCCCGTTCCCTTCCTATTTCAGCGTCACGTCCTGGTGCTCTGGACTCACTTCGCAACATCTTTCTAGTTCGGAGCATGAGGAACGTAACATTATCTAAAAATCATTCCTTCTAAATATTTATTTTTTAACAGTATTACACTATGCTTGTGTTCTGTGTCATTTTTAAGGTTTTGTTCTCATCATATCAATGATGTTGGGTATCCTTTGAAATTTCAATGAGAAGCGCCTGTGATTTTGTGTGGTAATTATTATCATTCCATGAGCTAGGTACTGTATCATGGAGATTCAGAATACACTTAAAAATGTTAAAAGATAAACCACTCTTGTTCTATGCACAGTTAAATCAAGGCCCATGTTGCAACATTCATTAGTGCAATAAGGGGGATATTTATTAAAGCTTGCAGAAATAAAGTAGAGAGAGTGATAAAGTACCAACCAATCAGTAACAACCAATCCACTGCTGACATTTTTTAAACACAGCCTATAAAACAACAGAGGAGCTGATTGATACTTTATCTCTCTCCACGCTTTGATAACTCTCCCCCTACGTGTATTAAAAAAATATTTTTTGCATTATGCATACTCCTATTGATGTGTTATTGCACTCAGGACAGCGATCCCTTTGTATGGGCGCTTTTTGAATACAGTATGTCACTTTATATTTGTATATACATTCTGTCTCTTGCAATAAAAGCCAGTGTTTCGAAAAAAAAATTCAATGTACCTTACAAAAGTAGATGAAAAGATACAAAACAAAATTGTGCAACAATGGAAATATAGAAATATGGGTATTTCAACTACTTAGACAAAGAGATTAGATTTTAAATGGTAATAACACAGGCTGAGTATCCCATATCCAAATATTCCGAAATACGGAATTTATTGCGTGAGAGTGAGATAGTGAAACCTTTGTTTTATGATGGCTCAATGGGGGGTAATTCCAAGTTGATCGCAGCAGGAAATTTTTTTAGCAGTTGGGCAAAACCATGGCCCTCATTCCGAGTCGTTCGCTCGGTATATTTCATCGCATCGCAGTGAAATTCCGCTTAGTACGCATGCGCAATATTCGCACTGCGACTGCGCCAAGTAATTTAACAATGAAGATAGTATTTTTACTCACGGCTTTTTCTTCGCTCCGGCGATCGTAATGTGATTGACAGGAAATGGGTGTTACTGGGCGGAAACACGGCGTTTCAGGGGCGTGTGGTTAAAAACGCTACCGTTTCCGGAAAAAACGCAGGAGTAGCCGGAGAAACGGAGGAGTGTCTGGGCGAACGCTGGGTGTGTTTATGACGTCAAACCAGGAACGACAAGCACTGAACTGATCGCAGATGCCGAGTAAGTCTGAAGCTACTCTGAAACTGCTAAGTAGTTTGTAATCGCAATATTGCGAATACATCGGTCGCAATTTTAAGAAGCTAAGATTCACTCCCAGTAGGCGGCGGCTTAGCGTGTGTAACTCTGCTAAAATCGCCTTGCGAGCGATCAACTCGGAATGAGGGCCCATGTGCACTGCAGGGGGGGCAGATATAACATTTGCAGATAGAGTTAGATTTGGGTGTGGTGTGTTCAATCTGCAATCTAATTTGCAGTGTAAAAATAAAGCAGCCAGTATTTACCCTGCACAGAAACAAAATAACCCACCCAAATCTAACTCTCTCTGCACATGTTATACCTGCCTCCCCTGCAGTGCACATGGTTTTGCCCAATTGCTAACTTTCTTGCTGCTGCGATCAACTCAGAATTACACCCAATGGGGGTCATTCCGAGTTGTTCGCTCGCAAGCTGCTTTTAGCAGCTTTGCACACGCTAAGCCGCCGCCTACTGGGAGTGAATCTTAGCTTATCAAAATTGCGAACGAAAGATTCGCAATATTGCGATAAGACATCTATGTGCAGTTTCTGAGTAACTCGAGACTTACTCGGCATCTGCGATCAGTTCAGTGCTTGTCGTTCCTGGTTTGACGTCACAAACACACCCAGCGTTTGCCCAGACACTCCTCCGTTTCTCCAGCCACTCCCGCGTTTTTCCCAGAAACGGTAGCGTTTTTTCACACACACCCATGAAACGGCCAGTTTCCGCCCAGAAACACCCACTTCCTGTCAATCACATTACGATCACCAGAACGAGGAAAAAAACGTGAGTAAAATTCCTAACTGCATAGCAAATTTACTTGGCGCAGTCGCAGTGCGGACATTGCGCATGCGCACTAAGCGGAAAATCGCTGCGATGCGAAGAAATCTACCGAGCGAACAACTCGGAATGACCCCCAATGTACACAAACTTTGTTTAATACACAAAGTTTTTACAAATATTGTATTAAATGACCTTCAGACTGTGTGTATAAGGTGTATATGAAACATAAATGAATTGTGTTAATGGACACACACACTTTGTTTAATGCACAAAGTTATTAAAAATATTGGCTAAAATTACCTTTAGGCTAGGTGTATAAGGTGTATATGAAACATAAATGCATTATGTGCTTAGATTTGGGTACTATCACCATGATCTCTCATTATGGTATGCAATTATTCCGAAATACGGAAAAAATAAGATTTTAAACCTACCGGTAAATCTTTTTCTCCTAGTCCGTAGAGGATGCTGGGGACTCCGCAAGGACCATGGGGTATAGACGGGCTCCGCAGGAGACATGGGCCCTATAAAGACTTTAGAATGGGTGTGCACTGGCTCCTCCCTTTATGCCCCTCCTCCAGATCTCAGTTAGAGAAACTGTGCCCAGAGGAGGAAAGGATTTTGTTAATCTAAGGGCAAGATTCATACCAGCCCACACCATCCACACCGTATAACATGGAATATACGAACCAGTTAACAGCATGAAACAAAACAGCATCAGCCCGAGACTGATCAAAACTGTAACATAACCCTTATGTGAGCAAAAACTATATACAAGACTTACAGAAATACGTCCGCACTGGGACGGGCGCCCAGCATCCTCTACGGACTAGGAGAAAAAGATTTACCGGTAGGATTAAAATCTTATTTTCTCTTACGTCCTAGAGGATGCTGGGGACTCCGTAAGGACCATGGGGTTTATACCAAAGCTCCAGACCGGGCGGGAGAGTGCGGATGACTCTGCAGCACCGATTGAGCAAACCTGAGGTCCTCATCAGCCAGGGTATCAAACTTGTAGAATTTGGAAGTGCTTGAACCCAACCAAGTCGCCGCTCGGCAAAGCTGTAATGCCGAGACGCCTCGGGCAGCCGCCCAAAAAGAGCCCAACTTCCTAGTGGAATGGGCCTTAACCGAATTTGGTAACGGCAGTCCAGCCGTAGAATGAGCCTGCTGAATCATGTTACAGATCCAGCGAGCAATAGTCTGCTTAGAAGCAGGAGCGCCAACCTTGTTGGCTGCATACAGGACAAACAGAGCCTCTGTTTTCCTAACCCGAGCCGTCCGGGCTACATACATTTTCAATGCCCTGACTACGTCAAAGGGACTTGGAATCCTCCAAGTCCCCCGTAGCCACAGGCACCACAATAGGTTGGTTCATATGAAACGATGAAACCACTTTAGGCAAAAATTGAGGACGAGTTCTCAATTCTGCTCTATCCACATGGAAAATCAGATAGGGGCTCTTGTGAGACAAGGCCGCCAATTCGGACACCCGCCTTGCAGATGCCAAGGCCAACAACATGACCACCTTTGAAGTGAGAAATTTTAATTCCACCGTTTGAAGAGGTACAAACCAGTGAGATTTTAAGAAATGTAACACCACGTTAAGGTCCCATGGTGCCACTGGAGGCACAAAAGGAGGCTGTATGTGCAGTACTCCCTTTACAAAAGTCTGGACTTCCGGGAGAGAAGCCAATTCTTTCTGAAAGAAAATTGATAGGGCCGAAATCTGTACCTAAATGGAGCCTAATTTCAGACCCATATCCACTCCTGTCTGCAGAAAGTGGAGAAAACGGCCCAGATGGAAATCTTCCGCAGGAGCATTCTTGGCCTTACACCAAGATACATACTTTCTCCAGATACGGTGATAATGCTCCGCCGTCACCTCCTTCCTAGCCCTTATCAGAGTAGGGATGACTTCTTCCGGAATGCCTTTTCCAGCTAGGATTCGGTGTTCAACCTCCATGCCGTCAAACGTAACCGCGGTAAGTCTTGGAACACGCAGGGCCCCTGTTGCAACAGGTCCTCTCTGAGAGGAAGAGGCCACGGATCTTCTGTGAGCATTTCCTGAAGATCTGAATACCAGGCCCTTCGAGGCCAATCGGGAACAACGAGTACTGTCCGCACTCTTTTTCGTCTTATGATTCTCAATATCTTTGATATGAGTGGAAGAGGAGGAAACACATAGACTGACCGAAACACCCACGTTGTCACTAGGGCGTCCACCGCTACTGCCTGAGGGTCCCTTGACCTGGCACAATACCTCTGAAGCTTCTTGTTGAGGCGTGACGCCATCATGTCTATTTGAGGAAGTCCCCAACGACTTGTTATCTCTGCAAAAACTTCTTGATGAAGTCCCCACTCTCCTAGATGGAGATCGTGTCTGCTGAGGAAGTCTGCTTCTCAGTTGTCCACTCCCGGAATGAAGACTGCTGTCAAAGCGCTTACATGATTTTCGCCCAGCGAAGAATCCTGGTGGCTTCCGCCACTGCCACTCTGCTCCTTGTTCCGCCTTGTCGGTTTACATGAGCCACGGCTGTGACGTTGTCTGACTGAATCAGAACCGGTAGGACGCAAAGAAGATTCTCCGCTTGACGCAGGCCGTTGTATATGGCCCTCAATTCCAGTACGTTGATGTGTAGACAAGCCTCCTGGCTTGACCATAGTCCCTGAAATATTTTTCCTTGCGTGACTTCAGCAGATTGAGAATCCAGCCATGTTGCTGCAGCACTCACAGGGAGAGCGACAAGCTTTTCAGCAACTGTTCTCTCGATCTCGCTTTTATCAGGAGATCGTCCAAGTACGGGATAATTGTGACTCCCTGTCGGCGCAGGAGAACCATCATTTCCGCCATTACCTTTGTGAAAATCCTCGGGGCCGTGGAATATCCAAACGGCAACGTCTGAAACTGGTAATGACATTTCTGTACAGCGAATCTCAGGTACGCCTGATGAAGGGGATATATGGGGACATGAAGGTATGCATCCTTTATGTCTAGTGACACCATAAAATCCCCCCCTTCCAGGCTGGAGATAACTGCACGAAGCGATTCCATCTTGAATTTGAACTTTTTCAAGTACAGGTTTAGGGATTTTAAATTTAAAATGGGTCTGACCGAGCCATCCGGTTTCGGGACCACAAACAGCGTTGAATAGTACCCCTGCCCCTGTTGAAGTAGGGGAACCTTGACAACCACTTGTTGTTGACACAGTTTTTGAATAGCAGCTAAAACTATCTCCCTTTCTGGGGAAGAAGCTGGTAAGGCAGATTTGAAAAACCGGCGAGGAGGCACGTCTTCGAAATCCAGTTTGTAACCTTGGGACACAATTTCCATTGCCCAAGGATCCACCTCTGACCGAACCCAGACGTGGCTGAAGAGTCGAAGACGTGCCCCACCGGCGCAGACTCCTTCAGTGGAGCCCCAGCGTCATGCGGTGGATTTCGTAGAAGCCGGGGAGAACTTCTGCTCCTGGAACTAGCCGTAGCAGGCTGCTTTTTCCCTCTTCCCTTACCTCTGGCGAGGAAGGAAGAGCCCCGCCCTCTTCTGGACTTATGCGACTGAAAGGACTGCATCTGATATTGCAGCGTTTTCTTTTGCTGTGGGGAAACATAAGGTAAAAAAGTAGATTTGCCCGCGGTAGCTGTGGAAACCAGGTCCGCGAGACCTTCCCCAAATAAATCCTCACCTTTGTAAGGCAAAACTTCCATACGCTTCTTTGAGTCAGCATCACCGACCATTGGAGAGTCCACAGGGCTCGCCTAGCAGAAATCTGGCTCTCGAACCTAGCAGACCAACGTCTCTCTGAGCGTCTCTCATATATACGACTGCGTCTTTAATGTGACCTAAGGTCAATAAAATGGTATCCCTATCCAGGGTATCAATGTCAGCTGACAAGGTATCCGTCCAAGCCGCAAAAGCGCTACAAACCCAAGCCGACGCTATTGCCGGTCTGAGCAAGGCCCCCGTATGTGTATAAATAGATTTTAAGGTAGTTTCCTGTCTGCGATCAGAAGGATCCTTGAGGGCGGCCGTGTCTGGAGACGGCAGCGCCACCTTTTTGGACAAGTGCGTTAACGCCTTGTCCACCCTGGGTGAGTATTCCCACCGTAACCTGTCCTGAGCAGGGAAAGGATACGCCATAAGAATTATTTTGGGAATCTGCAGTTTCTTGTCTGGAGTTTCCCAAGCCTTTTCAAATAACGCGTTCAGCTCATGAGATGGGGGAAAGATTACCTCAGGTTTCTTTTCCTTAAACATGTGTACCCTCTTGTCAGAGACAGAGGGGTCATCAGTGATATGTAAAACATCCTTTATTGCAATAATCATATAATGAATACTTTTTGCCACCCTTGGGTGTAACCTCGCATCATCGTAGTCGACACTGGAATCAGAATCCGTGTCAGTATCAGTGTCTGCTACTTGGTACAGGGGACGTTTCTGAGACCCTGAAGGGCCCTGTGACACAGCCAAAGCCATGGATTGACTCCCTGTTCTATCCCTGGACTCTGTTTTGTCCAACCTCTGATGTAATAAAGACACATTTGCATTTAAAACATTCAGCATATCCATCCAATCATGTGTCAGCGTTGCCGACGGAGACACCACAATCATCTGCTCCACCTCCTCCTTAGATGAGCCTTCAGCTTCAGACATGCCGACACACGCGTACCGACACCCCCACACACTCAGGGATATATCTATATGGAGACAGTTCCCCAAAAAGGCCCTTTGGAGAGACAGAGAGAGAGTATGCCAGCACACACCCAGCGCCAACTGACACTGGAAACCAAATTCCCAGACAAAACAGCGCTTTTATATAAATATATAATTATACACTCACTGCGCCAATAAAAAGTACCCCCCTCCCCTCTTTTTTGGTCTCTGTCACCGTGTTCAGCAGGGGAGAGTCCGGGGAGCCAGCTTCTCTGCAGTGTGCTGTGGAGAAAATGGCGCTGGTTAGTGCTGGAGGATCAAGCTCCGCCCCCTCAGCGGCGGGCTTTGGTCCCGCTCAAATTTTCTATACTGGCGGTGGATTCTATAATATAGTGCCTCCGCAGCCTCTATATATATTATTAGCCAGTCCCAAGAGGTTTAATTGCTGCCCAGGGCGCCCCCCCCCCCCCCTGCGCCCTGCACCCTTCAGTGCTCGCGGTGTGTGTTATGTGGGTGGGAGCAATGGTGCGCAGTTACCTCAGAGAAGATCTGAAGTCTTCAGAATTTGAAGTCTTCTTTCTTCTTATACTCACCCGGCTTCTATCTTCCGGCTCTGTGAGGAGGACGGTGGCGCAGCTTCGGGACGAATGGCGAGGGTGAGACCTGCGTTCCGACCCTCTGGAGCTAATGGTGTCCAGTAGCCTAAGAAGCAGAGCCTATCATTTAAGTAGGTCTGCTTTCCTCAGTCCCACGATGCAGGGAGCCTATTGCCAGCAGTGCTCCCTGAAAATAAAAAACCTAACAAAATTATTTTTTCAGAGAAACTCAGGAGAGCTCCCCTGAAGTGCACCCAGTCTCCTCTGGGCACAGGATCTAACTGAGGGCTGGAGGAGGGGCATAGAGGGAGAAGCCGGTGCACACCCATTCTAAAGTTCTTTATAGTGCCCATGTCTCCTGCGGAGCCCGTCTATACCCCATGGTCCTTACGGAGTCCCCAGTATCCTCCAGGACGTAAGAGAAATCAGATATCCAAAATTCATCTGTTCCCAAGCATTTTGGATAAAGGATACTCAACCTGTACTATAATAGGATTTTGTTAACCTACCGGTAAATCCTTTTCTCCTAGTCCATTGAGGATGCTGGGGACCACATCAAGACCATGGGGTATAGACGGGATCCGCAGGAGACATGGGAACTCTAAAGACTTTTCATTGGGTGTGAACTGGCTCCTCCCGACCTCAGTTGTAGGAACTGTGCCCAGGAAGACTGACATTTCGAGGAAAGGAATTACTTAACTAGTGGTGAGATATCTACCAACTCACACCTCAACTATGCCGCACACATGGCATTCAACATAACACACGCCAACAAGCATGAACCAAATGCAGCAACATGCTGAAACCAAGATAACACAACTTGTGTAACTCTAATAACTAAACTGCAGGTAAAGTACGCACTGGGACGGGCGCCCAGCATCCTCTACGGACTAGGAGAAAAGGATTTACCGGTAGGTTATCAAAATCCTATTTTCTCATACGTCTTAGAGGATGCTGGGGACGACATCAAGACCATGGGGTCTATACCAAAGCTCCAGTACGGGCGGGAGAGTGCGGATGACTCTGCAGCACCGATTGACCAAACTTGAGGTCCTCATCAGCTAAGGTGTCATACTTGTAGAACTTAGCAAATGTGTTAGACCCTGACCAAGTAGCTGCTCGGCTATGTTGTAATGCTGAGACCCCCCGGGCAGCCGCCCAGGATGAGCCCACCTTCCTAGTGGAGTAGGCCTTTACCGACGTCGGTAACGGCAATCCAGCCGTACTATGAGCTTGCTGAATCGTATTTCTAATCCAACGTGCAATAGTGCTGCTTGGAAGCAGGACAGCCAATCTTGTTGTGATCATACAGGACAAACAGAGTCTCTGTTTTCCGTATACGAGCCGTTCTAGCAACATAGATTTTCAAAGCTCTAACCACATCTAGAAATTTTGAATCAGTGAATGTGTCAGTAACTACTGGCACTACAATAGGTTGGTTTATGTGGAAAGATTAAACCACCTTCGGAAGAAAATGTGGACGAGTCCTCAACTCTGCCCTATTTTCATGGAAAATCAGGTAAGGGATTTTGTGAGACAAGGCCCCCAATTCAGACACCCGCCTTGCGGATGCCAATGCCAAAAGCATCACCACTTTTCAAGTGAGAAACTTCAACTCTATCTTTTGTAGAGGCTCAAACCAATCCGATTGAAGGAACTGCAACACCACGTTAAGGTCCCATGGTGCCACTGGAGGCACGAATGGAGGCTGGATGTGCAGAACCCCTTTCATGAAGGTCTGAACCTCTGGAAGAGAGGCCAATTGTTTTTGGAAGAACACTGACAAGGCCGAAATCTGGACCTTGATTGATCCCAATCGTAGGCCCGCCTCCACACCATCCTGCAAAAAATGGAGAAAACGTCCTAAGTGAAACTCTTCCGTAGGAGCTTTCTTGGATTCACACCAAGACACATATTTTCTCCAAATACGGTGGTAATGTTTCGACGTTACTCCCTTTCTGGCCTGAATAAGGGTGGGGATGACCTCCTTAGGAATACCGTTCCTGGCTAGGATACGGTGCTCAACAGCCATGCCGTCAAACGTAGCCGTGGTAAGTCCTGGTTAGGCAGAGGATCTTCTATGAGCAACTGCTGAAGATCTGGGTACCAAGCCCTCCTTGGCCAGTCTGGGGCAATGAAGATCGCTCGAACCCTAGTTTTTCTTATGATCCTGAGTACTTTTGGGATCAGCGGAAGTGGAGGGAAGACATACACTGACGGAAAAACCCACTGGGTCACCAGTGCATCCACTGCTACTGTTTGCAGTGCATCCACTGCTACTGTTTGAGGGTCTCTTGACCTGGAACAGTATCTCTGAAGCTTCTTGTTGAGACGGGATGCCATCATGTCTCTTTGAGGAACTCCCCAAAGACTTGTCTTTGAGGAACTCCCCAAAGACTTGTCACCTCTGCGAAGACTTCTTGGTGGAGACCCCACTCTCCTGGATGGAGATCGTGTCTGCTGAGGAAGTCTGCTTCCCAGTTGTCTACTCCCGGAATGAATATTACCGACAGAGCTTGTAGATGTTTTTCTGCCCAGCGGAGGATTTTTGTCGCCTCCGCCATTTCCGCTCTGCTTCTCGTTCCGCCCTGCCTGTTTATGTATGCGACTGCGGTTACATTGTCCGCCTGGATTTGCACGGGGCGGTCTTGAAGAAGATGTACCGCTTGTTGAAGGCCGTTGTAAATGGCTCTTAGCTCCAGTACGTTTATGTGAAGGCAGGCTTCCTGATGTAACCAACGTCCCTGGAAGTTTTCTCCCTGAGAGACTGCTCCCCAGCCTCGGAGACTTGCATCCGTGGTTACCAGGACCCAGTCCTGAATGCCGAACCTGCGTCCCTCTAGCAGATGAGAGCTGTGCAACCACCACAGGAGCGAAATCCTGTTTTTTGACGACAGGATTATCTTTCCGTGCATGTGTAGGTGTGACCCCGACCACTTGTCCAACAGGTCCCACTGGAATACTCTGGCATGGAACCTGCCAAACTGTATGGCGTCGTAGGCCGCCACCATCTTCCCCAACAACCGAATGCACTGATGGATCGACACACTTGATGGTTTCAATATCTGTTTTACCATTTTCTGGATTTCCAGAGCCTTTTCCAGCAGAAGAAATACTCTCTGAACTTCTGTGTCCAGAATCATCCCGAGGAAAGACAACCTTGTCGTCGGTTCCAACTGTGACTTTGGGTAATTTATGATCCACCCGTATTGTTGGAGTAATGACAGGGAGAGAGATATGTTTTGTAACAACTGCTCCCTGGATCTCGCCTTTATCAGGAGGTCGTCCAGATAAGGGATTATATTGACTCCTTTCTGACGAAGGAGGACCATCATCTTGGTGAATACCCTCGGCGCCGTGGAGAGACCGAAAGGTAACGTCTGGAATTGGTAATGGCAATCCTGAACCACGACTCTCAGATAAGCCTGGTGAGGAGGATAAATGGGAACATGCAGGTAAGCATTCTTTATGTCCACCGACACCAAGTAGTCCCCCTCCTCCAGACTGGCAATTACCGCCCGAAGTGATTCCATCTTGAACTTGAACCTTTTCAGGAAGCAATTCAGATCTTTTAGATTTAGGATCGATCTGACCGAGCCATTCGGCTTCGGAACAAAGAGGCTTGAATAAAAACCCCGCCCTTGTTGTGACAACGGTACCAGGACTATGACCTGGTCTTGACATAATTTTTGGATTGCCGCTGTTACTGCTTCTCTCTCTGGCGGAGAAACTTGCAAGGTCGATTTGAAAAATCGGCATGGGGGAATGTCTTGAAACTCCAGTTTGTATCCCTGGATACTATTTGCAACACCCAGGGATCCAGGCCAGACAGAATCCAATCCTGGCTGAAGAGTTTGAGACGTGCCCCCACCCGAGCGGCCTCCCGCAAGGGAGCTCCAGCGTCATGCTGGGGATTTGGCAGAAGTAGGGGTAGACTTCTGCTCTTGGGAACCTGGAGCCGCTGTGGCCTTTCCCCTCCCCCTTCCCCTACCTGCAAAGAAGGGGGAAACTCTCGTCTTTTTGTATTTATTGGTCCGGTGCAGGTGCAGAGGGCAAAAATGTTGACTTACTAACGCATCCAGGCCATCGCCAAATAAGGCCTCACCTTTATATGGGAGAGCCTCCATGTTTCTTTTGGAATCTGCATCCGCGTTCCATTGGCGAATCCACAACGCCCGCCTAGCCGATACTGCCACAATAGCGGCCTGTGAACTCAAGAGCCCAATATCTTTCATTGCTTCCAGCATGTAGGCGGCAGCGTCCTTGATATTCCCTAACTTAAGGAGTATCTCATCTTTATCAATCGTGTCAATTTTCTGATGATACGCTTTCTGACCATTTTTCAATAGCGCAACTCACCCATGCGCAGGCAATAGTGGGCCTGAGCAGTGTATCATTGGTAACATAAACGGATTTCAATGTCGTTTCCATTTTGCGGTCTGCCGGCTCTTTAAGAAAAGCCGTGTCAGTAGCAGGGAGAATTACCTTCTTTGTCAACCTGGAAAGTGCACTGTCTAACACAGGGGGTGACTCCCACTTTTTAATGTCCTCAGCCGGGAAAGGGTAAGCTATGTGAATCCTTTTGGGAATACGAAATCTTTTATCAGGATTCACCCACATCCCTTCAAACAGAGCATTGAGTTCGTGTGAAGGAGGGAACTTGACTTTGGACTTCTTTTCCTTACATAAATACGCCTTCTCCTGAGGTACAGGAGTGGTTTCTGTAACCTCCAACACGTCCCTTATAGCCACAATCATATATTGTATATTTTTTGCCAATTTATGATCTCTTTCTCTGGATTCACTATCGTCGACACAAGAGTCAGAATCCGTGTCGGTATCAGTGTTTACAACATTTGCTAATGGTCTCTTATGTGACCCAGAGGGGCCGCCCACATAAGGAATAACAACATCCTGAAAAATCACATCTTCCACAGATTTTCTCCAGCATGCAGCTTTAGATTCAGATTTATCTAATCTATGGTTAATCAGATGCATACTGTCACGTATCTCTTTCACCCATGCAGGCTCTTGGTGTGCCGGTAGCACCACCATTTTACAACTCTGTGTCCCTAAAATGGCTTCTTCTGGCGAGGAACTCCCTGCCTCAGACATGCCTCACACGTGTACAGCACACTCACAGACACACTGGGACTTATTTTGGGGACAGACCCACAGTAAGAGGGACACAGGATAGGAGCAGCCAGTTCACAATCCCAGCGCCAGTATTTCCTGTGAACACAGTATGTCCACAGCCCAACAGCGCTTTTTAAATAGTAATACACACTATCAAATGCACCACAATCCCTTTGTGCCCCCCCTTAATAGCACCCTGTACTTGTCAGAAGTGGAGGAGAGGACCAGCGTGTTCTCTGCAGCCTGAGGAGAGAGAAAAAACGGCGCCGAGTAGTGTGCTGGCTGCCTGAGGAAGAAGCTCCGCCCCCGCAATGGCGCGTCCTTACACTCATAAAAACACTGTAATATTTATACTAGGGGGTAGGGCTGTGCCAGCGGCAACTTAAGCCCCCTTTTAGCCAGTTTGAGGTATTTTTCTTGCTGTCCAGGGCACCCCTCCCCCCCCCCCCCCCCCCCCCCGCGCCCTGCACCCTGTAGTGCCTGTGTGTGTGGGCAGAAATGGAGCGCTGCGCTCCCGCCAGCCGCGCTGCATTTCAGCCGTCACTTACTTGATAGAAGATCATTCTTCTTATACTCACCTGTCTTCTGACTTCTGGCTCTGTGAGGGGGGTGACGGCGTGCTGTGGGAGTGAGCATCTAGACGCGGCTAGCGTTCAGTACCCTTCAGGAGCTAATGGTGTCCTGTCAGCCAGAAGCAAAGACATGAAACTCTTTAGGAAGTTGGTTCTGCTTCTACCCCCCCAGGCCCACGAAGCAGGGAGTCTGATGCCAGCAGATCTCCCTGAAAATAAAAAACCTAACATAAGTCTTTTCAGAGAAACTCAGTAGAGCTCCTCAGAGTGCATCCAGTCGACCTGGGCACATTTCTAAAACTGAGGTCTGGAGGAGGGGCATAGAGGGAGGAGCCAGTTCACACCCAATGAAAAGTCTTTAGAGTACCCATGTCTCGTGCGGATCCCGTCTATACCCCATGGTCTTGATGTCGTCCCCAGCATACTCTAGGACGTATGAGAAATTTTAGTTACACTTGCAAAATGAAAGGGTTGGATCTCTGTAAGAACATGGTTAATGGAAAAGATTCCAGGGTTGGAATTCACTATCTGTTCCTTACATCAGTAAAAAAGCAAACACACGGTAAGGCAGAAACATAGTGTACTACTTACGTAATCAAATTTCTCAGCATTGCTTGATCCTTGCTGTGTGATTAAACACAAAAAAAAAAACCCGTAAGCTCCAGAAATTAAAACGAACCACTTACACTGTACATTTTAGAGCTAAACTGGAATTGTTACATCGATTTTCAGTGCTAGAAACACACTATCACTTACTACATAAAGAAAAAAAAAAAATTACCAAGATATACAATGCAAGATGTAAAAAAAAAAAAAAACCCCAGTAATAAGCACAACAATGTAATAAAGCGCTAAGTTAAATTCCAATGTGTAAACTTTCACAAATAATCATATTGTATATGAACTGGAAAAAAATGCAGTGGCACAGCAGGTTATTATCTGTTCTACTTTTTAAAGAGTGTAGTATGGTATGCCGGCGGCCGGGCTCCCGGCGACCAGCATACCAGCGCCGGGAGCCCGACCGCCGGCATACCGACAGCGTGGCGAGCGCAAATGAGCCCCTTGCGGGCACGGTGGCGCGCCGCGCTATTTTATTCTCCCTCCAGAGGGGTCGTGGACCCCCACGAGGGAGAAAAAGTGTCGGTATGTCGGCTGTCGGGATTCAGGCACCGGTATACTGTACGCCGGGATCCTGACAGACGGCATACTGAAGACCACCCCTTTTTAAAGTGCATTAGTTCAGACCATTTGCATTATCATACTCATGAATATAGGTGTATACCTCCCAACTGTCCCGAATTCAGTGAGACAGTCCCGCAATTCGGATACTGTCCCGCTGACCCTCCGGCGGGTCGCAGTGTCCCGTGGGCGGGGGGGTGGGGGGGGACAGTTGGGAGAACCAGTGATCACCTCTACACTGCAAAGCAGCTGGTGATCACTTAATAGATGCCGTGTGCATTCGCACAGCATCTGAACAGTGCGGGGAGGAGAGGAAGGGGCTGCCCAACTGCTCGGGGAGCACTGGGCACGTCCCCTAAAATAGGATTTTAATTACCTACCGGTAAATTATTTTCTCGTAGTCCGTAGAGGATGCTGAGGTCCACATTAGTACCATGGGGTATAGATGGGTCCACCAGGAGTCATGGGCACTTTAATAGTGTGGGCTGGCTCTTCTGGCTATGCCCCTCCTACAACAGTATAGAAACTGTGCCCGAGGAGACGGACATACTTCGAGAGAAGAAAATACACAGATAGTGGTGAGTTTCATACCAGCTCACACATAAGGCAAACCAGACTCAACAGCCTGAACAATCTCAGCAACGGCTGAACACAGTACTTAAATAACAACACAGTACTAAACCAAGTAACAAGGCAGTACTGAACCAAGGAACAACTGCAGGAAAATGATGCGCTGGGCGGGCGCCCAGCATCCTCTGCGGACTACGAGAAAAGGATTTACCGGTAGGTAATTAAAATCCTATTTTCTCTTACGTCCTAGAGGATGCTGTGGTCTACATTAGTACCATGGGGATGTACCAAAGCTCCCAGTATGAGAGGGAGAGCGCGGAGGCTCCTGCAGTACTGACTGACCAAACTGTATGTCCTCAGAGGCCAAAGTATCGAACTTGTAGAACTTAGCAAACATGTTCGACCCAGACCAAGTAGCTGTTCGGCAAAGTTGCAAAGCCGAGACCCCCCAGGTAGCCTCCCAGGAAGAACCCACCTTACGAGTAGAGTGGGCCTTAACAGATTTTGGATAAGGCAAACCTGCCATAGAATAAGTATGCTGGATAGTGAACCTGATCCAGCGAGAAATTGTCTGCTTAGAAGGACACCCATTCTTGTAGGGATCATAAAGGAAAAACAGAGTGTCTGACTTTCTATAACGGGAAGTCCTCTTTACATAAATCCTCAAAGCCCCACAACATCCAAGGACTTTGAGGTAATTGAGGAGTCAGTAGCCACTGGCACCACAATAGGTTGGTTGACATGAAAGGCCGACACAACAATTGGAAGAAACTGCTGACGCGTCCTGAGCTCAGCTCTATCGTCATGGAAAATCAAATAGGGACTCTTACAGGACAAAGCTCCCAATTCAGACACACGCCTAGCCGAAGCTAATGCCAATAGTGTGACCACCTTCCAAGTGTGAAACTTCACCTCAACATCCTGTACAGGTTCGAACCAATCCAATTGCAGGAACAGCAACACCACGTTAAGATCCCAAGGAGCCGTAGAAGGCACAAATGGAGGCTGTATGTGCAGCACCCCTTTCAAGAAAGCCTGAACCTCAGGGAGAGAAGCCAACTGCTTCTGGAATAAAATGGACAAGGCTGAAATCTGGACTTTAATGGAGCCCAAACGTAGACCCACATCCACACCTGCTTGCAGGAAGAGGAGAAACCACCCAAGTTGAAACTCCACCGTACGAAATTTCTTGGGACTCACACCAAGATACATACTTTTTCCAAATGCGATGGTAATGTTTATACATTATTCCTTTCCTAGCCTGTATCAGGGTAGGAATAACCTTTTTCGGAATGCCTTTCCAAGCTAAACTCTGGCGTTCAACTTCCATGCCGTCAAACGTAGCCGTGGTAAGTCTTGATAAGCGAACGGCCCCTGCAGTAGAAGATCCACTCGAAGAGGAAGAGGCCTCGGATCTTCCAGCAGTAACTCCAGAAGATCCGCGTACCGAGCCCTTCTTGGCCAGTCTGGAGCAACGAGGATCGGCCGAACTCTTGTTCTTTTAATTACTTTGAGAATCCTTGGAATGAGCGGAAGTGGAGGGAACACATACACTGACAAACACCCACGGAGTTACCAGGGCGTCCACTGCCACTGCCTGTGGGTCCTTCGACCAGGAACAATACCTCCAAAGCTTCTTGTTGAGGCGTGAGGCCATCATGTCTATTTGAGGTACGCCCCAAAGACTTGTCACCTCTGCAAACACCTCTGGGTGGAGGCCCGATTCTCCCGGATGGAGATCGTGTCTGCTGAGGAAGTCCGCTTCCCAGTTGTCTACACCCGGAATGAAGATTGCTGACTGCGCCACCGCGTGCTTATCCGCCCTGAGGATGATTCTTGTTACCTCTAACATTGCAGCTCTGCACTTCGTTCCGCCGTGTCGGTTTATGTAGGCCACTGTCATTACATTGTCCGACTGAACTTGAATGGCCCGATCTTTTAGAAGATGAGCCGCCTGTAGAGGACCGTTGTACACGGCTCTTAGTTCCAGAATGTTAATTGGAAGGCTGGATTCCAGACTTGACCATCTTCCTTGGAAGTTTTCCCCATGGGTGACTGCTCCCCAACCTCTGAGACTTGCATCCGTGGTTAGAAGGATCCAATTCTGAATCCCAACCCTGCGGCCCTCCAGTAGGTGAGAAATTTGCAGCCACCAGAGGAGCGAGATTCTGGCTTACGGTGACAGACATATCCTCTGGTGCATGTGAAGATGGACCCTGACCATTTGTCCAGGAGAATCAGCTGGAAAGACCGTGCATGAAATCTTCCGTACTGTAGAGCCTCGTAGGAGGCAACCATCTTCCCCAGGAGGCGAATGCACTGATGAACAGATACTCGGGCTGACTTCAGGACATCCCATACCATTGATTTGATCACCAATGCTTTCTCAACCGGCAGAAACACCCTCTGCAATTTCCATGTTGAGAATCATCCCCAGGAAGGACAGTTTCTCGTCGGTTCCAAATGTGACTTAGGAAGATTCAGGATCCAACCATGTTCCCAGAGCAGTCGAGTTGTGAGAGCAATGCACTGCAACAACTTCTCCCTGGACGATGTTTTTATCAGCAGATCGTCCAGATATGGAATTGTGTTCACACCGTGCTTGCGGAGTAGAAGCATCATCTCTGCCATTACCTTGGTAAACACCCTCTGTACCGTGGACAGGCCGAATGGCAGCGCCTGGAACCGATAGTGACAGTACAACAGCGCAAACCTGAGATAAGCCTGGTGTGGTGGCCAAATAGGAATGTGAAGGTATGAATCCTTCATATCTAAGGATACCAGGAATTCCCCCTCCTCCAGACCTGGGATCACCGCTCTCAGAGATTCCACCTTGAACTTGAATTCCCTCAAATATGGATTTAACAATTTGAGGTTCAATATTGGTCTGACCGAAACGTCCGGCTTCGGCACCACAAAAAGGTTTGACTAGTAAACCTTGTTTTCCAGGTGAGATGGAACTGGAACAATGACATTTGCCCTTTCCAATTTTTGAATGGATTCTTATAAGATAGCCCTTTCTGTCAGCAAAGCCTGACTTGAAAAATCTGTGAGGTGGAAGCTCTTGAAACTCCAGTCTGTACCCCTGAGAGACAATATCTTGTACCCAGGGGTCCAGGAATGAGGACGCCAGACCTGACTGAAATTTCGTAGACGTGCTCCCACATTCCCGACCTCCAGGCTGAGAGGTCCACCGTCATGCTGAGGATTTTGAGGAAACAGAGCTCGGCTTCTGTTCCTGGGAACCTGTCGGTGCAGGATTTCTGGATTTTCCTCGACCACCTCTGAAGAAGGTGGCCAGGGATTTGCACTTCTTAACCTTTGCGGTCCGAAAGGACTGCATTGTAGACGCAGAAAAGGATTTCTTTTGCATTGGAGTGGCTGAGGGAAGAAAGGTTGACTTATCCGCAGTTGCCATGGAGATCCACGCATCCAAAACCTCCCCAAATAGAGCCTGACCTGTGTAGGGTAGGTTCTCCCCACTCTTCTTGGATTCCGCATCCGCAGACTATTGGCGCAGCCAGAGTCCCAAGCGTGCCGACGCAGTCATGGAAGACGTCCGTGCAGTCAGATTACAAAGGTCCTTCTATCCATAGTATCTAAATCCTCTAGTAACGTGCCTGACCACTTAACTATGGATTTAGAAATCCATGCACAAGCAATAGTGGGCCTAAGTGCCACGCCTGAAGCAGTGTATATGGATTTGAGTGCAGTCTCAATTTTGCGTTCTGCTGGTTCTTTCAAAGCTGTAGACCCAGGGACAGGTAAAACCACCTTTTTAGACAATCTAGAAACAGAAGCGTCTACTTGCTCACTGTAAGGGAGATTGCATTTTAAAGTGTAGCTTGGATTTTTAAGTGTATGTGAGTAGGATTCAGCAGAAGCAGGAGCCGGAAGCCGAGTGAAAAGGATGTGCAGTGAGCTGGAACAACTGCAACGGCTAGGTGGAGTATCTGTGCTGCAGGAGAGGTCCCACTCAGATAAGTATTGATGACTTACTTATTGTGTATTGATTGTATTGGATAGTTAGTTTTTATTCTCTTTATTGTACTTTCGAAAGGTAATAGGGAGTAGAGTTCTCAAACAATGGGAGGGGCCGTGATTGAGAGTCTCACTCAGTGCGTTTCGTGCAAGATGTATGCGCACCTGGAGCAGTCGACCCAGGGCGAATACATATGCATGAGATGTGAGCGAACGGTTGCCCTGGAAGCCCAGGTAACTGATCTAGAGCAGACCGTTACGCGACTGAGGGATATTTACAATCTCGAGCGACGTTTAGATAGAACGGTGGAGGAGTTGCAGCAGGGGTCACTGGTAGATGAGGAAAATCAGGTAGGCAGTTGGGTCACTGTTAGACGGGAGAAAAAGAGGGGGAGGTACGACATCTCGGATCTATTAAACCCGAACAAATTTGCCCGATTGGACGAAGATTCGGTGGATGATAGCGACGAAATGACGGAGCTGGAGGAGACTGCTCACTCTAGCAACCGGAGTGGTGGTCCCTCTGGCTCAGATGGGATGAAAGCTAGAGAGGCGCCCAGGCAGATGGTGGTGGTAGCGTACTCTATCATTAGGAAGGCAGATAGGGCAATCTGCTACCGGGACAGTGATCACCGTACGGTCTGTTGTCTCCCGGGTGCTCAGGTACAGCACATCACGGACCGGGTAGATAGATTGTTGGGAGGGGCTGGGAAAGACCCGGCGGTCTTGGTGCACGTTGGTACCAACGACAAAGTTAGTGGTAGGTGGGATGTCCTTAAGAAAGATTATAGGGACTTAGGCCAGAAACTAAAAAAAAAAGGACATCTAAGGTAATTTTCTCCAAAATATTACCATTGCCACGCGCTAGCCCAGGGAGACAGAGGGAGATTAGGGAGGTAAATGTGTGGCTCAGAAACTGGTGTAGGAAAGAGGGGTTTGTGTTCTTGGAACACTGGGCGGACTTCTCAGTCAGGGGCCATCTTTTTTCTCGTGACGGATTGCACCTGAATGAGGAAGGGGCTGCGGTGCTGGGGGGTAGGATGGTTAGTAGGTTGGAGGAGCTTTTAAACTAGGAGCTTGGGGGGAGGGTTTAGCTAGAAACTATGGGTCATGCAGCGAGTATAGTAGGGATGGTGGTAGTGAGATAAATGGGGGTCTAGAAGGGGGGAGGGAAAGTGCAGCCGGTAAGGGTATTTACATGGGTTCTATTAAGGGTGTTAAGAAAGGTATTGCTAAAGCATTAAATAATAACAATTATGTGTCATCATTACAGACTATAGAAAATGTTGTATGGGACTTAAGGGAAAATACTTATGTCATGGCGGTGAATTTAGACGGGAACATTGAGTTGACCAAAGAGAAAAGTAAGGTGGGCAATACTTAGTACGGTGGGGTTGGAGAGGGAGCGGGAAGGTCAGTCTGTATCAGTAACTCTACGGATGCACTAGTTAACCAGGATGTGAAATCTTTAGGAAAACAAACAAATAAAGGAACCGATAAACTAAAATGTATGCTTGCAAACGCAAGAAGTCTAGCAGGTAAAATGGGGGAATTGGAATTGTTAGCATCAAAGCCTGAGTATGACATTATAGATATTACGGACACATGGTGGGACGACTCTCACGACTGGGTTGCTAACTTGGGGGGGAGGGGGGTATTCTCTTTTTAGGAGGGACAGGGCAAACAAAAGAGGATGAGGTGCATGTCTTTATGTTAAACCATCACTTAAACCATACCTAAAGGAGGTTATCTATGAGGATACTGGCGATAATGTGGAGTCACTATGGGTAGAAATGGGGGAATTGATGCAAAAAAACTAGTCATAGGCAGGTGCTACAAACCGCCAGATATTAGCATACATGAGGAAGAACAACTATTGCAGAAAATCAAAACGGCTGCGGGATTGGGGGACATACTTGTGATTGGGATTTTAATTACCTGGATATAAACTGGAGTAACGATTCATGTGCTAAAGCGAGGGGCAGCAGGTTCTTAAATATGTTTAGGGATCACTACTTGTCTCAATTATTCGAGGACCCAACTAGGGGTAAAAACTACCCTGGATCTAGTAATTACTAATAATGTGGACATTATACCAAACAGTAAAGTTGGGGAGACTTTGGATAACAGTGATCACTATATGATCACATTCGACATCAGTTTCAGGAAACATAGCTACAGGGGTTCCACCAAAACTTTTAACTTTAGGAAGGCTAATTTCAGTATGCTTAGATGTGCACTTAACGACATAGAGTGGGAGGTTCTGTTTAATAACAAGAACACTTCGGAAATGTGGGATGTTTTAAAAGGGTTGCTGGATAGCAATATTCATAACTTTATTCCCATGGGCAGTAAACGCAGGAGTATTAAACTCTAATGGAAAGGAGGAGTCTTTCAAGTATTACAAGGAGTGTAATAAGAAAAGCAAAAAAGCAATAAGAGCAGCTAAAATGGAAAATGAAAAGCAAATCGCTATAGAGAGTAAAACCAATCCTAAATAGTTTTTTAAATACATAAATGGTAAAAGGTTACAAAAGGAGAATATAGGTCCATTAAAAGATGAATAAGGAAAATTGATAAATGATGACGAAATAAAAGCGGAAATACTGAACAAATTATTTTCATCAGTATTCACCAGTGAAGAACTGATGGTGGGAGTAGAGCATAACAATTGTGACAGTGATGATTCATGGTTAGATACTTGTTTAAGCCAAAAAGTAGTCCGGCTAGAGACTAAGCAAAATTAAGATTAATAAATCACCTGGTCCTGATGGACTTCACCCGAGGGTTCTTATGGAGCTTCGGTCACAACTAGCACGACCCCTATACTTGATTTTCAATAGTTCAATTAGATCAGGCATGGTACTGAAGGATTGGCGTATAGCTGAGGTAGAGCCATTATTTAAAAAGGGGTCAAAAAATCTTCCAGGAAACTACAGACCAGTTAGTTTAACATCTATAGTGGGGAAAATAATGGAAGGAATTCTAAGGGACGTCATACAGGAGTATCTAAATTCCGCTAGGATTATTAGCAAGAACCAGTATGGGTGTGTGAGGGACAGGTCATGTCAGACTAACTTAATTAGCTTCTACGAGGAAGTGAGCAATAATCTTGATCAAGGAAAAGCAGTGGATGTGGTCTTCCTAGATTTTGCTAAAGCCTTCGATACAGTTCCTCACAGGAGACTGATGATCAAATTAAAGGAGACTGGCCTAGGAAAAACTATTTGCACATGGATAAGCAGCTGGTTGGATAGCAGGGTACAGCGAGTAGTGGTCAACGGGAAGTCCTCAACCTGGTCCCCAGTAGTCAGCGGAATACCACAAGGGTCCGTACTCGGACCACTACTGTTCAACATATTTATGAATGACCTAGAAATAGGCCTGGAAAGCACAGTGTCAATCTTTGCAGATGATACTAAACTGTGTAACGTAATTAATTCAGAATTGGATGTGGAGTCCTTGCAGAATGATCTATCTAAACTTGAACTCTGGGCGTCTAATTGGAAAATGAGGTTCAATACAGACAAATGCAAGGTTATGCATTTTGGGACTAAAAACAAACTTGCATCCTACATATTAAATGGGGAACGCCTAGGGGAATCAGAGTTGGAAAAAGATTTGGGGGTACTCATTGATAATTGGCTTAATAACCGTACACAATGTCAAAACGCAGTAAAGAAGGCAAGTAAGGTGCTAGCGTGCATAAAAAGGGGAATTGAGACAAGGGAATCGGATGTAATCATGCCGCTGTATAAGGCATTGGTACGTCCGCACCTGGAATATTGTGTTCAGTTTTGGGCACCATTGTATAAAAAGGACATCAGTGAACTCGAAAGGGTTCAAAGGCGAGTTACTAAATTGATTAAAGGCCTAGAAGGACTGGACTATAAGGAAAGACTTACTAGGCTGAATATGTATACACTAGAAAAGAGGCGCCTAAGAGGAGATATTATTAATATCTTCAAATATGTAAAGGGACATCACAAAGAGTTATCAGAGGAATTATTTATTAAAAGAACACAGTTTAGGACACGTGGGCACTCGCTGCGACCGGAGGAGAGAAAGTTCCGAACGCAACGGAGGAAAGGGTTCTTCACTGTTAGGGCAATCAGGATGTGGAATTCCCTGCCAGGGAAGGTGGTAATGGCGGACTCTGTAATTGGATTTAAAAAAGGAATGGATAAATTTCTGAATAAAAAAGCTATCCAAGGCAGCCGTGGCCAACCTGTGGCTCTTGAGCCACATGCGGCTCTTTCTTTATTCAAATGTGGCTCCCGACACTCAGTCACCTGACCACAACAGATTCTGGAAACTGGTGCACTCCAGCCAGACACACAGCAGCACTACGGCAATTAAAAACTGAGGGAGCCAGATACTGGGCTGTAGTGACATATGAGGCGTGACACAAGGGGGAGCTAGCTGGAGTGACACAGAAGGATCCTGGCAGGAGAGATATAATGGGGGAGATGACTGGAGTGATACAGGAGGGTGCTGGCTGGAGTGACACAGGAGGGTGCTGGCTGGAGTGACACAGGAGGGTGCTGGCCAGATACTGGGCTGTAGTGACATATGAGGGTGGGCTGGAGTGACACAATGGGGAGCTGGCTGGAGTGACAAAGGAGAATCCTGGCAGGAGAGACACAATGGGGAGCTGACCAGAGTGACACAGGAGGGTGCTGGCTGGAGTGACACATTGACACATAGGGGAACTGGCTGGAGTGACACATGGAGGAGCTGACGTGTATTGTGTGAATATGGCTTTTTCAATATATTTTATGTGGATCTGGATTTTTACATTATTTTATGTGGAAGTGTCTTTTTCAATGTATTTTATGTTGATTCTGGCTTTAAAATGTATTTTAAGTGGATCTGACATTTTCATTGTATTTTATACCAGGGGTGTGGCCTAGCAGGCACAAGGCCACACCCCATTTTTGCACACGCTCCTTCGGCTTGATGTCGGCTCTTTGACGTACCTAACAAGATTTGTTGGCTCTTTGTCTCTGACTGGTTGGCCACCCCTGATCCAAGGTTATAATACTTAAAATATCAACGTGGTTAATCCGAGGGTAACATGAGTTATAGTAGCTAGCTAGTCATAAAACATTATTTAGCAAGTATGTAGAATCATCACAACTTAAAACAGGTTGAACACGATGGGCAATTTGCCTCTATTCAACCTCAAATACTATGTTACAATGTATGTTACTATAGGAGGGTTTTCCCACTTTTTCCTATCCTCTTCAGGGAAAGGAAAAGCAACCAGAACTCTTTGGGATCTGGAATTTTTTCTCTGGGTTTTCCCAGGATTTTTCAAATATAGCGTTTAATTCCCTAGACGCAGGAAAGGTAAGGGATACTTTCTTATTGTCAGTAAAATAAGCCTCCTCGACCTGTTCAGGAACTTTTTCAGTAGTGTGTAAAACATCAATAATGGCCTCAATCATTAGTTGAACCCCTTTAGCAAGGGATGCCTCTACCCGCAGTATGTCCCCATCACCGTCACTCGTATCAGAGTTGGTATCCGTGTCGACTTGCATTACTTGGGCAAGAGCACGCTTTTGGGGGCATAAACCAAGGGACTTAGATTAGGTAGTGGGAGCTGAATACGACAAAACCTCCACAGATTATTTTAAAACCTGTGTTTCAGTCTCATAATGAGCTATCCTAGATGAAATCTGGGATATCATAACCTTAATAGAAGCCACCCACTTGGATTCGGGGTCAGAGGGCTGAGACAGTGTATTGCATTCCTGAGTACATGGAATAGACTCTTCTGGATAAATAAAGATAAATACTCTGCAGCGCAAGATACTGAGTCCCTAGACATGGTAATCTGGGATATATAGCATACACACACAGGAAAATGGCAGACACAGTTTCCCCCAGTACCTTCAGAGAGACACAGTTATGGAGCCAGCCCACAAAGCGCCCCAGTAGACCGATATATAATAAAATAGGATTTTAAATTACCTACCGGTAAATCCTTATCTCGTAGTCCGTAGAGGATGCTGGGGTCCATATTAGTACCATGGGTTATAGACGGGTCCACCCGGCCACTGGAACTTCAAGAGTTCAATAGTGTAGGCTGGCTCTTCCCTCTATGCCCCTCCTACCAGACCTAGTCCAGAAACTGTGCCCGAGGAGACGACATACTTTGAGAGAAGGAAATACACAGATAGTGGCGAGATTCATACCAGCTCACACAACAGGCAAATACGACCAACGTGTCGGAAAACTCAGCAACAGCTGAAACAGTACTGAAACAGTAAATAACGCAAAACTTACCTAGGAACCAGGCAGTACTGAACTATAAAACCAATGCAGGGACAAGAAGCACTGGGTGGGCGCCCAGCATCCTCTACGGACTACGAGAAAAGGATTTACCGGTAGGTAATTAAAAATAAGATTTTACTCACCGGTAAATCTATTTCTCGTAGTCCGTAGTGGATGCTGGAGACTCCGTAAGGACCATGGGGAATAGCGGCTCCGCAGGAGACTGGGCACAGCTAAGAAAGATTTAGGACTACCTGGTGTGCACTGGCTCCTCCCACCATGACCCTCCTCCAGACCTCAGTTAGGATACTGTGCCCGGAAGAGCTGACACAATAAGGAAGGCTTTTGAATCCCGGGTAAGACTCATACCAGCCACACCGTATAACTCGTGATATGATACCCAGTTAACAGTATGAACATAACAGAGCCTCTCAACAGATGGCTCAACAATAACGATAACTATATACAAGTATTGCAGACAGTCCGCACTTGGGACGGGCGCCCAGCATCCACTACGGACTACGAGAAATAGATTTACAGGTGAGTAAAATCTTATTTTCTCTGACGTCCTAGTGGATGCTGGGGACTCCGTAAGGACCATGGGGATTATACCAAAGCTCCCAAACGGGCGGGAGAGTGCGGATGACTCTGCAGCACCGAATGAGAGAACTCAAGGTCCTCCTCAGCCAGGGTATCAAATTTGTAGAATTTTGCAAACGTGTTTGCCCCTGACCAAGTAGCAGCTCGGCAAAGTTGTAAAGCCGAGACCCCTCGGGCAGCCGCCCAAGAAGAGCCCACTTTCCTCGTGGAATGGGCTTTTACAGATTTAGGGTGCGGCAGTCCAGCCACAGAATGTGCAAGTTGAATCGTGCTACAGATCCAGCGAGCAATCGTCTGCTTAGAAGCAGGAGCACCCAGCTTGTTGGGTGCATACAGGATAAATAGCGAGTCAGTCTTCCTGACTCCAGCTGTCCTGGAAACATATACTTTTCAGGGCCCTGACTACGTCCAGTAACTTGGAATCCTCCAAGTCCCAAGTAGCCGCAGGCACCACAATAGGTTGGTTCACATGAAAAACTGATACCACCTTAGGAAGGAATTGGGAACGAGTTCTCAATTCCGCCTTTCCCATATAAAATACAGATAAGGGCTTTTGTATGACAAAACCGCCAATTCTGATACACGCCTGGCCGACGCCAAGGCCCACAGAATGACCACTTTCCACGTGAGGTATTATAGCTCCACGGATTTAAGTGGCTCAACCCAATGCGACTTCAGGTATGCCAACACCACGTTGAGATCCCACGGTGCCACTGGAGGCACAAACGGGGGCTGACTATGCAGCACTCCCTTAACAAAAGTCTGAACTTCAGGCAGTGAAGCCAGTTCCATTTTGGAAGAAAATCGATAGAGCCGAAATCTGGACCTTAATGGAACCCAATTTTAGGCCCATAGTCACCTCTGACTGTAGGAAGTGGAGAAATCGACCTAGCTGAAATTTCTCCTTTGGGGCCTTCCTGGCCTCACAGTACGCAACATATTTCCGCCATATGCGGTGATAATGGTTAGCGTTCACTTCTTTCCTAGCTTTAAATAGCGTAGGGATAACTTCCTCAGGAATTCCCTTTTCCTTCAGGATCCGGCGTTCAACCGCCATGCCGTCCAACGCAGCCGCGGTACGTCTTGGAACAGACAGGCCCCCTGCTGCAGCAGGTCCTGTCTGAGCGGCAGAGGCCATGGGTCCTCTGAGATCATTTCTTGGAGTTCTGGTTACCAAGCTCTTCTTGGCCAACCCGGAACAATGAGTATAGTTCTTACTCCTCTCCTTCTTTTATTATTCTCATTACCCTGGGTAAGAGAGGCAGAGAAGGGAACACATACACCGACTGGTACACCCACGGTGTTACCAGAGCGTCCACCGCTATCGCCTGAGGGTCCTTGACCTGGCGCAATATCTTTGTAACTTTTAGTTGAGGCGGGACGCCATCATGTCCACCTGTGGCCTTTCCCAACGGTGTACAATCATTTGGAAGACTTCTGGATGAAGTCCCCACTCTCCGGGTGGAGGTCGTGTCTTCTGAGAAAGTCTGCTTCTCAGTTGTCCACTCCGGGAATGAACACTGCTGACAGTGCTAACACATGATTTTCCGCCCATCGGAGAATCCTTGTGGCTTCTGCCATCGCCATCCTGCTTCTTGTGCCGCCCTGTCGTTTACATGAGCGACCGCCGTGATGTTGTCTGACTGGATCAGCACCGGCCGGTGTTGAAGCAGGGGTCTAGCCTGACTTAGGGCATTGTAAATGGCCCTTAGTTCCAGAATATTTATGTGTAGGGAAGTCTCCTGACTTTTCCATAGCCTTGGAAGTTTCTTCCCTGTGTGACTGCCCCCCAGCCTCGAAGGCTGGCATCCGTGGTCACCAGGACCCAGTCCTGTATGCCGAATCTGCGGTCCCCTAGAAGATGAGCACTCTGCAGCCACCACAACAGCGACACCCTGGCCCTTGGAGACAGGGTTATCCGCCGATGCATCTGAAGATGCGACCCGGACCACATGTCCAACAGATCTCACTGGAAAATCCTTGCATGGGACCTGGCGAATGGAATTTCTTCGTAAGTAGCTACCATCCTTCCCAGGGCTCGCATGCATTGATGCACCGACACCTGTATTTGTATTAGGAGGTCTCTGTCTAGAGACGACAACTCCTTGGACTTCTCCTCCGGGAGAAACCCTTTTTATCCTGTTCTGTGTCCAGAACCATACTCAGGAACAGTAGACGCGTCGTAGGAACCAGCTGCGACTTTGGAATATTCAGAATCCAGCCGTGCTGTTGTAGCACTTCCCGAGATAGTGCTACTCCGCCGAACAACTGCTCCCTGGACCTCGCCTTTATAAGGAGATCGTCCAAGTACGGGATAATTATTTCGGCCATTACCTTGGTAAATACCTCGGTGCCGGGGACAGACCAACGGCAACGTCTGGAATTGGTAATGACAATCCTGTACCACAATTTTGAGGTACTCCTGGTGAAGAGGGTAAATAGGGACATGCAGGTAAGCATCCTTGATGTCCAGCGATACCATGAAATTCTCCAGGCTTGCAATAATCGCCCTGAGCGATTCCATTTTGAACTTGAACCTTCGTATATAAGTGTTCAAGGCTTTCAATTTTAGAATGGGTCCCACCGAACCGTCTGGTTTCGGTACCACAACATTTTGGAATAGTAACCCCGGCCTTGTTGAAGGAGGGGTACCTTGATTTCACCTGCTGGAAGTACAGCTTGTGAATTGCCGCCAGTACTACCTTTCTCCGAGGGCAGCAGGCAAGGCTGATGTGAGGTAACGGCGAGGGGGAGTCGCCTCGAACTCCAGCCTGTATCCCTGTGATACTATTTGCAGAACCTAGGGATCCACCTGTGGGCAAACCCACTGGTCCCTGAAGTTCCCGAGACGCGCCCCTACCGCACCTGTCTCCACCTGTGGAGCCCCAACGTCATGCGGTGGACTCAGAGGAAGCGGGGGAAGATTTTTGATCCTGGGAACTGGCTGCTGGTGCAGCTTTTTCCTTCTTCCCTTGTCTCTGTGCAGAAAGGAAGCGCCTTTGACCCGCTTGCTTTTCTGAAGCCGAAAGGACTGTACCTGAAAATACGGTGCTTTCTTAGGCTGTGAGGAAACCTGAGGTAAAAATTTTTCTTCCCAGCTGTTGCTGTGGATACGAGGTCCCAGAGACCATCCCCAAACAATTCCTCACCCTTATAAGGCAGAATCTCCATGTGCCTTTTATAGGCAGCACGCACCTGTCCACTGCCGGGTTTCTAATACCCTCCTGGCAGAATGGACATTGCATTAATTCTGGATGCCAGCCGGCAAATATCCCTCTGTGCATCCTTTATATATAAGACGACGTCTTTAATATGCTCTATTATCCCTGTCTTACGAGTATCAGGGTTGCAGACCACGCTGCAGCAGCACTATTTATGCTGAGGCAATAGCAGGTCTCAGTATATAACCTGAGTGTGTATATACAGACTTCAGGATAGCCTCCTGCTTTTTATCAGCAGGCTCCTTCAAGGTGGCCGTATCCTAAGACGGCAGTGCCGCCTTTTTTGACAAACGTGTGAGCGCCTTATCCACCCTAAGGGATATCTCCCAACGTGACCTATCCTCTGGCGGGAAAGGGTACGCCATCAGTAACATTTTAGAAATTACCAGTTTCTTATTGGGGGAACCCACGCTACTTTACACACTTCATTCATTCATCTGATGGGGGAACAAAACACTGGCTGCTTTTTCTCCCCAAAAATAAAACCCCTTTTATGTGGTACTTGGGTTCATGTCAGAAATGCGTAACACATTTTTCATTGCCGAGATCATGTAACGGATGTTCCTAGTGGATTGTGTATATGTCTCAACCTCGTCGACACTGGAGTCAGACTCCGTGTCGACATCTGTGTCTGCCATCTGAGGTAACGGGCGCTTTTTTGAGCCCCTGATGGCCTTTGAGACACCTGGGCAGGCGCGGGCTGAGAAGCCGGCTGTCCCACAGCTGTTTTTTACGTCATCCAGCCTTCTATGTAAGGAGTTGACATTGTCGGTTAATACCTTCCACCTATCCATCCACTCTGGTGTCGGCCCCACAGGGGACGACATCCCATTTATCGGCCTCTGCTCCACCTCCACGTAACCTTCCTCATGCAACATGTCGACACAGCCGTACCGACACACAGCACACACACAGGGAATGCTCTGACTGAGGACAGGACCCCACAAAGTCCTTTGGGGAGACAGAGAGTATGCCAGCACACACCAGAGCGCTATATAATGCAGGGATTAACACTATAACTGAGTGATTTTTCCCCCAATAGCTGCTTGTATAAACAATATTGCGCCTAAATTTAGTGTCCCCCCTCTCTTTTTAACCCTTTGAGCCTGAAAACTACAGGGGAGAGCCTGGGGAGCTGTCTTCCAGCTGCACTGTGAAGAGAAAATGGCGCCAGTGTGCTGTGGGAGATAGCTCCGCCCCTTTTTCGCAGACTTTTCTCCCGCTTTTTTATGGATTCTGGCAGGGGTATTTATCACATATATAGCCTCTGGGGCTATATATTGTGATATATTTGCCAGCCAAGGTGGTTTTATTGCTGCTCAGGGCGCCCCCCCCCCCAGCGCCCTGCACCCTCAGTGACCGGAGTGTGAAGTGTGTATGAGGAGCAATGGCGCACAGCTGCAGTGCTGTGCGCTACCTTGGTGAAGACTGATGTCTTCTGCCGCCGATTTTCCAGACTCTTCTTGCTTCTGGCTCTGTAAGGGGGCCGGCGGCGCGGCTCTGGTACCGAACATCAATGGCCGGTTCCATGCGGTCGATCCCTCTGGAGCTAATGGTGTCCAGTAGTCTAAGAAGCCCAAGCTACCACCAGTTAGGTAGGTTCGCTTCTTCTCCCCTTAGTCCCTCGCTGCAGTGAGTCTGTTGCCAGCAGATCTCACTGTAAAATAAAAAACCTAAAATATACTTTATCTCTAGGAGCTCAGGAGAGCCCCTAGTGTGCATCCAGCTCAGCCGGGCACAGGATTCTAACAGAGGTCTGGAGGAGGGTCATGGTGGGAGGAGCCAGTGCACACCAGGTAGTCCTAAATCTTTCTTAGCTGTGCCCAGTCTCCTGCGGAGCCGCTATTCCCCATGGTCCTTACGGAGTCCCCAGCATCCACTAGGACGTCAGAGAAATCCTATTTTCTCTTACGGCCTAGAGGATGCTGGGGTCCATATTAGTACCATGGGGATGTACCAAAGCACCCAGAATGGGAGGGAGAGCGCAAAACTGCTTGTCCAAACTTGAGGTCATCAGAGGCCAAAGTATCGAACTTGTAAAACTAAGCAAACATGTTCGACCCAGACCAAGTAGCTGCTCGGCAAAGCTGTATAGCCGAGACACCACGGGCAGCCGCCCAGGAAGAACCCACCTTACGAGTAGAGTGGGCCTTAACAGATTTTGGAAACGGCAATCCTGCCGTAGAATATGCATGCTGGATGGTGAACCTGATCCAGCATGAAATCGACTGCTTAGAAGCAGGACACCCAATTTTCTTGGGATCATACAGGACATACAGAGACTCAGATTTTGTAAGATGAGCCGTCCTCTTCACATAAATCTTTAAAGCCATCACAACCTCCAAGCCTTTGAAGCAATTGAGTAGTCAGTAGCCACTGGCACCACAACAGGTTGGTTGATATGAAAAGATGATACAACCTTAGGCAGGAACTGCGGACGAGTTCTGAGTTCCGACCTATCTTCATGGAAGATCAGATAGGGAATTTTACAAGACAAAGCCCCCAAATCCGACACGAGTAGAACAGAAGCTAAGGCCAACAAAGTGACCGCCTTCCACGTGAGAAACTTGATTTCAGCCTCCTGTAGAGGCTCAAACCAATCCGACTGCAGGAACTGAAACACCACATCAAGATCCCAGGGTGCCGTTGGCGCCACAAAGGGAGGCTGGATGTGCAGAACCCCTTTCAAAAAGGTTTGAACCTCAGGGAGGACAGCTAATTGTGTTTGGAAGAAAACGGACAAAGCTGAGATCTGGACCTTGATGGAGCCCAATCTCAGGCCCATATCCACACCTGCTTGCAGGAAAAGGAGAAAACGCCAAAGTTGAAACTCCACCGCAGGAAATTTCTTGGATTCACACCAAGATACATATTTTTTCCAAATTCGATGGTAATGTTTAGACGTTACCCCTTTCCTAGCCTGTATCAGGGTAGGAATAACCTCATTCGGTATACCCTTCCGAGCTAAGATTTGGCGCTCAACCGCCATGCCTTCAAACGTAGCCGTGGTAAGTCTTGCAGTAGCAGATCCTCCCGAAGAGGTAAGGGCCTTGGATCTTCCAGCAGAAGATCCAGCATATCCGCGTACCAAGCCCTCCTTGGCCAGTCCGGAGCAATGAGGATTGCCAGAACCTTTTTTCTTTTTACGAGATGAAGAACTTTTGGTATCAGAGGAAGTGGAGGGAACACATACACTGACGAGAACACCCACGGAGTTACCAGTGCGTCCACTGCCACTGCCTGCGGGTCTCTCGACCTGGAACAGTACCTCCGCAGCTTCTTGTTGAGGCGGGAGGCCATCATGTCTATGTTAGGAAACCCCCACTAACCGGTTACCTGCTCGAACACCTCCGGATGGAGGCCCCACTCTCCTGGATGGAGATCGTGTCTGCTGAGGAAGTCTGCTTCCCAGTTGTCTACTCCTGGAATGAAGATTGCTGAAATCGCCACCGCGTGTCTATCTGCCCAGAGGAGGATTCTTGACACCTCTGACATTGCAGCCCTGCTCTTCGTTTCGCCTTGTCGGTTTATGTAGGCCACTGTGGTCACGTTGTCTGACTGCACCTGAACAGCCCGATCCTGTAGAAGGTGTGCTGCTTGAAGAAGGCCGTTGTATACGGCCCTTAGCTCCAGGATGTTGATTGGGAGAAGGGATTCTTGATTCGACCACCGTCCTTGGAAGGTTTCCCCCTGAGCGACTGCTCCCCAACCTCTTAGACTTGCATCTGTGGTTAGAAGGATCCAGTCCTGAACTCCAAACCCTCGGCTTCCAGAAGGCGTGGTACTTGTAGCCACCAGAGGAGCGAAATCCTGGCTTTCAGTGACAGACGTATCCTCTGGTGCATATATAGGTGAGATCCCGACCACTGGTCCAAGAGATCCAGCTAAAAGGATTGAGCATGGAACCTTCCGTACTGCAGAGCCTTGTAGGAGGCAACCATCTTCCCCAGAGGGTGGATGCACTGATGAACCGATACCTGGGTAGGATTCAAGACATCCCGGACCATTGTTTGAATCACCAATGCTATCTCCACCGGTAGAAACAGCCTCTGCACTTCCGTGTCTAGGATCATCCCCAGGAAAGACAGCCTCTTTGGCGGCTCCAGATGAGACTTTGGAAGGTTCAGGATCCAACCGTGCTCCTTGAGCAGATGTGTTGTGAGAGCAATGGATCTTAACAACTTCTCCCTGGACGACGCCTTGATCAGGAGATCGTCCAGATACGGAATTATGTTCACCCATTTCTTACGGAGGAGAACCATCATCTCTGCCATCACCTTGGTGAAGACCCTTGGTGCCGTTGAGAGACCGAACGGCAGTGCCTGAAACCGATAGTGATCGTCTAACAGTGCAAACCTGAGATATGCCTGATGCGGTGACCAAATGGGAATGTGGAGGTATGCATCCTTGATGTCAAGGGACACCAGGAACTCCCCCTCTGTCAGTCCTTAGATAACAGCTCTCAGAGACTCCATCTTGAATTTGAACTCACTGAAATAAGGGTTCAAAGATTATAAATTCAGAATTGGCCATACCGAACTATCCGGCTGTACCACGAAAAGGTTTGAATAGTAACCTTTGTTCCACTGATGAGGCGGAAATGGAACAATGACCTCGGGCACTACCAATTTCCGGATAGCATCCAGAAGAATCGCTCTGTCTGCCGGCAAAGCCTGCAAGCATGATTTGAAGAAACGGTGAGGCGGAACAGTTTGCAACTCCAGACTGTATCTCCTGGACACTATATCTTGTATCCAAGGGTCCAGGCCAGAAGATACACAGACGTGGCTGAAATGTCGGAGTCTTGCACCCACCTGACCTTCCTCCAGGCTGTGCAGTTCACCGTCATGCGGAGGACTATGAGGCACCAGAGGTAGGATTCTGGTCTTGGGAACCTGCGGGAGCAGGCTTTTTACCTTTAGCACGACCACCTCTGAAGAAGGTGTGAGAAGGCTTGTTATTTCTAGGCCTCGCGGGCCGAAAACACTGTGACGTGGCTGGTGTAAAAGGCTTCTTCATAGCCGGTGCAGCTGAGGGGAGAAAAGGAGACTTACCCGCAGTAGCCGTGGCAATCCACACATCCAGCGCCCCCCAAACAAATCCTGACCTGTATAGGGTAGACCCTGCATACTTTTTCTGGATTCCGCATCCGCAGACCATTGGCGCAGCCAGAGACCCCTGCGAGCCGAAACTGACATGGAGGAGATCCCCGCAGCCATGGAACCCAGGTCCTTTATGGAATCTACCAGGAACCCAGCAGAATATTGAATGTTACGTAAAAATAAATCAACATCACCTTTAACCATCGTAGTCAAGTCCTCCTACAGAGTGATTTAACACCTGTCTATAGCTTTAGAAATCCATGCACAAGCAATAGTAGGCCGCAGTATAGCCCCGGAGGCCGTGTTTATGGATTTGAGCATAGCATCCACCTTGCGATCTGCCGGGTCCTTCAACTTGGTAGATCCCGGGACTGGTAAAACCACCTGTTTTGACAGCCTGGAGACAGAGGCGTCAACTATAGGCGGAGACTCCCATTTCTTTCTATCATCCTCTGGGAAGGGAAAAGCAACCAAGACCCTCTTAGGGATCTGGAATTTTTTCTCCGGATTTTCCCAGGATTTTTCAAAGATAGCATTTAATTACTTAGATGCTGGGAAGGTGAGAGGGGCATTCTTACTGTCCGTGAAAAAGGCCTCCTCAACCTGCTCAATACATCACGTACGGCCTCAATCATCAACTGCCCCCACTTAGCAAGTGATACCATCCCCCTCGACACATCCCTGTCACCGTCTGCAGTGTCAGAATCGGTGTCCGTGTCATACTGCATAATCTTGGCAAGTGCACGTTTGTGAGAATGTACTGCAGGGGACCCTGAGGGAGCAGTATCAGACCATACAACCATAGAGAATTGCAATACCTGAGTTGCATGCTCAGTTCTTGTAACCCTTTCAGAAATCTGAGAAATAGTACCCCTAAGAGAGGCTAACCACTCCGGTTCTCTAGCTGGGATCTGCGCTACAATAGAGCAATCCTGATTACATGGGATGGGATCTTCCTGAGAAGATAAATCCTCTGCAGCATATGAAACAAAGTCTCTAGACATGTTTGCTGATACACACCACTCACCCCACATACACACAGGGTACTGGGCAGACAGAGTTTCCCCCCCAAGAATGGCAGAGAGACACAGATTGGAGCCAACCCACACACAGCACTATTACAGGTATAGGGAGACCCTAAACCAGCGCTGACTGTGTCCCTTGATAGGTGACACAGTCTTTACACAGCCTCCCCTACCTTCTACAACCCCCTGGTACCGTACAGACAGCTGGAGTTGCACTGGAGGGACTGATCTTCTACTTGCATTCGACTGAAGGTAGGGAAATGGCGCTGAAACGCTGCTGAGTCCGCTCTTAGGAGAAGCTTCGCCCCCTTAATGGCGCTGTCTTCCCGCTCTTCATAGATTATACTGGCCTGAGGTTTGAGTGATCTGGCTGAGATCTGCAGACCCCGACAGGCTGGATTGGTCAGTGTAGGGTCAGGCGCTGGCTCAGGGCGCCCCTCACAGCGCCGCACCTAGGTACTGCTTAGCCGTCCAGGAGCGCAGTTAATACTGCGCTCCTACCCTGAAGCCGCCATCTTCACACCGACCCCCCCGCTTGTTAGGGGGGACGGTGACTCACTCGCCACACTTCAGCTCTGCACGGGGATGGCGGCATGCTGCTGGGATGAGCGTTCCTTTGTGGTGGGGAGCGATCTATCCCCTCTGGAGCTCAGTGTCCAGTTAGCGGAGACAGTGGCTTAGACCCCGCAGGGTGGACACTGCCCCCCCCCCCTCCCCCCCTCAGTACCTCGATGCAGGGAGGCTGTTGCCAGCAGCCTCCCTGTAAAACAAAAGCTCTAAAAAAAAAACTTTTACTAAGAAAGCTCTGTAGAGCTCCCCTAGCTGTGACCGGCTCCTCCGGGCACATTTTCTAAACTGGGTCTGGTAGGAGGGGCATAGAGGGAGGAGCAAGCCTACACTATTGAACTCTTGAAGTGCCAACGTAAGAGAAATGCCTGTCGCTGACTGTGCTACGTTAATAGACTACACAGTAATGTTAATAACACTTCCCCCCTCTTTCTATAACCCCCTGGTACAGCACAGGATAGCTGGAGTTATGTGGAGGGTCAGCTCTCCCTGTCAGCGTCTCTTGGCTGTGATCTGCAGGAAGAAAATGGCGCTGGTGAGTGCTGGATCTGCTCTGAGGAGAAGCTCCGCCCCCTAATATGGCACATCTTCCCGCACTTTGTAAGATTATACTGGCCTGAGGTAAATGTTGCTAGCAGTAGTACAGTGTCTTTGATAGCCGCTGTGACCAGTTTAAGGGTGTTTGCGCTGGCACAGGGCGCCCCTCACAGCACCGAACTCTGTACCTCTGAGCCCTCTGGATCGCAGCTTGGACACTACTCCCCCCCTAAGTCCCACGAAGCAGGGAGGCTGTTGCCTGCAGCCTCCCTCTGCCTAACTCTAATAAAAATAATAAAACTAGAAAAACTCCTATGGAGCTCCCCTAGCTGTGACCGGCTCCTCCGGGTACATTTTCTAAACTGAGTCTGGTAGGAGGGGCAATGAGGGAGGAGCCAGCCCACACTATTAAACTCTTAAAGTGCCCATGGCTCCTGGTTGACCCGTCTATACCCCATGGTACTAATGTGGACCCCAGCATCCCCTAGGACGTAACAGAAAATAAGAATTTACTCACCGGTAATTCTATTTCTCGTAGTCCGTAGTGGATGCTGGGAACTCCGTAAGGACCATGGGGAATAGACGGGCTCCGCAGGAGACTGGGCACTCTAAAAGAAAGATTAGGTACTATCTGGTGTGCACTGGCTCCTCCCTCTATGCCCCTCCTCCAGATCTCAGTTAAGGAAACTGTGCCCGGAAGAGCTGACACAACAAGGAAAGGATTTGGAATCCAGGGTAAGACTCATACCAGCCACACCAATCACACTGTACAACTTGTGATAACCATACCCAGTTAACAGTATGAACAACAAGTGAGCCTCAGTAACAGATGGCTCATAACAATAACCCTTTAGTTAAGCAATAACTATATACATGTATTGCAGAGAGTCCGCACTTGGGACGGGCGCCCAGCATCCACTACGGACTACGAGAAATAGAATTACCGGTGAGTAAATTCTTATTTTCTCTGACGTCCTAGTGGATGCTGGGAACTCCGTAAGGACCATGGGGATTATACCAAACTCCCAAAGGGGCGGGAGAGTACGGATGACTCTGTAGCACCGAATGAGCAAAGGCAAGGTCCTCCTCAGCCAGGGTATCAAACTTGTAGAACTTAGCAAATGTGTTTGAACCCGACCAAGTAGCAGCTCGGCAAAGCTGTAAAGCCGAGACCCCTTGGGCAGCCGCCCAAGAAGAGCCCACCTTCCTTGTGGAATGGGCTTTTACAGATTTAGGATGCGGTAACCCTGCCGCAGAATGAGCTTGCTGAATCGTGTTACAGATCCAGCGCGCAATAGTTTGCTTTGAAGCAGGAGCACCAAGCTTGTTGGGTGCATGCAGGATAAACAGCGAGTCAGTTTTCCTGACTCCAGTCGTCCTGGCTACATAGATTTTCAAAGCCCTGACTACATCCAGTAACTTGGAGTCCTCCAAGTCCCGAGTAGCCGCAGGCACCACAATAGGTTGGTTCAAATGAAACGCTGATACCACCTTAGAGAGAAATTGGGGACGAGTCCTCAATTCTGCCCTGTCCATATGGAAGATCAGATAAGGGCTTTTACATGACAAAGCCGCCAATTCTGACACACCGAAGCTAAGGCCAATAGCATGACCACTTTCCACGTGAGATATTTTAGCTCCACGGTCTTAAGTGGCTCAAACCAGTGGGATTTCAGGAAATCCAACACAACGTTAAGATCCCAAGGTGCCACTGGAGGCACAAAAGGGGGCTGAATATGCAGCACTCCCTTAACAAACGTCTGAACTTCAGGCCGTGAAGCCCGTTCTTTTTGAAAGAAAATAGATAGGGCCGAAATCTGGACCTTTATGGACCCCAATTTTAGGCCCATAGTCACTCCTGACTGTAGGAAGTGCAGAAATCGCCCCAGCTGGAATTTCTCTGTTGGGGCCTTACTGGCCTCACACCAGGCAACATATTTCCGCCATATGCGGTGATAATGATTTGCTGTCACATCCTTCCTAGCTTTTATCAGCGTAGGAATCACTTCATCTGGAATACCCTTTTCCGTTAGGATCCGGCGTTCAACCGCCATGCCGTCAAACGCAGCCGCGGTAAGTCTTGGAACAGACAGGGCCCCTGCTGTAACAGGTCCTGTCTGAGAGGCAGAGGCCATGGGTCCTCTGAGATCATTTCTTGTAGTTCTGGGTACCAAGTTCTTCTTGGCCAATCCGGAACGATGAGTATAGTTCTTACTCCTCTCTTTCTTACTATCCTCAGTACCTTGGGTATGAGAGGAAGAGGAGGGAACACATAAACCGACTGGTACACCCACGGTGTCACTAGTGCGTCCACAGCTATCGCCTGAGGGTCCCTTGACCTGGCGCAATATTTTTTTAGCTTTTTGTTGAGGCGGGACGCCATCATGTCCACCTGTGGCCGTTCCCAACGGTTTACAATCTGCGTGAAGACTTCTGGATGAAGTCCCCACTCTCCCGGGTGGAGGTCGTGCCTGCAGAGGAAATCTGCTTCCCAGTTGTCCACTCCCGGAATGAACACTGCTGACAGTGCTAGCACGTGATTCTCCGCCCATCGAAGAATCCTTGTGGCTTCTGCCATTGCCATCCTGCTTCTTATGCCGCCCTGGCGGTTTACATGGGCGACCGCCGTGATGTTGTCTGATTGAATCAGCACTGGTTGGTTTTGAAGCAGGGGCTCTGCTTTACTCAGGGCGTTGTAAATGGCCCTTAGTTCCAGTATATTTATGTGTAGTGAAGTCTCCTGACTTGACCACTGTCCTTGGAAGTTCCTTCCCTGAGTGACTGCCCCCTATCCTCGGAGGCTTGCATCCGTGGTCACCAGGACCCAGTCCTGTATGCCGAATCTGCAGCCCTCGAGAACATGAGCACTCTGCAGCCACCACAGCAGAGACACCCTGGCCCTTGGGGACAGGGTGATCAACCGATGCATCTGAAGATGCTATCCGGACCATTTGTCTAACAGATCCCACTGAAAGATCCTTGCATGGAACCTGCCGAAGGGAATTGCTTCGTAAGAAGCCACCATCTTTCCCATGACTCGCGTGCAGTGATGCACCGACACCTGTTTTGGTTTCAGGAGGTCCCTGACCAGAGATGACAATTCCTGGGCCTTCTCCACCGGGAGAAACACCTTCTTCTGTTCTGTGTCCAGAATCATGCCCAGGAAAAGCAGACGCTTCGCAGGAATCAGCTGCGACTTTGGGATATTCAGAATCCAGCCGTGCTGTTGCAACACTTCCCGAGAGAGTGCTACGCTGACTAACAACTGCTCTCTGGACCTCGCCTTTATAAGGAGATCGTCCAAGTACGGGATAATTATAACTCCCTTCTTCCGAAGGAGTATCATCATTTCGGCCATTACCTTGGTAAATACTCTCGGTGCCGTGGACAGACCAAACGGCAACGTCTGGAATTGCTAATGACAATCCTGTACCACAAACCTGAGGTACTCCTGGTGAGGTGGGTAAATGGGGACATGCAAGTAAGCATCCTTGATGTCCAGCGACACCATAAAATCCCCCTCTTCCAGGCTTGCAATAACCGCCCTGAGCGATTCCATTTTGAACTTGAACTTCCTTATATAAGTGTTCAAGGATTTTAAATTCAGAATGGGTCTCACCGAACCGTCTGGTTTCGGTACCACAAACATTGTGGAATAGTAACCCCTTCCCTGTTGAAGGAGGGGAACCTTGATTATCACCTGCTGGAGGTACAGCTTGTGAATTGCCGCCAGTACTACCTCCCTTTCCCTGGGAGCAGCTGGCAAGGCTGATTTGAGGTAACGGCGAGGGGGAGTCGCCTCGAACTCCAGCTTGTATCCCTGAGATACAATTTGTACAGCCCAGAGATCCACTTGTGAGCGAACCCACTGGTTGCTGAAGTTTCGGAGATGCGCCCCCACCGCACCCGGCTCCGCCTGTGGAGCCCCAGCGTCATGCGGTGGACTTAGTGGAAGCGGGGGAGGATTTTTGTTCCTGGGAACTGGCTGCCTGGTGCAGCTTCTTTCCTCTACCCCTGCCTCTGGGCAGAAAGGATGCGCCTCTGATCCGCTTGCCTTTCTGAGGCCGAAAGGACTGTACATGATAATACGGTGCTTTCTTAGGCTGTGAGGGAACCTGAGGTAAAAAAGTTGACTTCCCGACTGTTGCCGTGGATACGAGGTCCGAGAGACCGTCCCCAAACAATTCCTCACCCTTGTAAGGCAAAACCTCCATGTGTCTTTTAGAATCAGCATCACCTGTCCACTGCCGAGTCCATAATACTCTCCTGGCAGAAATGGACATTGCATTAATTCTAGATGCCAGCAGGCAAATGTCCCTCTGTGTATCCCGCATATATAAGACGACGACTTTTATATGTTCTATGGTCAGCAAAATAATATCCCTGTCGATTGAATCAATGTTGTCTGACAGGGTATCAGACCATGCGGCTGCAGCACTACACATCCATGCTGAAGCAATAGCAGGTCTCAGTATAGTACCTGAGTGTGTATACACAGACTTCAGGATAGCTTACTGCTTTCTATCCGCAGGCTCCTTTAGGGCGGCCGTATCCTGAGACGGCAGTGCCACCTTTTTTGATAAGCGTGTGAGCGCCTTGTCCACCCTAGGGAATGTTTCCCAACGTAACCTGTCCGTTGGCGGGAAAGGGTACGCCATCAGTAACCTCTTAGAAATCACTAGTTTCTTATCGGGGAAACTCCACGCTTCCTCACACAATTCATTTAATTCATCAGATGGGGGAAAAGTCACTGGCTGCTTTTCTCCCCAAACATAATACCCTTCTTGGTAGTAACCGGATTAACATCAGAAATGTGCAATACATTTTTCATTGCAGTAATCATGCATCGGATGGCTTTTGTAGACTGTGCATTTGTCTCATCCTCATCTACACTGGAGTCAGACTCCGTGTCGACATCTGTGTCAACCATCTGAGCTAGCGGGCGTTTATGAGCCCCTGTTGGCCTCTGAGACGCCTGGGCAGGCGCGGGCTGAGATCCCGGCTGTCCCAAGGCTGCTGCGTCATCGAACCTTTTATGTAAGGAGTTGACACTGTCTGTTAAGACCTTCCACATATCCATCCAATCCAGTGTCGGCCCCGTCGGGGGCGACACCACACTTATCTGCCCTTGCTCCGCCTCCACGTAACCCTCCTCATCAAACATGTCGACACAGCCGTACCTACACACCGCACACACACAGGGAATGCTCTGACTGAGGACAGGACCCCACAAAATCCTTTGGGGAGACAGAGAGAGAGTATGCCAGCACACACCACAGCGCTATATAACACAGGGATTTACACTATAATGAGTGATTTTTCCCAATAGCTGCTTATTATCCTATTTGCGCCTAAATTTATGTGCCCCCCCTCTCTTTTTTACCCTTCTTGTACAGGATACTGCAGGGGAGAGCCTGGGGAGCGTCCTTCCAGCGGAGCTGTGAAGAGAAAATGGCGCTGGTGTGCTGAGGAAGAAGGCCCCGCCCCCTCAGCGGCGGGCTTCTCCCGTGTTTTGTATAGCTTAATGGTGGGGGTTTTTACACATATACAGTTTTAGTTTTCCAGACTGTATTATGTGTATATAGTGCCAAAAGGTATTCTTATTGCTGCCCAGGGCGCCCCCCGCCCCCCCCCCCCCCCCCCAGCGCCCTGCACCCTACAGTGACCGGAGTGTGTGGTGTGCAGTGGGAGCAATGGCGCACAGCTGCAGTGCTGTGCGCTACCTTAATGAAGACCGGAGTCTTCTGCCGCCGATTTCATCTCCTTCTTCTGTCTTCTGTCTTCTGGCTCTGCAAGGGGGGCGGCGGCGCGGCTCCGGGAACGGACGATCGAGGTCAGGCCCTGTGTTCGAACCCTCTGGAGCTAATGGTGTCCAGTAGCCTAAGAAGCACAAGCTAGCTGCACGCAGGTAGGTTTGCTTCTCTCCCCTCAGTCCCACGTAGCAGTGAGTCTGTTGCCAGCAGATCTCACTGAAAATAAAAAACCTAACAAATACTTTCTTTCTAGCAAGCTCAGGAGAGCCCACTAGGAGCACCCAGCTCTGGCCGGGCACAGATTCTAACTGAGGTCTGGAGGAGGGGCATAGAGGGAGGAGCCAGTGCACACCAGATAGTACCTAATCTTTCTTTTAGAGTGCCCAGTCTCCTGCGGAGCCCGTCTATTCCCCATGGTCCTTACGGAGTTCCCAGCATCCACTAGGACGTCAGAGAAATATAAAAAAACAGGGGTCGCAGCGCAAAATCCTGCCACGTCTCCGCCCATTTTAGAGAGCACCCGGCCCCTTTCCGGCTGCGGCGCAGCATGTCCCTCGTTGATAATTACAGAAGTTAGCAGGTATGTAGGTGTATGATTCAAATGTGCATTAACATGTGTTCTTATTCCAAGATCTATTTTTGACTGAATTTGTAAACGATTCTAAAATAAACAGCATACACAATGGCCTTTTTTTCCTACAAAATAAACTCTAGTAAGCCCACCAATTGAAATCAATTTCTTGTGAAATGAAAAAGACAGAAATTAAATGATAATCTCTTCAGCAAAGAGGTAACAAAATTTTATAACAGCAAAAGCAAAAAAACACAATAGTACAACCTAAAAATCAACCATATGGAACAAGGCTGAGTGCATGCAAATATAAGCAAGTACACGTGATTCAGAGTCATACATGTCTCAGTTGAATATCTTCTTGCAACTGACTGGTTGTCAAAAATGAGAATTTGCCGCAGTGAACAGAAGATTATGGTGGTCATTCCAAGTTGTTCGCTCGCGAGCAATTTTTAGCAGCCGTGCAAACGCTATGCCGCCTCCCACTGGGAGTGTATTTTAGCTTAGCAGAAGTGCGAACAAAAGTATCACAGAGTGGCTACAAAGTTTTTTTGTGCGGTTTTAGAGTTGCTCAAAACCTACTCAGCGCTTGCGATCACTTCAGACTGTTCAGTTCCTGTTTTGACATCACAAACACGCCCTGCGTTCGCCCAGCCACGCCTGCGTTTTTTCGAACACACTCTGAAAACGGTCAGTTGACACCCAGAAATGCCCACTTCATGTCAATTACTTTGCGGCAAGCAGTGCGACTGAAAAGCATCGCTAGACCCTGTGTGAAACTACATCGATCGTTGTAATAGTACATTGCGCCGCATATGCATGCGCAGAAGTGCCTTTTTTTGCCTCATCGCTGCACAGCGAACAAATGCAGCTAGCGAACAACTCAGAATGACCCCCTATATTACTTACCATGAATATATGGTCCCTATATTCCAAATTGCAGTTTTGATCTATAGTGTCCATTGATAACTTATTGAAAGTTCTACCACCTGAACTTTAACAAGAATATATTCAAAGGACAAAAGAAAAATAAATCTATTCATATCAGGACCCATAATTAATCTTCAAGAGACACAGGTTAGTGTGTGTGAAGCAGTTATGTCAACATTCAAAATGTCAACATGGACTAAATGTTGAAAGTCAAAATGTCAATATGGTCGAATAATTTTTAGTAATAGGATTAAGGATTATGTCTAAAATCCATAACAGAGTCATCACCCACTACCTAAATACCTAGCTGCTGCTAGCACCCTGAATGCAGCCTTGTAAGGACTGTAAAATCTGCAGTAATTTGAAAGGAGCCCTTCTAATTCAGCACTCATAACAACTCCTTTGCAGAACAGATTGGACAGGTTTAAGGGCTTTGACTACAGTCTGTCTGTAAAACCACTAACATATTGCCATTGAGATCACTATACTATTATACGTATACTGTTGTATACCAAGTGAATATTCCGAGAGAGGGACAATCTATAATACAAATCTGAAAGGAATAGTCATTGATGCCCTCCTGAGGCAATTCACATAGAAAATGGGATTTTGGTATCTACCAGTAAATCCTTTTCTCGTAGTCCATAGGGGATACTGGGGAATGCTTGAGACAATGGGTTCAGTTTAGAAAACTGTGCCCGAAGGAGCCGGAACATACTTTGAGAGGAGGAAGAAACAGGACAAAACAATGAGAACATAACCTGCACAACAAGAAGAATTAGAAGGGACCTCAAAAAGCTGAACCAAAAACCAGAAACCGATAGGAAAGCTGATCCAACAATCTGTCACACAAGAACTTAACTGTTGAAGGAAAATTTAAGGAAACAATTGCTTACAAACACGAAAATGAGGAAGCGGCACTCTGCGTCTTAAACAGGCAAAAAGTGTATTCAACAACACATCTTAAGGTCCGACGTTTCGGGGCTTACGTGCCCCTTTGTCAAGGTGTACAAGTCGGGTGCCGCTTCCTCCTTTTCGTGTTTATAATAGGAATTTGATTTTGAATCCTTTTCTCCTAGTCCGTAGAGGATGCTGGGGTCCACTTCATGACCATGGGGTATAGACGGTTCCGCAGGAGCCATGGGCACTCTTAAGACTTTAATAGGTGTGAACTGGCTCCTCCCTCTATGTCCCACCTCCAGACCTCAATTATAGGAACTGTGCCCAGGGAAACTGACATTTCGAGGAAAGGATTTACTTTAATACTAGTGGTGAGATACATACCAGCTCACACCTCAACCATGCTGCACAACATGGCATTCAACAGAACACACGCCAACAGGCATGAACCAATTACAGCAACATGCTGAAACTAATATAACACAACTTGTGTAACTCTAATAACAAAACTGCAGGTAAAGTACGCACTGGGACGGGCGCCCAGCATCCTCTACGGACTAGGAGAAAAGGATTTACCGGTAGGTATCAAAATCCTATTTTCTCATACGCCCTAGAGGATGCTGGGGTCCACTTTATGACCATGGGGTTTATACCAAAGTTCCAGTACGGGCGGGAGAGTGCGGATGACCATGAAGCACCGATTGACCGAACTTGAGGTCTTCATCGGCCAAGGTGTCAAACTTGGAGAATTTTGCAAATGCGTTTGACCCCGACCAAGTAGCTGCTCGGCAAAGTTGCAATGCCGAGACCCCCCGGGCAGCCGCCCAGGATGAGCCCAATTTCCTAGTGGAATGGGCCTTCACCGACGTCGGTAACGGCAATCCAGCCGTAGTATGAGCGTGATGAATCGTACCTCTGATCCACCACGCAATAGTCTGCTTGGAAGCAGGACACCCAATCTTGTTGGGAGCATACAGGACAAACAGAGCCTCTGTTTTGCGTATTCGCACTGTTCTAGTGACATAAAACTTCAAAGCCCTAACCACATCTGGAGACTTAGACTCAGTGAACGTGTCAGTAACTACTGGCACCACAATAGGTTGGTTTATGTGGAAAGATGAAACCACCTTCGGAAGAAAATGTTGGCGAGTTCTCAACTCTGCCCTATCTTTATGGAAGATCAGCTAAGGACTTTTGTGAGACAAGGCCGCCAATTTAGAAACCCGCCTTGCGGATGCCAATGCGAAAAGCATCACCACTTTCCAAGTGAGAATCTTCAACTCTATCTCTTGTAGAGGCTCAAACCAATCCGATTGAAGGAACTGCAACACCACATTAAGGTCCCATGGTGCCACTGGGGGCACAAATGGAGGCTGTATGTGCAGAACCCCTTTCACGGAGGTCTGAACCTCTGGAAGAGCGGGCAATTGTTTTTGGGGAAAAATTGACAAGGCCGAAATCTGGACCTTGATTGACCCCACTCGAAGGCCCGCCTCCACACCAGCCTGCAGAAAATGGAGAAAATGTCCCAACTGAAACTCTTCCGTAGGAGCCTTCTTGGATTCAAACCAAGATACATATTTTCTCCAAATACGGTGGTAATGTTTCGACGTTACTCCTTTCCTGGCCAGAATATAAGTGTGGGAATGACTTCCTCTGGAATACCCTTTCGGGCTAGGATCCGGCGCTCAACAGCCATGCCGTCAAACGTAGCCGCGGTAAGTCTTGATACACGCACGGCCTCTGCTGAAGCAGGTCCTCGCGAAGAGGAAGAGACCGAGGATCTTTTATGAGCAACTCCTGAACTTCTGGGTACCAAGCCCTCCTTGGCAATTCTGGGGCAATGAAGATTGCTCGAACCCTTATTCTTCTTATGATCCTGAGAACTTTTGGGATCAGCGGAAGTTGAGGGAAGACATACACTGACCGGAATACCCACTGGGTCACTAGCGCATCCACTGCTATTGCTTGAGGGTCTCTCGACCTGCAACAATATTTCTGAAGCTTCTTGTTGCGACGAGATGCCATCATGTCTACTTGAGGAACTCCCCAAAGACTTGTCACCTCTGCGAAGACTTCTTGGTGGAGTTCTACATATATTAGGTTGACAGGGTCAAAAGGTCAACATGAAATAGGTAGAGTCTCGACAGGGTTTTCGGCCACAAACAAGCCCCATTAGTGTACCATGTCCCCTCGCTCACTATGCTTCGGGCAAGATGCCTCGCTTAACTACCACTGCGCTTGGCACAGATTACTATTCCCAGTCGTAGTCCACGTAGATGGTAAAGCATAGTTTCCCAAACGCGGTCCTCAAGGCACCCCAACGGTCCAGGTTTTAAATGTATCCATGCTTCGCCACCGGTGACTTAAGTCAATTTGATTTAACCATCTGTGCTGAGCCATGGATATACCTAAATCCTGGACTGTCGGGGTGCCTTGAGGACCGCATTTGGGAACCTCTGTGGTAAAGTATTAAAAAGTGGGGGGGAAAAAAACTTGTGTCAACCCTATGTGTATTTAGCATTATCGAGCTTTTGAACTGTCTTCCTTTTACATATCGACCTTTTGACCCTGTCGACCATTAGTGGTTGACCCTTTTAGTGTAGCTCTATAGATCTGATATCGTGCAGGCGTTTGGAACTGTAAAAATAAGATTTTAAACCTACCGGTAAATCTTTTTCTCCTAGTCCGTAGAGGATGCTGGGGACTCCGTAAGGACCATGGGGTATAGACGGGCTCCGCAGGAGACATGGGCACTCTAAAGACTTTAGATGGGTGTGCACTGGCTCCTCCCTCTATGCCCCTCCTCCAGACCTCAGTTAGAGAACTGTGCCCAGAGGAGACGGACAGTATGAGGAAAGGATTTTTGTTAATCTAAGGGCAAGATACATACCAGCCACACAATCCACACCGTACAACTCGGAACATACGAAAAACAGTATGAAACAAAACAGCATCTGCCAGAGACTGATCAAAACTGTAACATAACCCTTATGCAAGCAACAACTATATACAAGTCTTGCAGAATTTTGTCCGCACTGGGACGGGCGCCCAGCATCCTCTACGGACTAGGAGAAAAAGATTTACCGGCAGGTTTAAAATCTTATTTTCTCTTACATCCTAGAGGATGCTGGGGACTCCGTAAGGACCATGGGGATTATACCAAAGCTCCAGACCGGGCGGGAGAGTGCTGATGACGCTGCAGCACCGATTGAGCAAACATAAGGTCCTCCTCAGCCAAGGTATCAAACTTATAGAATTTAGCATAAGTGTTTGAACCCAACCAAGTCGCCGCTCGGCAAAGCTGTAATGCCGAGACGCCTCGGGCAGCCGCCCAAGAAGAGCCCACCTTCCTAGTGGAATGGGCCTTTACCGAATTTGGTAATGGCAATCCAGCCGTAGAATGAGCCTGCTGAATCGTGTTACAGATCCAGCGAGCAATAGTCTGTTTAGAAGCAGGAGCGCCAAGCTTGTTGGCTGCATACAGGACAAACAGTGCCTCTGTTTTCCTAACCCGAGCCGTCCTGGCTACATAAATCTTTAAGGCCCTGACTACATCAAGGGACTTGGAATCCTCCAAGTCACCCGTAGCCACAGGCACCACGATAGGTTGGTGTCACGAACCGGTCTCTCACCTTTGCGGGTTCTGGGGTTCATCCGTTGCCAGTGCGGTTGCTCGCGGTGCTGTGCGCCCGTGTGGGGACGCGGCGTGATCAGTGGCACAGGTAATGCAGAGTCTGGGAACTGTGAGTGCGGGGACCAAATGGCCTAAGGCACTGCGGTGTGTCTGCTGTATAGGAGGTGGCCATGTTGGAGACCAAATAGCTAATACAGAGCACTTGTGAAAACACCTGTGGGCAGGTGTAAGCCAATCCCGTGCTTGTGCTGCCTTTAAGTAGGCTGGGATTATGTTACTCTGGGCCAGTGCTTTGTTGTATCAACGCTGTGCTCTAGCTCTGAGCTCTCTCCGTGCATTCCGTGTGATTCCCGTGGTCCAGATATCGCCTCCGTTCCCAGAGGTCCGTCTGCAGCCTTCACTGCTAACAGATCCACCGGCTCCCCACTGTGCTGTCAGTTAATCACGCACCTACTGGTAACAATTGGATTCCCAGAGTCTTGCATGAGGAAACCCTGTCTGCCTGCTTTCAACCATACAGAGTTTGGAGGATTCCACTAACTTCAGCTGTTCGTTTGTTCTGCTCTGCATTTAACCCGTTCATCACTTATATCATCTGCTACAGTCTCACAGTGATCTCCGGAACTCGCAAGTAACCCAATTTAGTACTTTTACTTTCTATGTTGCCATTACAAGGATAATTCTTCACAGTCTCTCAGTTACCTCTCAAAACTTCATTGCAAATCCTCACAGTTATTTCTTCATGTCTGCATTATCCAGTTAAACACATTCTACAGTTCAGCATCAAAGCTTGTTTATATTTGGACAATTTAACATTTATTCTCCAGCCTGTTTTGAACGCAATTCCATGAACATTTCTTTTATTTTTTCTTTAAGATATATCCTGCATATTATTTCTATTATTCATGCAATACGTCAGTATACTATGGTGTTTAATAACTTGCCATTTACCACTTTACTGAATTGTTATTTTTAATAAATATATGGAACGGAACTTTCTTCGTTCTCCCTGCTTTCTTCATACCCCAGCACCTACACCTGTGGTTGGTCCCGGGTTAACGGATTCACAAAAACACCCGGACCTGACAGTTGGTTCATGTGAAAAGATGAAACCACCTTAGGCAAAAATTGAGGACGAGTCCTTAATTCTGCTCTATCCACATGGAAAATCAGATAGGGGCTCTTGTGAGACAAAGCCGCCAATTCGGACACCCGCCTTGCAGATGCCAAGGCCAACAACATGACTACCTTCCAAGTGAGAAATTTTAAATCCACCGTTTGAAGAGGCACAAACCAGTGAGATTTTAGGAACTGTAACACCACGTTAAGGTCCCATGGTCCGACTGGGGGCACAAAAGGAGGTTGGATGTGCAGCACTCCCTTTACAAAAGTCTGGACTTCTGGGAGAGAAGCCAATTCCTTCTGAAAGAAAATTGATAGGGCCGAAATCTGTACCTTTATGGAGCCTAACTTTAGGCCCATATCCACTCCTGTCTGTAGAAAGTGGAGAAAACGGCCCAGATGGAAATCTTCAGTAGGAGCATTCTTGGCTTCACACCAAGATACATACTTCCTCCAGATGCGGTGATAATGTTTCGCCGTCACCTCCTTCCTAGCCTTAATCAGAGTAGGGATGACTTCCTCCGGAATAGCTTTTCCCGCTAGGATTTTGTGTTCAACCGCCATGCCGTCAAACGTAACCGCAGTAAGTCTTGGAACACGCAGGGTCCCTGCTGCAATAGGTCTTCCCTGAGAGGAAGAGGCCACGGATCTTCTGTGAGCATTTCCTGAAGATCTGAATACCAGGCCCTTCGAGGCCAATCCGGAACAATGAGTATTGTCTGCACTCTTTTTCGTCTTATGATTCTCAGTATTTTTGAGATGAGCGGAAGAGGAGGGAACACATAGACCGACTGAAACACCCATGGTGTCACCAGGGCGTCCACCGCTACTGCCTGAGGGTCCCTTGACCTGGCACAATACCTCCGAAGCTTCTTGTTGAGGCGTGACGCCATCATGTCTATTTGTGGAAGTCCCCACTGACTTGTTATCTCTGCAAAAACTTCTTTATGAAGTCCCCACTCTCCTGGATGGAGATCGTGTCTGCTGAGGAAGTCTGCTTCCCAGTTGTCCACTCCCGGAATGAAGACTGCTGACAGAGCGCTTGCGTGATTTTCCGCCCAGCGAAGAATCCTGGTGGCTTCCGACATTGCAACTCTGCTCCTTTTCCCGCCTTGGCGGTTTACATGAGCCACAGCTGTGACGTTGTCTGATTGAATCAGAACCAGTAGGTCGCGAAGAAGAGTCTCCGCTTGTCATAGGCCGTTGTATATGGCCCTCAATTCCAGTACGTTGATGTGTAGACAAGCCTCCTGGCTTGACCATAGTCCCTGAAAATTTCTTCCTTGTGTGACTGCTCCCCATCCTCGGAGGCTCGCGTCCGTGGTCACCAGAACCCAGTCTTGAATGCCGAACCTGCGACCTTCGAGAAGGTGAGCACTCTGCAGCCACCACAGAAGAGACACCCTGGCCCTGGGGGACAGGCTTATTTTCTGATGTATCTGTAGATGGGACCCCGACCACTTGTCCAGATGGTCCCACTGAAACGTCCTCGCATGAAACCTGCCGAAGGGGATGGCCTCGTAGGTCGCCACCATTTTTCCCAGTACTCGAGTGCATTGATGGACTGACACTTTTTTCGGTTTTAACAGGTCTCTGACCATGTTCTGGATTTCCTGGGCTTTTTCCATCGGGAGAAAAGCCCTCTTTTGTTCCGTGTCCAGAATCATGCCTAAGAAAGATAGCCGAGTCGTTGGAATCAACTGTGACTTCGGTAGATTTAGAATCCAGCCATGCTGCTGCAGCACTCTCAGGGAGAGTGACACGCTTTTCTGCAATTGATCTCTCGATCTCGCTTTTATCAGGAGATCGTCCAAGTACGGGATAATTGTGACTCCCTGCCGGCGCAGGAGCACCCTCATTTCCGCCATTACCTTGGTAAAAATCCTCGGGGCCGTGGAAAGCCCAAACGGCAACGTCTGAAACTGGTAATGACAGTCCTGTACAGCGAATCTCAGGTATGCCTGATGAGGGGGATATATGGGGACATGAAGGTATGCATCCTTTAGGTCTAGTGACACCATAAAATCCCCCCCCCCAGGTTTAGGGATTTTAGATTCAGAATGGGTCTGACCGAGCCATCCGGTTTCAGGACCACAAACAGGGTTGAATAGTACTCCTTCCCCTGTTGAACTAGTGGCACCTTGACAGTCACTTGTTGTTGACAAAGTTTTTTAATTGCAGCTAAAGCGATCTCCCTTTCTGGGGGAGAAGCTGGTAAAGCCGATTTGAAAAATCGGCGAGGAGGCACGTCTTCGAATTCCAGCTTGTAGCCTTGGGATACAATTTCCATCGCCCAAGGATCCACGTCTGACTGAACCCAGACCTGGCTGAAGAGTCGTAGACGTGCCCCCACCGGCGCGGACTCCCTCAGTGGAGCCCCAGCGTCATGCGGTGGATTTAGTAGAAGCCGGGGAGGACTTCTGCTCCTGGGAACTAGCCGTAGCAGGCATTCTTTTCCCTCTACCCTTACCTCTGGCGAGAAAGGAAGAGCCCCGACCTCTTCTGGACTTATGCGACCGTAAGGACTGCATCTGATATTGCAGTGTTTTCTTTTGCTGTGGGGGAACATAAGGTAAAAAGGTAGATTTACCCGCGGTAGCTGTGGAAACCAGGTCCGCGAGACCTTCCCCAAATAAAACCTCACCCTTGTAAGGCAAAACTTCCATATGTCTCTTTGAGTCGGCATCACCCGTCCATTGACGGGTCCACAGGGCTGGCCTAGCAGAAATCGCCATGGCGTTGGCTCTAGAACCAACGTCTCTGGAAGCGTCTCTCATATATAAGACTGCGTCTTTAATATGACCTAAGGTCAATAAAATGCTATCCCTATCTAGGGTATCAATGTCAGATGACAAGGTATCTGCCCAAGCTGCTACAGCGCTACAAACCCAAGCCGACGCTATTGCCGGTCTGAGCAAGGCACCAGTATGTGCATAAATTGATTTTAGGGTAGTTTCCTGTCTGCGATCAGCAGGATCCTTGAGGGCTGCCGTATCTGGAGATGGTAGCGCCACCTTTTTGGACAAGCGCGTTAAAGCCTTGTCCACCTTGGGCGAGTATTCCCACCGTAACCTATCCTGTGCAGGGAAAGGATACGCCATAAGAATTCTCTTGGGAATCTGCAGTTTCTTGTCTGGAGTTTCCCAAGCCTTTTCAAATAACGCGTTCAGCTCATGAGATGGGGGAAAAGTTACCTCAGGTTTCTTTTCCTTAAACATGCATACCCTCGTGTCAGGGACAGAGGGGTCATCTGTGATATGTAAAACGTCTTTTATTGCAATAATCATAGAATGAATACTTTTGGCCACCCTTGGGTGTAACCTTGCATCATCGTAGTCGACACTGGAGTCAGAATCCGTGTCGGTATCAGTGTCTGCTACTTGGGACAGGGGATGTTTCTGAGACCCTGGAGGGCCCTGTGATACAGCCAAAGCCATGGCTTGACTCCCTGACCTTTCCCTGGACTCTGCTTTGTCCATTCTCTTATGTAATAAAGACACATTTGCTTTTAAAACATTCCACATATCCAGCCAATCAGGTGTCAACGTTGCCGACGGAGACACAACAATCATCTGCTCCACCTCCTTCTTAGATGAGCCTTGCGCTTCAGACATGCCGACACACACGTACCGACACCCCCACACACTCAGGTATATATATATATATATATATACAATATGTGTGTATGGAGACAGTCCCCCAATAAGGCCCTTTGGAGAGACAGAGAGAAAGTATGCCAGCACACACCCAGCGCCACCGGATTCTGGAATAAAATCCCAGTCAGTACAGCGCTTTTATAAATATAGTCACTGCGCCAAATAAATGTGCTCCTCCCCCCTCTTTTTGCCCTCTGTATGTGTTCAGCAGGGGAGAGTTCGGGGAGCCAGGTTAGTGCTGAGGGATCAAGCTCCGCCCCCTCACCGGCGGGCTTCGATCCCGCTCAAATCTTTATACTGGCAGGGGGTTTTGCCATATACTGCCTCCGCAGTATGTGGTTAATTCCAAGTTAGAGTTAGATTTGGGTGGGGTGTGTTCAATCTGCAATCTAATTTGCAGTGTAAAAATAAAGCAGCCAGTATTTACCCTGCACAGAAATAAAATAACCCACCCAAATCTAACTCTTTCTGCACATGTTATATCTGCCTCCCCTGCAGTGCACATGGTTTTGCCCAATTGCTATCAAAAATCCTGCTGCGATCAACTTGGAATTACCCCCTATATATCTCTGCCAGTGTCCCTAAAAGGTTAATAATTGCTGCCCAGGGCGCCCCCCCTGCGCCCTGCACCCATACAGTGCCGCCAGTGTGTGTGTGTGTTGGGAGCAATGGCGTGCAGCGTTACCGCTACACGTTACCTCATAGAAGATCCGAAGTCTTCTTTCTTCTCATACTCACCCGGCTTCTATCTTCCGGCTCTGTGAGGAGGACGGCGGCGTGGCCCTGGGACGAACGGCGAGGGTGAGACCTGCGTTCCGACCCTCTGGAGCTAATGGTGTCCAGTAGCCTAAGAAGCAGAGCCTATCATTTAAGTAGGGCTGCTTCTCTCTCCTCAGTCCCACGATGCAGGGAGTCTGTTGCCAGCAGTGCTCCCTGAAAATAAAAAACCTAACAAAATTCTTTTTCAGAGAAACTCAGTAGAGCTCCCCTGCAGTGCACCCAGTCTCCTCTGGGCACAGGATCTAACTGAGGTCTGGAGGAGGGGCATAGAGGGAGGAGCCAGTGCACACCCATCTAAAGTCTTTAGAGTGCCCATGTCTCCTGCGGAGCCAGTCTATACCCCATGGTACTTACGGAGTCCCCAGCATCCTCTAGGACGTAAGAGAAATTAGGGTGAAGGGGGAGTGGTTCTATACTATAAAATACCATAAGATTGCCAATACCCAGTGAGAAATCACCTTTACAGTATATATGTAATATACAGTAGGAAAGTCACTAAAAGTATTAGCTCTTCCAACTGTTGCACTCCTCTCCTATGGGTCGTGTGTCGGTAAATAGGTTTACATCAGCCAAATTTCCGCTCAAGAGAGGAACCCGTCAATGGTGTCCTCTTTCAACAGCACTATTTGCGCTCGCTATTGAGCCATTGGCTAGTATATTGCGTACAACCACGGATGTATGTGGTGTTAAGGTTGGTGAGGCTATGGACGTGGTGGCACTGTATGCAGACAATATGATATTATTTTTGCAAGACGCAAAGGGATCCTTTCAGTCTATGTTACAAATAGTTAATACTTTTGGTACCTATTCAGGTCTATTAATCAATTGGGATAAGTCAAGTATTTTCCATATTTCGGGCCATGTTCCTGAGGGTGCTCATACAGCACATCCCCTACAATGGACGCTGCGGTTTAAATACCTGCAAGCATCAGAGTATAGGACTCAAAATATTGACCCTATCGTGGCACAATTTAAGGTGAAAGCTCTTTGCTGGAAAAAGCTACCCTTATGAGTACTGGGACGTATTAATTTAAAATGTCTATTCAACCTAAATTTTTATATATTCTACAAAATTCTCCTGCGCATATCCCAAAGAAAGTGTTTTTAGTGGAATTGAGAGTGTTCTATCATCATTTATCTGGGATAATAAGCCAGTTAGAGTGTCTATTAAAGTACTATATAAATCTAAACTTTCAGGGGGATTGAGTCTCCCCAACATTAGGTTTTATTATCATGCAGCTCAGCTGGCTCATTTATCTAGCTGGATAAAAGGCACAGTAGACCTGACGATGGTGTTTTTTTTTGGCCGAGCGGATGAGGTCCTCTCTTTCCTCTTCTCCTTTGCTATTTCTGCTTTCCAGTCTGTCGGTTGTTGGTCTTCCCCAGCTGCTATGTCAGTCCTTACTGGTTTGGCGTTTTTCACATACGCTTTATGACTGGTCGCATCATGATGACAACTCTCCATTATGGTTTAATGCTGTATAACCTGAACTCTTTAAACTGTCGTTGGATAATGTTTGGCTTACGAAGAGTATAAAATCGATAGGTCAATTATACAGTGGGGGAGTATTTAAGTCCTTTCAGCAGTTGAAGGTTGAAGTCGATATCCCCAATACAGCTTTATTTAGGTATTTACAATTGCGACATGCAATACAGGCTCAGTTTCCCCGGGGAGCACCGACCGTGTCAGCTTCACCTATTAGGGTGTTGCTGACTGACATACAGTAGGTTCGAAGGGGAAGGTATCTTATATCTATGCCACTATTAATGATAAGTTAAAACCAGAACAACTAGATGCCTTTAAACTAAAGTGGGAACAGACTTGGGACATCTCTCTAATGAGCAGTGGATCCAAATTCTGGGATCCATCAAGTATACCACTCCCTGTATTAGATATCAGCAAGTGTTTTTCAAAGTGCTACATAGAGTTTATCGTACACCTGTATCCCTGCAGCGAGCTGGGCTTAGAGCTGGTTCTCTTTGTCCTAAGTGCCAGGCTGAGAGTGCTGGCTTCTGGCATATGATATGGGACTGTCCATTAGTCTATTCCTTTTGCAAAATAGTTTGGAAGGATGTGCTGTTGACAACCCCTTCCCTTCCTGGTCTAAATTCAAAAATAGGATTTTAATTACCTACCAGAAAATCTTTTTCTCGTAGTCTGTAGAGGATGCTGGGGTCCACATTAGTACCATGGGGGTATAGATGGTTCCACTAGGAGCCATGGGCACTTTATGAGTTTAACAGTGTGGGCTGGCTCCACCCTCAATGCCCCTCCTACCAGCCTCAGTCTAGGAACTGTGCCCGAGGAGACGGACATACTTAGAGAGAAGGAAATACATAGATAGTGGTGATAATCACACCAGCTCACACACAACTAAAAAAAGGAAAGACAAGCTAACCAACTTGGAACGAATCAGCAACGGCTGAACCAATAAACTGAACCAAGTATCAATGCAGGAATAAGAAGCGCTGGGCGGGCGCACAGCATCCTCTACGGACTACGAGAAAAAGATTTACCGGTAGGTAATTAAAATCCTATTTTCTCTTACGTCCTAGAGGATGCTAGAGTCCACATTAGTACCATGGGGATGTACCAAAGCTCAGAGGCCAAAGTATCGAACTAAAACTTAGCAAACGTGTTTGACCCAGACCAAGTAGCTGCTCGGCAAAGCTGCAAAGCCGAGACACCCCAGGCAGCCACCCAGAAAGAACCCACTTTATGAGTAGAGTGGGCCTTAACGGATTTTGGACACGGCAAGCCTGTTGTAGAATAAGCATGCTGGATAGTAAACCTGATCCAGCGAGAAATCGTCTGCTTAGAAGCAGGACACCCAACCTTGTTGGGATCATACAAGACAAAGAGAGCGTCCGACTTCCAGTGACGAGAAGTTCTCTTCACGTAAATTTTCAAAGCCCTCGTCACATCCAAGGACCTTGAGGTAATTGAGGAGTCAGTAGCCACTGGCACCACAATAGGTTGGCTGATATGAAAAGCTGGCACAAGGTGTGGCCTAGCATGGATCCGGAGAAGACGTGCTTCTCATTACCTCCAGCAAGGTAGCTCCTTTCTGGCAGTAAAAAAGGCTTTTTACCCCAAATTCTGGACTCCTGGGCCATTCTGGGATAGACAGGGGTGTCCCAAGTCTGCGCTGCGGAGCCGGGAGACACTGCGCTGGTCTCTGCAGGTTGCAGGTTCAAGGACCCCCAGAAGCCGCAGCCTGTCCTGTATATTGATTCCCGCCGGAGTCACACTGCTGACACGGAGGTCGGCGTCTGGGTGGATTGTCGTCGCCGAGCGTGACCCTGTCCACTAGAGGATCCCTGTTCCCCAGCCGGCGGTCTCTCTGCTCTGCCGTTACTACACACCCGGCACCTGCTGAGACGCGCATCGGGACCTGGTGAATCACCGCTGCTCCCCGCCCGGTGGTCCCTCCGCTCTGATGCTGCTACACACCCGGCTCTTGCTGAGACTCTACTGGGACCTGGTGAGTCACCGCTGCTCCCCGCCCGGCGGTCTCTCCACTCTGCTGCCACTTTACACGCGGCTCCTGCTCATACTCCCGCCGGGTTGAGTTTCCACCCTGCCATCTTGCTGTCCCTCCGGCAGCCTATCACTGGGGCAAATAGCACCTGCATGAGTGGCCAGCGACCACTATAATCTCTTACTCTCTGACACTCAGGGGGTCACTAATACTCAGGGGGGTGCCAGCTATACATGCTTGTTTTGGCTCTGCCTAAAGAGGACTTTATACAACTGCTGGGCTCCTTGCTGCTCCTCTGTTACTTGGAGCCCAGATAAATTCCCTACCTACTGTGAGGGGTGTGATCTATAGCGGGTCTGGTACAGATGTGCCCTGCAAGTGCTCCCGCTAGATAACCCCTCTCACCTGTTTGACTGGGCCCCCTAATCACCGGCACAGTCTCTCCGCAGTCACGGATACTCCTTCGCTGCTACCGGCCCCCCAGTAGAGCATCCTGCTTGCACCCCCCTGCATCTTGGAGTTCCGGCTGCCTGTTGACTGCAGTCAGAGGTGGTTGGACATGTGTGGTCCCGAGTCCCCTTGCTATACGTGCTCCGAAATCCCGGCCTTTGGCTCCGGCGGCAGCTTCCTTCCCTGCCTTACCCTGTGTAGTTTTACGGCCTCAACAACTTTCACAAGACCTCCCTTCCTGTAGCCCATGGTTACACCGCATACCCAGCTCATGCTCCCATTGCGCTGATCTGGGCCCTCCTGCTAGGCCATGATCCCCTAAACTCGTCCACAGGTAATGGGGTTCAGTGTGTGATGTGAAACCCCGGGATCTTAAACGACAAGGCATAAGCTTTCACTACTGTTTTTTATTTCTGTGGCGCCATCTTTCGGATCCTCCCTATTATCATTCTATGGAGTCGTTTTGCTAATGGGGAAGACCAGGAAAAGAGTGCAGACGCCGGCTACTAGGAAACAAACCAACACTACGTTGCAATCTAACTTATATCGTTACCTACAAGTTGAAACTGACGGCGAAGATTCTCATTTAACTCCTACCTCCTCCCCTCTCCCTGAGAGCGTAGAAACCATGGCCTCCCCTGTGTTGCCTGTCTCTGTCAGTAACTTGGAAGTTACTATGGCTGATCTACTGTCTCATCTGCGCTCCCCTCCAACAAAAAAGATCTTCCTACCAAGCGAGATTTCCAAGAACTTGAACAAAAGCTGAGTGAGACGGTCAAATCTGAGATCTCAGCTCTTAAAGCCGACCTTTCCCAAATAACGCACCGGGTAACTGATGTTGAAGACCATCTTGGAGACCTGGAAGCCTCACATCGTGCGCTTCACAACATCGTTGCCTTACAGGCTCAAGAGCTTCGGGCCATGCAACGGAAACAGGAGGACCTTGATACCAGAGGAAGGAGAAATAAGTTACGGATACCTGGAGTTTCGGAAGATGTGCAGGGTCAGGGAATAATAGATGCCCTCACTTCGGTTTTTAATGAAGTCTTGGCAAAAGATTCGGACAATACTATACTCTTCCATCGGACTCACCATGCTCTTCGCCCAAGGGGTCTTCAATTCGAAGCTCCTAGAGACATTATCTGCCACCTCCTTCATTACCACATCAAGGAGGTGATTTTTGTCAAAGCTAGAAAAATTGACCATGTGGAAGTCAATGGTTCAGTTAAAAACATCTTTCCTGATCTCTCCTGGCACACGCTTCAACGGCGCCGCCTCCTTAAACCGCTGACGGATGTCTTAAAAGACAAAGGCATACGGTTTAGATGGGGCTTCCCGATGAGTATCCAAGTCACGCATGAAGGTCGTCAAGTTACTTTACAATCTCCGGAAGATTTAGATTGCTTTTGCTTAACCTTGAACATCGTAGAACCTCCCCTCGGAGAGTGGACTCAGCTGTACTGTCGTTTTGATCCGCCCAGTCTTCCTGCTTCACATGCCCCTTGGACACCGGTGGGCAATAGGAAACGAGGTGCCCAACCCTCACCTCCTACCTGAGTGGTTCTACACTCTTGAGGCTCGACTTCTCCGTAGTTCCCATAATGTTTTCACTCAGTTACGGTGACATTTTGGCCACAGGTCCCATTGCCTGGTCCTTTGACTAGTTTTGAGACCCTGTTTATTTTCCTTGTTTGAGTTTGAAACAGCTGGAGGTGCTACTGTCCTCCTCTCCCTCTATTCTTTTGGTTGCTCGCGCCACGGACTGCACTAATAGTTTTCAAAATATTGCTGATTTCAAGCTTCTTTATGCATAATGTGCCTTGTCGTTTTGTTATGTTTTCTATGTTTTTATTTTTCTATTTTTAGGTCTTTCATATTGCTGTGCGGTGTTCTCTTTATTTGACTACACATGTTATTCATGACTAGGACGTCCCCCCGGATACATGTTAGTTGTCCATTTATCCTGGGTGGTTCACTCACCGCTACACTCCAGTTGGGTTACCCGCCATCCTGCAGTGGACTTTGGATCATGGGGCTAGTCCCTGTGGCCCATTGGCGGTTTTGTTGTCATATACTTTGATTATTCAATTCTTAATTGTATTTTCATATGCAAATGTCTGCGACTGTTTTTCAGTTCCTCTATTCTTTTCTTCTTTTTCTATTCTTTCTATTCCTTCTCCCCTTCTCCCAACCCAATCGTCATCGTGGTATGCCGCTACCTGGACTAGACTTTTAGGAGGTTATCTATAGTTATTGGTAAAGTTACCACGCAAGTATTCTATCTCTCATGTTGAAGGCCAATAACACTACTCCTCCTTGTTTACATGACGCCATCTAGTATTAAATTATGCTACTTCAATGTAAATGACATTTGTTTGAACCAATTTTTGAATGGCATCCTGTAGGATAGCACTTTCTGTCATCGAAGCTGGTATGCATGATTTGAAGAATCTGTGAGGTGGGAGTACTTGAAACTCCAGTCTGTACCCCTGGGCAACAATATCTGTTACCCAGGGGTCTACGCATGATGACGCCCAGATGTGACTGAAATCTTTTAGTCTTGCTTCCACCTGCCGGATCTCCAGGCTGGGAGGTCCACCGCCATGCAGAAGATTTTGAGGAAGCAGAACCTGGTTTCTGTTCCTGAGATCCTGTTGATGCAGGTTTTCTGGATTTTCACCGACCTCTAAAGAAGGTGGAGGGGGCTTTAGATTTTTTTACTTTTGCGGTCCGAAAGGACTGCAGTGTAGATGTAGGATAAGAGTTCCTAGCCAGTGGTGCTGCTGAGGGAAGAAAGGTTGACTTACCCGCAGTTGCCGCGGAAATCCACGCATCCAATGTGTCCCCAAACAGAGCCTGACCTGTGAAGGGTAGGTTCTCCACACTTTTCTTGGATTCCGCATCCACAGTCCATTAGTGTAGCGAGAACGCCATGGAAGTAGCCCTTGCATTCAGCATGCCAATGTCCTTCATGGCCTCCACCATGAAACCAGCAGAATCCTGTATGTGACGCAAAAACAATTCAATGTCACACCTATCCATAGTATATAAGTCCTCAAGTAATGTGCCTGACCACTTTATTATGGCTTTAAAAATCCACGCACAAGCAATGGTGGGCCTAAAAGCTACACCAGTAGCTGTGTATAGTGATTGGAGCATAGTCTCAATCTTGCGGTCAGCCAGTTCTTTTAAAGCGGTTGAACCAGGAACAGGTAAAACCACCTTTTTTGACAACCTAGACACAGAAGCGTCTACTATAGTGTTTTTTCCCACTTTTTCCTGTCCTCTTCAGGGAAAGGGAAAGCAATGAGAACCCTTTTTGGGATCTGGAATTTTTTCTCTGGGTTTTCGTAGGATTTTTCAAATAAAGAGTTTAACTCCTTGGAAGCCGGGAAGGTAAGCGAGGATTTCTTACTTTCTGTAAAATAAGATTCCTCTTCCTGCTCAGGTACCTTCTCAGTTATATGTAAAACGTCCCTAAATGCTTCAATCATTAGTTGCACCCCTTTAGCAAGGGATGCATCCCCCTTCCCCCTGCATATCCCCATCACCGTTCCCTGTATCTGAGTCGGTATCAGTGTCAACTTGCATTATCTGGGCAAGTGTACTTTTTTGTGGGTATTTAGGAGGGTCTTAGATGAAGCAGTGGGGACTGAGTCAAACCCACCACAGATTTTTTTCAAAAACTGAGTCTCTTTCTCATTATGTGACATCCTTGTTGAAATTTGGGATATCATTCCCCTTAAAGAATCCACCCATGCTGGCTCGGATTCAGAAAGCTGAGAAAGCATATTGCATTACTGAATACATGGAAGAGACTCTTCAGGAAAAGATACACACTCTGCAGCACAGGATCCAGAGTCCTTGGACATGGTAATTTGAGATACACACTTACACTTACACACACACAGGAAAATGTCAGACACAGTTTCCGAAAAAAGTGCCTTCAGAAAGCCACAGAGTATAAGGAGCCAGCCACACAATGCCAATGCAGGCAATTATTATGATAAAAGGCCAGCGCCAGTTATCGAACCTTAATAGGTTAACGTAACACTACCAACTCACTCCCCCCGTCTATAACACCCTGATACCGCTGAGGATAGCTGGAGTTATATAGAGGGCAGCGCTCCCTGTCAGCGTTCTGATCCTCTGATCTGCAGGGAGAAAATGGCGCTGGTAAGTGCTGGATCCGAGATTTCCCGCCCCCTGTAATGGCGCGCGGCTTCCCGCACTTGTTATATTATACTGGCCTGAGGTGTTGCTGTTAACAGCGGGATTAGCCCGTTAGTTGATCTGACCAGCGTAGGGTAACAGCGCTGGCTCAGGACGCCCCTCAAGCGCACACACCAACTGTTACTGAGCCTGCATTGGAGCACAGCCTGTCAGAGCTGCGCTCCCACCCTTGTGCCGCAATTCCCGCCGACGACCCGCATATCGGGCCGCCGGCGCTGTACTCACCACTCTGTTTTCTTCTGGCTCTGTTAGAGTGTGGCGGCCGTGCTGCGGGAGTGAGCGGTCGCCTCGTGGGCTTGCGACCAGCACCCTCAGGAGCTCAGTATCCTGTCAGCGGAGATAGAAAACCATTAACTTCTACAGTTGGATCCTACCCCCCCAAGTCCCACGAAGCAGGCTCCCTGTAACCTAAAAACTCTTTTAAAATAAAAAAACTAAGAAAACTCCTAGGATAGGAACGGCTCCACCGGACACATTTTCTAAACTGAGTCTGGTAGGAGGGGCATAGAGGGAGGAGCCAGCCACACTGTTAAACTCTTAAAGTGCCCAAGGCTCCTAGTGGACCCGTCTATACCCCCATGGTACTAATGTGGACCCCAGCATCCTCTAGGACGTAAGAGAAACTCTGTTTATTTGGATTAGATCTTGAGGAGACGTACCATTTGTTATTACATAAATATGTACTGTGTCCCACTACACTGGTTAAAGTAATAATAGCGAGAGTGCGGTTTTCAGCGGACTCCCCTGATGTGCACAAGTGGAGAGCATTGGTTAATGGTGTGGCTCGACATAAAAGGCATATGTTTAAAGCACGTATCTCTGAGCCCAGGTTTCACGAGCGGTGGGATAGGTGGTGTTGCTCAAGACTGGGTAGGGAGAGGGGGGCTACCGCAACTTCATGATAATGAGGGGTGGTAGGATGTATAGAGTGTAACACCTTAACATCGGCTGGTTCTCTTTTGCTCAAACTGTGTTATGACTTTCCTATCGATTGTGTTTTGGTTTATATGGATAATTGATGAAAAGCATATTTGTTAATATGTGTACTCCCAATGTACGGGCAACTAGACGAAGATGACATACAGTAAAATAAGGCACACCTATAGATTTGTTCCTAAATGTGATTGTTTATTGATGGCAATTCATGTTATTTTTGGTAGCGGAGTTTCTGTATTGTATTTTGTGAAAATATTCAATAAAAAATACTTGATTTAAAAAAACAAAAAGTATTAGCTCTACTTAAGTTTAAATCATTTATAGAAGCAAAACGATATAAGTTGCCTTAACTGAGTAAATTACACAATGAATGGTGAAGTACTAAAATAAGATTTTACTTACCGGTAAATCTATTTCTCGTAGTCCGTAGAGGATGCTGGGGACTCCGTAAGGACCATGGGGAATAAACGGGCTCCGCAGGAGATAGGGCACTTTAAGAAAGCTTTGGACTCTGGGTGTGCACTGGCTCCTCCCTCTATGCCCCTCCTCCAGACCTCAGTTAGGGAAACTGTGCCCAGAGGAGATGGACAGTACGAGGAAGGATTTTTGTAAATCTAAGGGCGAGATTCATACCAGCCACACCAATCACACCGTATAACTTGTGATAAACTTACCCAGTTAACAGTATGAACAACATAGCCACGGTACCACCGAAAACTATAACATAACCCTTATGTAAGCAATAACTATATACAAGTCTTGCAGAAGAAGTCCGCACTTGGGACGGGCGCCCAGCATCCTCTACGGACTACGAGAAATAGATTTACCGGTAAGTAAAATCTTATTTTCTCTAACGTCCTAGAGGATGCTGGGGACTCCGTAAGGACCATGGGGATTATACCAAAGCTCCCAAACGGGCGGGAGAGTGCTGATGACTCTGCAGCACCGATTGAGCAAACAGGAGGTCCTCCTCAGCCAGGGTATCAAACTTATAGAACTTTGCAAAGGTGTTTGTCCCCGACCAAGTAGCTGCTCGGCACAACTGTAATGCCGAGACCCCTCGGGCAGCCGCCCAAGAAGAGTCCATTTTCCTAGTGGAGTGGTCCTTAACCGATTTTGGTAACGGCAATCCTGCCATAGAATGCGCCTGCTGAATCGTGTTACAGATCCAGCGAGCAATAGTCTGCTTTGAAGCAGGAGCGCCAACCTTGTTGGCCGCATACAGAACGAACAAAGCTTCAGTCTTCCTGATTCTAGCCGTTCTGGTCACATAAATCTTCAAAGCCCTGACTACATCCAGGGACTCGGAATCCTCCAAGTCCCGTGTAGCCACAGGCACGACAATAGGTTGGTTCACATGAAAAGAGGAGACCTTTTGGCAGAAAGTGAGGGCGAGTCCTCAACTCTGCCCTATCCACGTGAAAAACCAAGTATGGGCTTTTATGTGATAAAGCCGCCAATTCGGAAACACGTCTTGCCGAAGCTAACGCCAACATGACCACTTTCCACGTGAGGTATTTCAACAGTTTTGAGTGGTTCAAACCAAGGTGACTTGAGGAACCGTAACACCACGTTAAGATCCCAAGGCGCCACCGGAGGCACAAAAGGAGGCTGAATATGCAGCACTCCCTTCACAAACGTCTGTACTTCAGGAATAGAGGCCAATTCTCTTTGAAAGAAAATGGATAAGGCCGAAATCTGGACCTTTATGGACCCTAATTTTAGGCCCAAAGTCACTCCTGTTTGAAGGAAGTGGAGTAGACGGCCCAAATGGAACTCCTCCGTAGGAGCGGCTCTAGCCTCACACCAAGAAACATATTTCCGCCATATACGGTGATAATGTTTTAACGTCACGTCTTTCCTAGCCTTGATCAGGGTAAGAATGACCTCCTCCGGAATCCCTTTTTCCGCTAGGATCCGGCGTTCAACCGCCATGCCGTCAAACGCAGCCGCGGTAAGTCTTGGAACAGACAGGGCCCCTGCCGCAGCAGGTCCTGCCTTAGAGGAAGAGGCCACGGATCCCCTGCGAGCAACTCTTGCAGCTCCGGATACCAAGTCCTCCGTGGCCAATCTGGAACAATGAGTATTGTTCTGACCCTGCTTCTTCGTATTATTCTCAACACCTTGGGTATGAGAGGAAGAGGAGGAAACACATAGACCGATCTGAACACCCAAGGTGTCACCAAAGCATCTACCGCTACCGCCTGAGGGTCCCTTGACCTGGCGCAATACCGCTTTAGCTTTTTGTTGAGACGGGATGCCATCATATAGATTTGAGGCAGTCCCCAACGATCCGTGATCTGTACGAAGACTTCTTGATGAAGTCCCCACTCTCCCGGATGCAGGTCGTGCCTGCTGAGGAAGTCCGCCTCCCAGTTGTCCACCCCCGGGATGAACACCGCTGACAGCACGCTTACGTGGCATTCCACCCAGGACGTTGATGTGGAGACAAGACTCTAGGCTTGACCAGAGACCTTGGAAATTTCTTCCCAGTGTCACTGCTCCCCAGCCTCGGAGGCTTGCGTCCGTGGTCACCAGGACCCAGTCCTGAATGCCGAACCTGCGACCTTCTAGTAGGTGAGCACTGTTCAGCCACCACAGGAGAGATACCCTGGTCCTGGGAGACAGTGTGATCTTTTGATGCATTTGCAGATGGGACCCGGACCACTTGTCCAAAAGGTCCCACTGAAAGGTCCTCGCATGGAACCTGCCGAAAGGGATGGCCTCGTAGGAAGCCACCATCTTCCCCAGGACCCGCGTGCAATGATGCACTGAAACCTTTTTTGGTTTTAATAGGTTCCTGACCATGGCTATGAGTTCCTGAACCTTTTAGATCGGAAGAAAAACCCTTTTCTGGTCTGTGTCTAGAATCAGCCCCAAAAAGGTCAGACGCGTTGTAGGGACTAGCTGGGACTTCGGTATATTGAGAATCCAGCCGTGTAACTGAAACGTCTTCATGGACAGAGACACGCTGTCCAGCAACCTCTCCCGAGATCTCGCCTTTATGAGAAGATCGTCCAAGCATGGGATAATTGTGACCCCCTGCCTGCCCAGGAGCACCATCATTTCCGCCATTACCTTGGTGAAAATTCTCTGGGCAGTGGAAAGCCCAAACGGCAACGTCTGAAATTGGTAGTGACAGTCCTGCACTGCAAATCTCAGGAACGCCTGATGCGGGGGGAATATCGGAACATGAAGGTAAGCATCCTTTATGTCCAGGGACACCATCCAATCCCCCCCTTCCAGGCTGGCGATGACCGCCCTGAGTGATTCCATTTTGAACTTGAACCTCTTCAAGTACAGGTTCAGAGATTTCAGGTTTAAAATGGGTCTGACCGAACCGTCCGGTTTCGGGACCACAAACAGGGTTGAGAAATAACCCTCTCCTTGCTGGAGATGAGGAACTGTGACAATCACCTGATGAGTATACAATTTTTGGATTGCTGTCAACACTAGCTCCCTCTCTGACGGGGAAGCCGGCAGAGCCGATTTGAAAAATCGGCGAGGAGGCAAGTCTTCGAATTCCAGCCTGTATACCTGGGAAACAATCTCTAATGCCCAGGGATCCACCTGCGAGTGAACCCAGACGTGGCTGAAAAATCGAAGACGAGCCCCCACCAGATCTGCCTCCCCCCGGAAAGCCCCAGCGTCATGCGGTGGACTTTGCCGATGCGGGGGAGGACTTCTGCTCTTGGGAACTAGCTGTGTGCAGCTTTTTTCCCCCTGCCTTTCCCTCTGGCAACAAAGGATGATCCACGTACCTTCTCGTTTTTATTGGAACGAAAGAACTGCATTTGATAATGAGGTGCCTTTTTTGTATGTTGCGGGGGGACATAAGGTAAGAAATTTGACTTACCAGCCGTTGCCGTAGAGACAAGATCCGAGAGGCCGTCTCCAAACAACTCCACCCCCTTGTAAGGCAAGGACTCCATATGCCGCTTTGAATCGGCATCTCCCGTCCACTGTCGGGTCCACAATAGCCGCCTAGCAGAAATAGACATAGCATTTATTCTGGAGCTTAATAAACAAATGTCTCTCTGAGCATCCCTCATATACAAGGCAGCATCTCTGATATGCTCTATGGTCATTTGAATGGCGTCCCTATCTAAGGTGTCAATTTCCGTAGATAAGGAATCTGCCCATGCTACAACTGCACTACAATCCCAGGCCGACGCCATAGCCGGTCGAGCAATAGTACCGGAATGATTGTAAATGTGCTTTAAGGTAATTTCCTGCCTGCGATCAGCAGGTTCCTTGAGGGAAGCCGTATCCTGAGAAGGCAGTGCCACCTTTTTGGACAAACGTGTCAGCGCCTTGTCAACTTTTGGCGAAGATTCCCAGCGTATCCTATCAGTTTGTGGAAAAGGATACGCCATGAGAATCCTTTTGGGAACTTGTGGTCTCCTATCCGGAGATTCCCAAGCCTTTTCGCACAAGTCACTTAATTCAAATGAGGATGGGAAAGTGACCTCAGGCTTTTTCCCTTTATACATGTGTACCCTCGTGTCAAAGACAGGGGGTTCCTCAGTAATATGCAAAACCTCTTTAATGGCCATAATCATGTACCGTATACCCTTAGCCACCTTTAGCTGTAATTTTGCATCTTCATAGTCGACACTAGAGTCAGTATCTGTGTCGGTATCTGTGTCATCGATCTGGGATATGCTGCGCTTCCGAGACCCCGAAGGACCTGGCGCCCCAGGGACAGGCATGGACTGGCTACCTGACTGATCCCTAGCTTCTGCTTTGACATTTGCATTCAAGACATTCAGCATATCCACCCATTCCGGTGTCGGCGTTGCTGACGGCGACCTGACATTCAAGCACTCCCCCTCCACATTAAGCGAGCCTTCCTAGTCAAACATGTCGACACACGCGTACCGACACACTTCACACACACACAGGGAACCCTTTTCCTGAAGACAGTATCCCTGTCAAGGCCCTTTGGAGAGACAGAGAGAGAGTAAGCCAGCACACACCCCAGCGCAATAACCCTGGAGACCAACACAAATTGTTTTTCCCCAGCAGCGCTGTATAATATGTAAACTGCCAATTATGTGTGTCCCCCCCCTCTCTTTTAAGCACCCTTTCACCGTGTGTAAGCAGGTGAGAGTCCGGGGAGCTTCCTCTCAGCAGTGCTGTGGAGAGAAAATGGCGCTGGTGAGTGCTGAGGGAGAAGCCCCGCCCGCTCGGCGGCAGGCTTCTGTCCCGCTCAAACTTAATGAAATATGGCGGCGGCTCTTTTATATACATGTACAGAGCCCACCTGTACATGTATATATTCTTTATGCCATGCAGAGGTTTATATTGCCGCCCAGGGCACCCCCCTTGTGCCCTGCACCCTTACAGTGACCGGAGTATGTGAGGTGTATGGGAGCAATGACGCACAGCTGCAGTGCTGTGCGTTACCTCAGTGAAGCTGAAGGCTTCTGCCGCCTGACGACTTCTGTCTTCTGTACTTCTAGCTCTGTGAGGAGAACGGCGGCGCGGATCCGGGGTTGGACGCCCATTAAGAACCTGCGTTCACCCCCTCTGGAGCTAATGGTGTCCAGTAGCCGAGGAAGTGGAGCCTATCTTTGACAAGAAGGTCTGCTCCTCTCCCCTCAGTCCCACGATGCAGGGAGCCTGTTGCCAGCAGTGCTCCCTGTGAAAAAGTAAAATGTAGAAAGAAAAAATCCAAACAAAAATGCTTCTAGGCAGAGAACTCTGGAGAGCTCTCGGCAGTGCACCCATCTTGCTCTGGGCACAGTGTAAAACTGAGGTCTGGAGGAGGGGCCTAGAAAGAGGAGCCAGTGCACACCCAGAGTCCAAAGCTTTCTTAAAGTGCCCTATCTCCTGCGGAGCCCGTCTATTCCCCATGGTCCTTACGGAGTCCCCAGCATCCTCTAGGACGTTAGAGAAATTTATGATAAGTTACACTTATGCGAAGTGATATACATTTTGGGCCTATATATAAAGCAGCAATTGATGATTAAACTAGTGATAACAAAAGATTTTGTTACAGTTTACACCTTGTTATGGGGCATATGTATTAATAATTACGGAAATGCCATAATTATTAATACTCCATTTTGCTGGGGATATTTTAATCTTTAATGAAAGTGGGGTCAAATCGTAGTCATCATTGATAATAATGGGGGCTGTGATCTGTTAACATTCTGCAGGAAATTTCTATGAACATTGCACAAACCATAAAATTATGTAGAAAAAATAGGATTTTAATTACCTACCGGTAAATCCTTTTCTCGTAGTCCGTGGAGGATGCTGGGGTCCACTTTAATACCATGGGGTATAAACGGTTTCGCAGGAGCCTTTGGCACTTTAAGACTTTTCAACAGTGTGAACTGGCTCCTCCCTCTATGCCCCTCCTCCAGACCTCCGTATAGGAACTGTGCCAGACAACTTCGAGAGAAGAATTTACATTAAGCTAGTGGCGAGATTCACACCAGCTCACACCTTACAAACCATGCCACACAACATGGCAATCAACATGAACCATGCCAAAGTGCATGAATAACGTAACATCTACGGCTGTATAACGGTAGAACACATGGAAACCTGCGTAAAAGACCAAACATAATGCAGGAAAAAGGAGCACTGGGCGGGTGCCCAGCATCCTCTACGGACTACGAAAAAAGAATTTACCGGTAGGTAATTAAAATCCTATTTTCTCTAACGTCCTAGAGGATGCTGGAGTCCACTTTAGTACTATGGGGATATACCAAAGCTCCCAGTACGGGCGGGAAAGTGCCAATGTTTCTGCAGAACTGATTGACCAAAACGAAGGTTATCAGCAGCTAAGGTGTCAAACTTGTAAAACTTAGCATACGTGTTTGCACCCGACCAAGTAGCTACTCGGCAAATCTGCAATGCCGAGACACCCCGGGCAGCCGCCCAGGACGGCCTTCACCGAACTCGGTAACGGCAATCCTGCAGTGGAATGAGCGTGCTGCATGGTACCTCTGATCCAGTGCGCAGGGTGGTCTTCTGTATGCCGAATGTCGGGATACCGGCGCACAGTATACCGGCACCGGAATCCCGACACCCGGCATACCGACAACTATTCTCCCTCGTGGGGGGTCCACGACCCCCCTGGAGGGAGAATAAAATAGTGTGGCGCGCGTAACGCGCCACCGTGCCCGCAGCGTGGTGAGCCCCGCAAGGGGCTCCTTTGCGCTCGCCACGCTGTCGGTATGCCGGTGGTCGGGCTCCCGGCGCCGGTATGCTGGTCACCGGGAGCCCGAGCGCCGGCATACCGTACTACACCACAGTGCGCAATAGTCTGCTTAGAAGCAGGAGACCCAATCTTGTTGGGGTCATAAAGGACAAACAAAGCTTCTGTTTTCCTAATCCGAGCCATTCTTGCAACATAAATCCTCAACGCTCTGACGACATCCAAGGACTTTGGAACGGCTGAGGTGTCAGAAGCCACTAGCACCACCACAGGTTGGTTGATATGGAAAGAAGACATAACATTTGGGAAAAAAATGCTGACGCTTCCGCAGTTCAGCCCTATCTTCATGAAAAATCAAATAAGGACTCTTGTGAGACAGAGCCCCTAACTCACTCGTCTGCCAGATGCCAACGCCAACAGCATGACCACTTTCCAAGTGAGAAACGTCAACTCCACATCATGCAGAGGCTCAAACCAGTCTGATTTAAGAAACTGCAACACCACATGAAGATCCCATGGCGCTGCAGGAGGCACAAAGGGAGGTTGGATGCGCAGAACTCCCATTTACGAACGTCTGAACCTCAGGAAGGGAAACCAATTGTTTATGAAAGAAAATGGATAAAGCCGAAATTTGGACCTTGATCGACCCTAGTCTCAAGCCAGCATCCACACCCGCCTGTAGAAATAGGAGAAGACGTCCTAATTGAAACTCCACCGCAGGAAACTTCTTGGATTCACACCAAGATACATATTTTCTCCAAATACAATGGTAATGATTGGACGTTACCCCTTTTCCTGGCCAGAATAAGTGTGGGAATGAATTCATTGGGAATACCTTTACGGGCTAGGATCTGGCGCTCAACAGCCATGCCGTCAAACATAGCCGCGGTAAGTCTTGATAAACTAACGGCACTTGCTGAAGCAGGTCCTCGCGAAGAGGGAGGGGCCGAGCATCTTCCAGCAGAAACTCCTGAAGATCTGCATACCAAGTCCTCCTTGGCCAGTCTGGGGCAATGAGAATTGCCCGAACCCTTGTTCTTCTGACGATCTTTAAAATTTTTGGTATTAGCGGAAGTGGAGGGAACAAATACACTGACTGGAACACCCACTGGGTCATCAGTGCATCCACTGCTACAGCTTGTGGGTCTCTCGACCTGAAACAATATTTCTGAAGCTACTTGTTGAGACGAGATGCCATCATCTCTATATGAGGAACGCCCCAACGATCTGCAATCTCCGCAAAGACTTTTGGGTGGAGGACCCATTCTCCTGGATGGAGATCGTGTCTGCTGAGGAAGTTAGCTTTCCAGTTGTCCACTCCCGGAATGAAAATTGCTGACAGAGCTCTTGCACGTCTTTCTGCCCAGAGGAGTATTTTTGTCACCTCTGCCATTGCCGCTCTGCTTTTCGTTCCTCCCTGACGGTTTATGTAAGCTACTGCGGTTACATTGTCCGACTGGATCTATACGGGACGATCTTGAAGAAGATGCGCTGCTTGAAGAAGGCTGTTGTACACAGCTCTCAACTCCAGAATACTTATATGAAGAAGCATATCTTGACTTGACCATCTTCCTTGGAAGCTTTCCCCTTGCGTGACTGCTCCCCAACCTCGGACACTTGCATCTGTGGTCACCAGGATCCAGGACTGAATCCCGAACCTGCGTCCCTCCAGGAGGTGAGAACTCTGTAGCCACCACAGGAGTGAAATTCTGGCTTTTGTTGTCAGGATTATCCTTTGATGCATGTGTAGATGTGATCCTGACCACTTGTCTAGTAGGTCCCACTGGAACACCCTGGCATGGAATCGGCCATATTGTAGAGCTTCGTAAGCCGCTACCATCTTCCCCAGCAGGCGGATGCACTGATGAATCGACACGCGTGCTGGTTTCAAAATCTGCCTGACCATCTTCTGGATCTCCAGAGCCTTTTCCACCGGTAGAAATACTCCAGAAATACTCCAGTATCATTCCCAGAAATGATAATCTCATTGTCGGTTCCAATTGTGATTTTGGAAGGTGTATGATCCAACCGTGCTGTTGAAGGACCGTCAGGGATAATGCAATGTCCTGCACTAACTTTTCGCTGGATCTCGCTTTTATCAGGAGATCATCTAGGTACGGGATTATGTTGACTCCTTTCCTGCAAAGGAGAAGCATCATCTCCGCCATCACCTTGGTGAATATTCTCGGAGCCGTGGAGAGCCCAAAAGGCAAAGTTTGGAACTGGTAGTGACAGTCCTGAACCGCAAATCTCAGGTATGCTTGATGTGGAGGGTAAATGGGAACATGCAAATAAGCATCCTTGATGTCCACCGACACCAGAAATTCCTTTTCCTCCAAGCTGGAGATCACCGTTGTGAGGATACGGATTCTCAGATCACTCAGGTAAACAGTTTAGTAAAGTGGCAAATGCCTTTTATTGTAAAAATACACACACAGTACACAAAACATTAACTATTACATGCCAGGATGGTATCTTACCTACTAGGTTCCCACAATAGTATAGGATTACAGATGTGTGAGGGAGTATCTGTATAGCAGAGCCAACAAGTCTGCACTCCCAGGAAAAGCTTGTCATCCAGTGTCCACAATGCATTCAGACACAATCCTCACTCAGCACACTGGCAGCCTCGTCCTCAGTGCACGTCCAGTAGCCTTTTTGAAACGAGAGGATAACAACAATACTTCTAGGCCTCAGCACACTGGAAGTGCTATCCTACCAGTAGCTTTCAGAAGCCATACACCTTATTCCTCTCTGGTGTAGACCTGCCTTCCAGGGCTGTCCAAGACGTGGTGCTCTCTGCTTATTGGAGCTGCAGAGTAAGGGGTGGATATGGCTGGGAAAAGGCCAGGTTCATCGCAGGGTAACACCTGCTGTTGTCCTGTAACATGTCTATACATGCCTACTAAAAGAACAATGGATGCTAATTAGGTTATCCCTCCTCCAAGTATCAGATAGTGTCCATTCACCACCAGATTGATCCCCTTTATAGCAGACAAGGTATTCCAGCTGCTATTTGTCTGTGAAATCCTCTGGCAGATAACTATTCCTATAAACAACTACGCACATTGAACACAGTATAACCAAATAAACCGCATAGTCCAAATATAACTGTACAATATAATAACACAACACAATACAATCATATATATATATATATATATATATATATATATACATCTTCATATGCATTCTGTACAAAACCTCAGGCTAGAGATAATATTCCCTGTTACACACAAACACATATAACAGGGGGCTGATGTTTCACAATAATATGTGATGTCCATTTCTATTGGGAATCCAGGCAGCATGCAGTATAAGTGATAACCAAGTTCTGTCTTGTCTCTTTACCCTAACGCACTGAATCTAGAAACAGGCTGGCAAAAAGTACTCCTTAAGAGCCAGCTGGGCTGCGTCCGTTACAGACCTCCCCTACTTTTTCCAGCCGCTGCGATTCAGTGACAAGAGTAACCCACTTGGGATGGGCAGACATCACATCTGGACCGCCTGGGTCAAACAAGTGTGGGCTTACATTTCCATCTGGCGGTGGAGGGTCTGGGCTCAGCAGTTCACAGTTTATAAGACCCCCTCCAGTATCCCAGGCACTGTGTTTAAACAGCCTGATTGGTGGTGGGTAACCCCTATCATCAGAGGTGCGTCCCTCACCACCCTCCTGTTTGGGTGACAACACTCCCTTTATCTTTGGTGCATCAGAGAGGAGAGTGAGCTGCATCAACAAAATCTGGTCTCTGGGGTCCTCACTCTCCCTCCCCAACACTATATTCCCTGGGAACTCCACCTCCATCACCTCTGGTGCATCTGGACAGTGGTTTGCCTCCCCCTCCCCCATTTTGAGTGACGTTACTCCCTCTACTTCTGAGGTATCACAGGGTAGCACAATCTGCATCACCAGCCTTGCATCAGGAAACCTGGCAGGGATAGTCAGTGGCTGGGGCCCTTCTTCTGCACTTAACCACTGGGATGAATTTGGCTGCAGGGGAGCAGTGAGTATCTGTAATTCTTCTCCACGTGCTCCCCCCTCAAAAGCCTCTACCCCCTCCCTTGGGTCTGAAATGTCTTCTACGCCCTCAATTGATAATTTCTGGGCCTCCCCTAGCATAGCAAACTGGACAGCTGGTTCAGGTGCCACTGGCAGACTAGACCTCACCTGCAGCAGTGAGTCCTCGGCCCTTATCAGCTCCTTGGTGCCCTTGACACCAACATCTTCTTGGAACTGGCATTCATTCACCATTTCTTCATTTTCCACCTCTGAAAAGGGAAAGCTGGGTAGCAGCACCTCTGCTTGGTCTGTAGTTATATCAAGCAGATCCTCACTCTGTGTCTTGTCCTCTGTGTGTGGGGTATCGAGCCCTCCCACCACAGGCACCTTAGCTGACTGGTTAGTACTTTGTAAAGGAATGCTATAACTCAGCTGTTCCTCAGATATTTCTTGCATAGAATAGCACAGGGTAGCATTCACTGCACTTACCCGCACAGTATGGTCCAGACTCCATGTACGCCTTTCTGGGGATAACTGCCTCCTGGAGTGATCCAACACACCTTGCTCCCTGGTCTGTTCATGCCACCTTAGAGTGGATTCCATCAGCCGACTGCTCGAGCTCTCCATCCTCTGACCCAGTCGCTGGTTTGGCAAATCTCCTCCATGCAAAATTTCATACACCAGGTTGCGTTGCTGGCCCATTTCCTGGGGCACATCCTGATCGGATAGGGGAGTCTGTAGAGTATTGGACACTGTAGGACTGTTGTCTGGTAATCCCAGCATCTCCTTTATTACCCGCATCCGATCCTCGGGTGTCGCGCCATCTCCCAGCGCTTCTAGACGGGCCTGTAATACCTCCGGTGTCCTTTCAAACGTTTCTCCAACCTTCCCCTCTCCAAGGGCTTTCAGACGGGGTTGTACTAACCCTCGGGATCCCACCTCCGATCCTCCGCTCTCCCTGCGGTTACTGGCATTGAATGTCCTGGCTGAAGGTCTCAACCATTCCGTCACTTGTTCCTCCTCATCTGACTCCTCAGAATCCTCCTCATCATCACAAGGGTGTTCTCGATCCCATAGAACCAATCTTGCAATTAGGGATTCCTTTACATCCGTTACGGTCACCTTAATACCACGCGCTCAACAGACCATATGCAGGAATCTCTTGTTGAGGTTTTTGTACACCTCTGTTTCTGCCTCCATACTGCTGACTTTCCAAACGTACCAACAACTTTTCAGCAAGATACCTGGCTACTGTGTGCCAAACTGTTTACAAGGCTCTTAGGTGTACTCTGCCGACACCTCTCGCAGCCTTACCCAGGGTAAACCAGGACTGAGTGATCCCACTGCTGCCACCAATTGTGAGGATACGGATTCTCAGATCACTCAGGTAAACAGTTTAGTAAAGTGGCAAATGCCTTTTATTGTAAAAATACACACACAGTACACAAAACAGTAACTATTACATGCCAGGATGGTATCTTACCTACTAGGTTCCCACAATAGTATAGGATTACAGATGTGTGAGGGAGTATCTGTATAGCAGAGCCAACAAGTCTGCACTCCCAGGAAAAGCTTGTCATCCAGTGTCCACAATGCATTCAGACACAATCCTCACTCAGCACACTGGCAGCCTCGTCCTCAGTGCACGTCCAGTAGACTTTTTGAAACGAGAGGATAACAACAATACTTCTAGGCCTCAGCACACTGGAAGTGCTATCCTACCAGTAGCTTTCAGAAGCCATACACCTTATTCCTCTCTGGTGTAGACCTGCCTTCCAGGGCTGTCCAAGACGTGGTGCTCTCTGCTTATTGGAGCTGCAGAGTAAGGGGTGGATATGGTTGGGAAAAGGCCAGGTTCATCGCAGGGTAACACCTGCTGTTGTCCTGTAACATGTCTATACATGCCTACTAAAAGAACAATGGATGCTAATTAGGTTATCCCTCCTCCAAGTATCAGATAGTGTCCATTCACCACCAGATTGATCCCCTTTATAGCAGACAAGGCATTCCAGCTGCTATTTGTCTGTGAAATCCTCTGGCAGATAACTATTCCTATAAACAACTACGCACATTGAACACAGTATAACCAAATAAACCGCATAGTCCAAATATAACATATAAAATATAACTGTACAATATAATAACACAACACAATACAATCATATATATATATATATATATATATATATATATACACACACATCTTCATATGCATTCTGTACAAAACATCAGGCTAGAGATAATATTCCCTGTTAAACACAAACACATATAACAGGGGGCTAATGTTTCACAATAATATGTGATGTCCATTTCTATTGGGAATCCAGGCAGCATGCAGTATAAGTGATAACCAAGTTCTGTCTTGTCTCTTTACCCTAACGCACTGAATCTAGAAACAGGCTGGCAAAAAGTACTCCTCAAGAGCCAGCTGGGCTGCGTCCGTTACAACCGTTCTCAGGGACTCCATCTTGAATTTGAATCTTTTCAAATAAAGATTCAGAGATTTTAGGTTTAAAATCGGTCCGACCGAGCCGTTCGGCTTCGGAACCACAAGCAGACTTGAGTAAAAACCTTTTTCCTGTTGTGGTACAGGAACTAAGGAAATTACTCCATCTTGACGTAATTTCTGTATTGCGTTCAGTACTTTTGATCTGTACAGAACAAAAACTGGCAAGGCTGATTTAAAAAATCGGCATGGGGGAAGGTCTTGAAATTTGAGCTTGTAACCGTCGGATACTATCTGTAACATCAAAGGAACCAGATCTGAGTGAACCCAGACTTGGCTGAAGAACAGTAGACGTGCCCCCACCCGATCGCACTCCTGCAGGGGAGCCCCAGCATCATGCTGTGGTTTTAGCAGTAGTAGCTGTGGACTTCTGCTCCTGCAAACCTGATGGTGTTGCAGGTTTCCTACCTCTATCCCGCCCTCTTCCTGCAAAGAAGGGGGTACCTTTTCCTTTTTTTGTATTTGTTGGGCCGAAAGGACTGCATCGTATGAGAATGATACCCTTTTCTAGGTGAAGAAGGTGCGGAAGGTAGAAATGCAGAATTGCCTGATGTAGTTATTCAAATCATGGCATCCAGCTTTTATCCAAAGAGGGCCTCCCCATTGTAAGGGAGCACCTCAATATTCTTCTTTGATTCCACATCAGCATTCCATTGGCGGATCCATAGTGCCCTGCAGGCCGAAATCGCCATAGCAGAGGATCTTGAACCCAGCAAACCAATATCCTTCATGGCTTCAACTAAGTAACCTGCAGCATCTTTGATATGGCCGAGAATTAGGACCAACTCATTCTTGTCAACTGTGTCTATATTCACTAACAAGTTGTCTGACCATTTTTCCACAGCGTTACCAACCCATACACAAGCAATGGTGGGCCTGAGCAACGTTACGTTAGCCGTATAGATGGACTTTAAGGTAGCCTCTAATTTACGGTGAGCAGGGTCCTTTAAGGAAGCTGACCCTGGGGCAGGTAAAATTATCTTTTTAGACAGCCTGGAAACTGAGGTGTCTACCGTTGGAGGTGATTCCCATTTGCGCCTGTCTTCCTCAGGGAAAGGGTACGCTGCTACACGTATCCTTCTAGGAATGGTAAATTTATTTTCTGGGGTAGACCAGGATTCCTCAAAGAATGCATTAAGATCCCTTGAAGGAGGAAAAGCCACTACCTGCTTGTTATTCAATTTGAAATAATCCTTTTCCTCAGGGACCGGAGTTGTCTCAGTAAACTCCAACACCTCTTTAATAGCGACAATCAGGGCTGTAACTACATGTGTGCCAAGTGGGCCTGGCACACAGTGCAGTTGCCCTGAGGGCGCACGGCCAGCGGCATGTAATGAGTCAAACTGACTCATTACATGCCGCCTCTGAAGTCTGCGCCGTGCGCCGCACTGGGGAGGAGAGCTGCAGTGCCAGGCAGCGGAGAAGGAGGAGGAGGGAGGGGGACTGGAGCCGCAGCAGCGCTATTTCATTGGTAGTAAGCGCCGCTGCAGCAGCCCCCTCTCCTTCCGTATTGGCTGCCCGGCGCTGCTGTAGATGCTGGGATGCGGTTCCTCCATCCCAGCAGCCAATACAGAAGGAGAGGGGGCTGCTGCAGCGGCACTTACTACCAATGAAATAGCGCTGCTGCGGCTCCAGTCCCCCTCCCTCCTCCTCCTTCTCACCTGCCTGCACCGAGGGAGCTGCACGAGGAGCCTGACGGCCAGCGGGGAGATGGTAAGTATCTCTCTCTCTCTCTCTCTCTCTGACACCGTCTGCCATAATGTGTAAAAAGGGGGCCTGGCTGCCGCAATGTGCAAAAAGGGGGACTGGCTGCCGTAATGTGTAAAAAATAAGAATTTACTTACCGATAATTCTATTTCTCGGAGTCCGTAGTGGATGCTGGGGTTCCTGAAAGGACCATGGGGAATAGCGGCTCCGCAGGAGACAGGGCACAAAAAAGTAAAGCTTTTACCAGATCAGGTGGTGTGCACTGGCTCCTCCCCCTATGACCCTCCTCCAGACTCCAGTTAGGTACTGTGCCCGGACGAGCGTACACAATAAGGGAGGCAATTTGAATCCCGGGTAAGACTCATACCAGCCACACCAATCACACCGTACAACTTGTGATCTAAACCCAGTTAACAGTATGATAACAGAAAGAGCCTCTTAAAGATGGCTCCTTAACAATATAACCCGAATTTGTTAACAATAACTATGTACAGTATTGCAGATAATCCGCACTTGGGATGGGCGCCCAGCATCCACTACGGACTCCGAGAAATAGAATTATCGGTAAGTAAATTCTTATTTTCTCTATCGTCCTAAGTGGATGCTGGGGTTCCTGAAAGGACCATGGGGATTATACCAAAGCTCCCAAACGGGCGGGAGAGTGCGGATGACTCTGCAGCACCGAATGAGAGAATTCCAAGTCCTCTTTTGCCAGGGTATCAAATTTGTAGAATTTTACAAACGTGTTTTCCCCCGACCACGTAGCTGCTCGGCAGAATTGTAATGCCGAGACCCCTCGGGCAGCCGCCCAAGATGAGCCCACCTTCCTTGTGGAATGGGCCTTAACAGATTTAGGCTGTGGCAGGCCTGCCACAGAATGAGCAAGTTGAATTGTGTTACAAATCCAACGAGCAATCGTCTGCTTAGAAGCAGGGGCACCCAACTTGTTGGGTGCATATAGTATCAACAGCGAGTCAGATTTTCTGACTTCAGCCGTCCTTGAAATGTATATTTTTAAGGCTCTGACAACGTCCAACAACTTGGAGTCCTCCAAGTCGCCAGTGGCCGCAGGCACCACAATAGGTTGGTTCAGGTGAAACGCTGATACCACCTTAGGGAGAAAATGCGGACGAGTCCTCAGTTCTGCCCTACCCGAATGGAAGATTAGATAAGGGCTTTTATAAGATAAAGCCGCCAATTCAGATACTCTCCTGGCGGAAGCCAGGGCCAGTAACATAGTCACTTTCCATGTGAGATATTTAAAATCCACCTTTTTCAATGGTTCAAACCAATGGGATTTGAGGAAATCTAAAACTACATTTAGATCCCACGGTGCCACCGGAGGCACCACAGGAGGCTGTATATGCAGTACTCCTTTAACAAAAGTCTGTACCTCAGGAACTGAGGCCAATTCTTTTTGGAAGAATATTGACAGGGCCGAAATTTGAACCTTAATAGATCTCAATTTGAGACCCATAGACAATCCTGATTGTAGGAAATGTAGGAAACGACCCAGTTGAAATTCCTCCGTCGGAACACTCCGATCCTCGCACCACGCGACATATTTTCGCCAAATGCGGTGATAATGTTTCGCGGTGACTTCCTTCCTTGCCTTAATCAAGGTAGGAATGACTTCTTCTGGAATGCCTTTCCCTTTTAGGATCTGGCGTTCAACCGCCATGCCGTCAAACGCAGCCGCGGTAAGTCTTGAAAGAGACAGGGACCCTGTTGTAGCAGGTCCCTTCTCAGAAGTAGAGGGCACGGGTCGTCCGTGACCAACTCTTGAAGTTCCGGGTACCAAGTCCTTCTTGGCCAATCCGGAGCCACTAGTATTGTTCTTACTCCTCCTCACCGTATAATCTTCAATACCTTTGGTATGAGAGGCAGAGGAGGAAACACATATACTGATTTGTACACCCAAGGTGTTACCAGTGCGTCCACAGCTATTGCCTGTGGATCTCTTGACCTGGCGCAATACTTGTCCAGTTTCTTGTTGAGGCGAGACGCCATCATGTCTACCATTGGTCTTTCCCAACAGTTTATTAGCATGTGGAAGACTTCTGGATGAAGACCCCCCTCTCCCGGGTGAATATCGTGTCTGCTGAGGAAGTCTGCTTCCCAGTTGTCCACGCCCGGGAAGAACACTGCTGACAGTGCTATTACGTGATTCTCCGCCCAGCGAAGAATCTTGGCAGCTTCTGCCATTGCACTCCTGCTTCTTGTGCCGCCCTGTCTGTTTACATGGGCGACCGCCGTGATGTTGTCCGACTGAATCAACACCGGTTTTCCTTGCAGGAGTGGTTCCGCCTGGCTTAGAGCATTTTAGATTGCTCTTAGTACCAGAATGTTTATGTGAAGAGACTTTTCCAGGTTCGTCCATACCCCCTGGAAGTTTCTTCCTTGTGTGACTGCTCCCCAACCTCTCAGGCTGGCGTCCGTGGTCACCAGGATCAAATCCTGTATGCCGAATCTGCGGCCCTCCAATAGATGAGCCTTTTGCAACCACCACAGAAGATATACCCTTGTCCTTGGCGACAGGGTTATTCGCAGGTGCATCTGAGGATGCGACCCTGACCATTTGTCCAACAGATCCCTTTGGAAAATTCTTGCATGGAATCTGCCGAATGGAATTGCTTCGTAAAAAGCCACCATTTTTCCCAGGACTCTTGTGCATTGATGTACAGACACCTTTCCTGGTTTTAGGAGGTTCCTGACAGGTCGGATAACTCCTTGGCTTTTTCCTCGGGAAGAAAAACCTTTTTCTGAACCGTGTCCAGAATCATCCCTAGGAACAGCAGACGTATCGTCGGAAAACAGCTGCGATTCTTGGAATATTTAGAATCCAGTCGTGCCGTCGAAGAACTACTTTAGATAGTGCTCTTCCGACCTCCAACTGTTCTCTGGAACTTGCCCTTTTTAGGTCGTGCAAGTAAGGGATAATTTAGATGCCTTTTTTCTTTGAAGAAACATCTTTTCGGCCATTACCTTGGTAAAAAGGCCCGGGGTGCCGTGGATAATTCAAACGGCATCGTCTGAAACTGATATTGACAGTTCTGTACCACGAACCAGAGGTACCCTTGATGAGAAGGACAAAATTTGGACATGGAGGTAATCCTTGATGTCCAGGGACATTCCGGTTCGCTATCACTGCTCTGAGTGACTTTATCTCGATTTGAACCTTTTATGTAAGTGTTCAAAACATTTTAGATTTAGACTATGTGTCACCAAGCCGTCTGGCTTCAGTACCACAATATAGTGTGGAAAAATAATACCCTTTTCCTTGTCGTAGGAGGGGTACTTTGATTATCACCTGCTGGATATACAGCTTGTGAATTGTTTCCAATGCTGCCTCCCTGTCGGAGGGAGCCGTTGGTAAAGCAGACTTCAGGAACCTGCGAGGAGAAGATGTCTCGACTCTCCAATCTTTACCCCTGGGATAATACTCGTACGATCTAGGGGTCAACTTGCGAGTGATCCCACTGCGCCCTGAGACTCTTGAGACTACCCCCCCACCTTGAGTCCGCTTGCACGGCCCCAGCGTCATGCTGAGGACTTGGCAGACGCGGTGGAGGGCTTCTTTTCCTGGGAAAGGGCTGCCTGCTGCAGTCTACTTCCCTTACCTCTATGTCTGGGCAGATATGACTGGCCTTTTGCCTGCATGCCCTCATGGGAAAGGAAAGATTGAGGCTGAAAAGACGGTGTCTTTTTTAGCTGAGATGTAACTTGGGGTAAAAAAGGTTGGATTTCCCAGCTGTTGCTGTGGTCCCCAGGTCCGATGGACCGACCCCCAAATAACTCCTTCCCTTTATACAGCAATACTTCCATCTGCCGTATGGGATCTGTATCACCTGACCACTGTCGTGTCCCTGACATCTTCTGGGAGATATGGACAACGCACTTATCTTGATGCCAGAGAGCAAATATCCCTCTGTGCATCTCACATACATATATATAGAATGCATCCTATTAAATGCTCTACATGAATAAAATATTTTCAGTCAGGGAATCCGACCAAGCCAACCCAGCACTGCATCTCCAGGCTGATGGCGATCGCTGGTCGCAGTATAACCACCGTATGTGTGTATATACTTTTTAGGATATTTTTCCAGCTTCCTATCAGCTGGCTCCTTGAGGGCGGCCGTATCTGGAGACGGTAACGCCACTTGATAAGCGTGTGAGCGCCTTATCACCCTAAGGGGTGTTTCCCAACGTACCCTAATTTCTGGCGGGAAAGGGTATAACGCCAATATTTGCTATCGGGGTAACCCTACGCATCATCACACACTTCATTTTATTTTATCTGATTCAGGAAAAACTACAGGTAGTTTTTTCACTCCCACATAATACCCTTTCTTGTGGTACTTGTAGTATCAGAAACACGTAACACCTCCTTCATTGCCCTTAACGTGTGGCCCTAATGAGAAATACGTTTGTTTATTCACCGTCGACACTGTATTCAGTGTCCGTGTCTGTGTCTGTGTCGACCGACTGAGGTAAATGGGCGTTTTTAAAACCCCTGACGGTGTTTCTGAGACGCCTGGACCGGTCCTAATAGATTGTCGGCCGTCTCATGTCGTCAACCGACCTTGCCGCGTGTTGACATTCTCACGTAATTCTCTAAATAAGCCATCCATTCCGGTGTCGACTCCCTAGAGAGTGACATCACCATTACAGGCAATTTCTCCGCCTCCTCACCAACATCGTCCTCATACATGTCGACACACACGTACCGACACACAGCACACACACCGGGAATGCTCTGACAGAGGACAGGACCCACTAGCCCTTTGGGGAGACAGAGGGAGAGTCTGCCAGCACACACCAAAAACGCTATAATTATATAGGGACAACCTTATATAAGTGTTTCTCCCTTATAGCATCTTTTATATATATACAATATCGCCAAAATCAGTGCCCCCCCTCTCTGTTTTAACCCTGTTTCTGTAGTGCAGTGCAGGGGAGAGCCTGGGAGCCTTCTCTCCAGCTTTTCTGTGAGAGAAAATGGCGCTGTGTGCTGAGGAGATAGGCCCCGCCCCTTTTTCGGCGGCCTCGTCTCCCGCTATTTTTGAAGTTAGGCAGGGGTTAAATATCTCCATATAGCCTCTGTGGGCTATATGTGAGGTATTTTTTGCCTCTAATAAGGTTTTTATTTGCCTCTCAGAGCGCCCCCCCCAGCGCTCTGCACCCTCAGTGACTGTTGTGTGAAGTGTGCTGAGAGGAAAATGGCGCACAGCTGCAGTGCTGTGCGCTACCTTTATGAAGACTCAGGAGTCTTCAGCCGCCGATTTTGGACCTCTTCTCTCTTCAGCGTCTGCAAGGGGGCCGGCGGCGCGGCTCCGGTGACCATCCAGGCTGTACCTGTGATCGTCCCTCTGGAGCTAGTGTCCAGTAGCCAAGCAGCAAATCCACTCTGCACGCAGGTGAGTTCACTACTTCTCCCCTAAGTCCCTCGTTGCAGTGATCCTGTTGCCAGCAGGACTCACTGTAAAGTAAAAAACCTAAGCTAAACTTTCTCTAAGCAGCTCTTTAGGAGAGCCACCTAGATTGCACCCTTCTCGTTCGGGCACAAAATCTAACTGGAGTCTGGAGGAGGGTCATAGGGGGAGGAGCCAGTGCACACCACCTGATCTGGTAAAAGCTTTACTTTTTTGTGCCCTGTCTCCTGCGGAGCCGCTATTCCCCATGGTCCTTTCAGGAACCCCAGCATCCACTTAGGACGATAGAGAAAGGGGGATTGCCTGCCGCAGTGTGTAAAAAGGGGGACTGGCTGCCGCAATGTGTAAAAAGGGGGACTGGCTGCCGTAATGTGTAAAAAGGGGGACCGGCTGCCGCAATGTGTAAAAAGGGGGACACCGTCTGCTGTGATATGAAAAAAGGGGGCCTGGCTGCCGCAATGTGTAAAAAGGGGGACTGGCTGCCGCAATGTGTATAAAGGGGGACACCGTCTGTCGTAATGTGTTAAAACGGAAACGCTGTCTGCCGTAATGTGTAAAAAAGGGGACGCTGTCTGCCGTAATGTGTAAAAAGGGGGACTGTCTGCTGTAATGTGTAAAAAGGGGGACGCTGTCTGCTGTAATGTATAAAAAAGGTTCTACCTGGTGTAGTGGCGCTACTGTGCAGCGTAATTTGAATAATGGAGACTACTGTGAACCGTAGTATGAATTGCTATTATTTTGTGGCCACGCCCCTTCCCCATGAAGCCATGCCCCTATATATTTTTCACGCGCCTACGCCGCGCACTGCCCCTGTCTTACATGGGGGGGCCACAATGTCATTTCATGCACACAGCACTAAAATACCTAGTTACGGCACTAGCGACAATCATACATTGAATGCTTTTGGCTAGTTTGGGGTAAACCCCTCTTAAATCCCCAGTATCGACCTCACTGTCGGAATCTGTGTCCCCTTGCATTATTTGGGCCAGAGACCTTTTCTGGGAACTGGATGGGACCCGAGTAGATGATATGGAGGAATCAGCAAACAGTGCATCCTCCACAGACTGTCTCCAATATATAGTATGTTGTTCAGACTCAGAGAATTTCTGTGCAAGCATGGATATATTACTCTGCAACTTTCTCACCCACTCCGGCTCCTTCTGAGAGGTAAAAGTCACCATATTACCCTCTTGTGCATCTAAAAAGGGTTCCTCCGTGGAAGAACACCCCCTCCCCCCTCGATGTCAGACATGTTTTACTCATGTACACCCACACCCCTATCACACAGGAGAGCTAACAAGGACAGACATACACTGATGTCTATCAGAGAAGCAGAGAGGGAATTGCCAGCCCACACACTGCGCCCTATATGAATGTGCAAATAACACAATTACAGTGCATATGTCAATATTAGGCCCGCAGACATAATAACTATGAACACTCCCTTCCCCCTCTATAACACCTTGGTACTTGTATCAGCCATGTCTTGAGGAGAAATCAGCGTCTGGATCCTTTGCAGGAGAAAATAGCACACAGTGAGTGAACTGGTGTATCTGAGAAGCTCTGCCCCATTGCAATGGCGCGATTCTGACTCAGAAAATGGGGAATCTTTATACTGCCCCCCACCCCCACACACACAAACACACGTGCTCTGCACCCACTGCTGAAAAATATGGCGCCGCTGTGCAGATACTTGAATGCCGCCAACAATGACCGGAGAACCCCTCTGCAGGACTCCGGTAGATATACTCACCAGCCTTCTTTCTTCTGGCTCTGTTAGGGGGTAGTGGCAGTGCTGTGGGAGTGAATGCTGGCCAGGCTTGAGCTGTGTTCAGTACCCTTCAGGAGCTAATGGTGTCCTGTCAGCGGAAGCAGGACCATTAACGAACTGAGATGTTGGTTCCTACTTCCCCCCCTAAGTCCCACAAAGCAGGGAAGCTGTTGCCAGCAGCTTCCCTGTAAAATAAAAAAAAATAACAAAGTCTTTTTCCAACAAAGTTCTGTAGAGCTCCACTAGTGTGCATCCAGTCTCCTGGGCACATTTTCTCAACTGAGGTCTGGAGGAGGGGCATAGAAGGAGGAGCCAGTTCACACTGTTGAAAAGTCTTAAAGTGCCGAAGGCTCCTGCGGAACAGTCTTTACCCCATGGTACTAAAGTGGACCCCAGCATCCTCTAGGACGTAAGAGTAACGAGATTTAGGATAAGAACTTACCGTTGTTAAATCTCTTTCCGTGAGGTACACTGGGCTCCACAAGGAATAACATTGGGGTGTAGAGTAGGATCTTGATCCGAGGCACCAACAGGCTCAAAGCTTTGATTGTTCCCAAGAAGCACAGCGTCGCCTCCTCTATAACCCCGTCTCCGTGCACAGGAGCTCAGTTTTCGTTAACCAGTCCAATGCAGTAGCAGGTAACAAAGAAGACAATCGTTAGTAGCCACATACACCACACACTCACGACAGGAGAAGGTGTCAGTGGCTAATGCCATACCAACCCAAAGAAGCCTAGTGCGTCAGGGTGGACGCCTTGTGGAGTCCAGTGTACCTCGCAGAAAGAGATTTAACAACGGTAAGTTCTCACCATAAATCTCGTTTTCTGCTGCGGGGTACACTGGGTTCCACAAGGAATAACATCGGGGATGTCCTAAAGCAGGTCCTTGAGGGATGGGACGCACTGTAGCGGGCACAAGAACCCGGCGTCCAAAGGAAGCATCCTGGGAGGCGGAAGTATCGAAGGCATAGAACCTTATGAACGTGTTCCCTGAGGACCACGTAGCAGCCTTGCACAATTGTTCAAGGGTCGCACCACGGCGGGCCGCCCAAGAAGGTCCAACCGACCGAGTAGAACGGGCTTTGATGGTAGCAGGAGCTGGAAGACCAGCCTGTACCTAAGCATGTGCAATTACCATTCTAATCCATCTGGCCAAGGTCTGCTTGTTAGCAGGCCAGCCACATTTGTGAAATCCAAACAATACAAAGAGAGAATCAGACTTCCTAACGGAGGCAGTTCTCTTCACATAGATACGGAGAGCCCGTACCACAACCAAAGAACGCTCTCTGGAGGACAACTCAGGAGAATTGAAGGCCGGAACCTAATCTCCTGGTTAAGGTGGAAGGAAAACACCCCCTTGGGTAAATAACCCGAACGCGTTTTAAGAACCGCACGGTCACGGTGAAAAATCAGGTAGGGGGACTTACAAGATAAGGTACCCAAGTACGAGACCCTTCTAGCCGAGGAAATCGCCAGCAAAAACAAAACCTTAAAGGAAAGCCACTTAAGGTGTGCAGACGCAAAAGGTTCAAACGGATACTCTTGCAAGGCCTCCAGAACTACTGACAAATCCCAAGGGGCCACAGGCGGTACATAAGGAGGCTGAATCCGCAACACACCCTGAGTGAAAGTATGAACATCAGGTAGGGTAGAATCTTTCTCTGAAACCAAACAGACAAGGCAGAAATGTGTACCTTGAGGGAGGCCAGACAAAGGCCTAAGTCCAGGCCCTGCTGTAGGAAGGCTAAAAGTTTAGCTGTACTAAACTTGAAAACGTCATGATTATAAGACGCACACCAAGCAAAGTAAGAATTCCAGACCCTATAGTAAATCCAAGAAGAAGCCGGCTTACGGGCCTTCAACATAGTTTGAATGACCGCCTCAGAAAAACTTTTGGCCCTCAAGACGGAAACTTCAAAAAGCCACGCCGTCAAAGCCAGACAGGCCAAGTCCTGGTAAACACAAGGACACTGAACGAGGAGGTCTGGTCGTTGTGGAAGTAGAAGGGGACGAACCAGCGAGAGGCCCTATAGATCGGAGAACCATTGCCATATGACCCACGCCGTAGCGATCGGAAGTAGGAATCCTCCTTCCTGCTTGAACTTCCGTATTACCCTGGGCAGGAGTGACACCGGAGGGAACACGTACGGCAGCCGAAAGTCCCATGGAATTGCCAGTGCATCCACGAACGCTGCTTGAGGATCTCTTGTCCTTGCTCCGAAGACCGGAACCTTGTGATTGTGTCGAGACGCCATCAGGTCCACATCTGGAAGGCCCCACTTGTCCACGAGAAGTTGAAACACCTCTGGATGGAGGCTCCATTCTCCGGCGTGTACGTCCTGACGACTGAGAAAGTCCGCTTCCCAGTTTAGGACCCCCGGAATGAATACTGACGATATGGCTGGCAGATGGCGTTCTGCCCACTGAAGAATTTGTGATACTTCCCTCATTGCAATGCGGCTTCGAGTGCCGCCTTGATGATTTATGTAAACCACTGTAGTGGTGTTGTCCGATTATATTCGAACAGGTCTGTTCTGTATCAAATGCCGGGCCAAGTTCAGTACATTGAACACCGCCCACAATTCCAGAATGTTTATCGGGAGGAGAGAATCCTTCTTGGTCTACCGACCCTGAGAAGGTCAATATCTCAGACTGACATCCGTCGTCAGAAGGACAGAGTTGGAGATCTAGAAAGGACGACCCCTGCTCAATCGTTGGTCCTGAAGCCACCAGCTCAGTGACAGACGGATCTCCAGAGACAAGGAGACCATTTGAGATCTGATCCGGTGAGGCAGGTCGTCCCATTTGGCCAGAATTAGCTTCTGTAGAGGGCGAGAATGGAATTGAGCGTACTCCACGATGTCGAAAGGCGACACCATGAGACCTAGCACTTGCATCGCCAAATGAATCGACACACGCAGACGAGATAGGAAGCATCAAATCCTGTCCTGAAGTTTTAGGATTTTCTCCTGAGACAAGAACCACCTCTGGGTGTGAGTGTCCAACAACACTCCCAGGTGCAGCATGCTCCGAGCAGGGACCAGGGAAGATTTATTCCAGTTGACTAGCCACTCGTGGGCTTGCAGAAACTGGATAGTCAGATCCAGATGTCGCAGGAGAATTTCTGGGGAAATCGCCAGGATCAGCAAATCGTCCAGGTACGGTAGGATCCTGACCCCTTGACGGCGGATTACAGCCGTCATTACCGCCATAACTTTGACAACGGCTCAGCGAGTTTTCACCAAACTAAAAAGGTAACACCCGAAATTGGTAATGAAGGTTGCCCACTGCAAACCTCAGATACTGCTGATGTGAAGTTGCAATAAGAATATGCAGGTAGGCATCCTGTATGTCCAGGGAGACCATATAGTCCCCAGGCTCAAAGGCCAGAACAATAGAGCGTAGAGTTTCCAGACGAAACTTGGAGACCCTCATATACTTGTTCAAGGACTTGAAAATGAGAATGGGCCGCGAGGACCCGTTCGGTTTCGTGACTAGAAACAGCGGTGAATAATACCCATTGCCTCTCTGAGCTAGAGGCACATGTACTACCACTCCTGTGTCCAGGAGGGACTGTACAACCGAATAAAGCGTTGTTGCCTTCACCAGATCCGAAGGGACGTCTGTCAGTCAAAATCGATGAGGGGGACGATTCGGGACGTCTGTCAGTCAAAATCGATGAGGGGGACGATTCTTGAAGGGTACGGCGTAACCTCGAGTGACGACTTCCCGCACTCAGGCATCGGAAGTGGTCCACAACCATTCCTGGGCAAATCCTAGAAGTGGGCCCCCCACCCTGGGATACCCCAGACGGAGGCCCGCCCCGTCATGCGGCAGGCTTGTCTGTTTTGGAAGCAGGCTGATAGGCAGCCCAGGCACTCTTAGGTCTGGGTATGGCAGGTTTGGAAGCACGAGCATGTTTTGGGTACGCCTGACCTTTTGCTTTTCCTGGAGGACGAAAGGGCCGAGGGAAAGTACTTTTAAACTTCAGCACAGAAGGTGCCGTACTTGGTAGGCAAGCTGTTTTAGCAGATGCCAAGTCAACCACAATTTTATTGAGGTCTTCTCCGAAAAGAATGTCTCCCTTAAAAGGGAGCACCTACAGGGTTTTCTTAGAATCCATGTCCACAGACCAGGATCTCAACCAAAGGATACGCAGAGCCAAGATGGACGTAGTAGCAGCCTTGGCCGCCAGCACCCCGGCATCAGAAGCCGCGTCCTTAAGGTAATGAGAAGCCGTGGCAATATATGAGAGACATTGTCTAGCATGATCAGAAGCCGCCTCAAGCTCCTGAGCCCATGCTTCAACAGCTTCAGCAGCCCATGTTGCTGCAATGGTTGTCTATGCACAGCCCCTGTTAGGGTGTAAATCACCTTTAAACAACCCTCCACACGTTTATCCATCGGATTCTTCAGAGAGGTGAAGGTAGTCAATGGCAGAGCTGAGGAAACCACTAGCCTCGCCACCTGAGAATCCACAGGTGGAGGAGTTTCCCAATTTTTACATCACTCCGCAGAGAGAGGATAGCAAGCCAACAGTCTCTTTTATGCGGTGTGAACTTTGTTTCTGGATTTTCCCAGGATTCCTGACGTATGTCAGCCAGGTGTTGAGAATGAAGTAAAATTTGTTTAACCACTTTCTTACGTTTAAATCTGTCTGGATTTTTTGAAACAACCTCAGGCTCGGGTTCATCAGAAACTTGATGAATCAGCCTGATAGCCTCAATCAAATCAGGGACATGAACCTGTGACCGTACTTCTACATTTGAAACATCTGAGTCAGTTTCCGTGGGGTCAGTATATGCGCCATCCTCATCAGAGGAGGTTTCAGGAACAGTGGTGGATTGTGAGGAAGTAGCGGCCCGTTTGAAACACGTTTTAAGCTTAGGAGGGCAGAGAGTGAGACTTCTTTTTAGACAGTGATTGGTTCAAGTGCTGTAAGTGTGATGATATCTGATCTGCCCATGGCGGATTAACTGTAGGGACCATAAATTGCTGCACTGGCATAGGAGGTCCCATAGGGAGCTTACGTTTAGTTACCTGCGTATTTAATAACTTGGAGAAGGTAGCCCATGGTGGGTCATTGTGGACCTCCGCAGCCACAACTCCACTGGGGGGTAAGGAACCACCCCCTCTGCCTCCCGAAGTCAGCGCTGCTGCGGTACACCGCCGGAGGCTGCCTCCCGCAGCCCCTTACCTGCCTTCTCTGCCCGAGACTGCCGGGGCCCGCATTGCCCGGACGGAGCTGTGTGGCGCCCCGCGGCCATTTTGTGAATAGGTCTTACCTCACCTGCTGAGCTCCTGCTTGTTACCGGCGCTCCAGAACGCCCAGTGAGGGCGACCTGCAGGTCACTGGTGACGGGGCAGTGCTTCTGGAGGAGACAGTGCGACTCTGCAACCAGCACGGCACACCCATTGTGTCCACCCTGGTAAGCCATTTCTTACTTAGCCCCTGCTTGCTCCGGAGCCCCCGTACAGCCACTACCCTCTGCTGCCACGCAGGTCTGATTGACTCCCCTGTGATGCATGGATCTACAGGGCTGTAACATATAAGTCAGCCTCTGGTGCTACACGCCATTTCCCACCACCCAAACAGGATTAAGTATAAGTGCCTCACTACGACATTTGATTCCTGGGCCACTCAAGTAGCCGGACGACCCCGAAAGGCTGCAGTCTGACTGGCCCGACACATATGCGACACCTAGTCTCTGAAGTTCGTTGCTGGCCCGCAGATTCACATGCAATTATGTGACGACACCCAGTTATCGCTTGGATGATGTTACTGCTTGCCTGATGTTTCCTTAAGGCCACGTGGGGGGCCACTGCATGGCGACGACCCACGCATTTTCATATTACCTAGGATGTATGAAAAGTGATACGCTACGCCACCTTTCTTTATAGACCGGTCTCATGGTGAGAGGCACAAAGAAGAAAAAGGCCAAGACCAAGCCGTACGAGACTCCAAAATCTGCGACCCGTCATTTGTCAGATCTCAGTCAGTTCTTGACTACACCTACTATGGGCCCAGCCACCACTTTAGCCTTTCCTGATTCCACGATTTTATGTACTCAGGTAGACGACATGTCGGCTCCTAAGACTCCGTAACCTCCAATGTCCTCCTCTTTGACTACAGAGATTAGCAAGATTCTCTCTCATGTTAAATCACTTCCCACGAAGCAAGATTTCTCGGCCTTAGAGACTCGCTTACTAGCTACCATCAAGCAAGAGGTGACAGCGCTTCAACAAGGCATGTCTCAGATTGCAACCCGCGTTGATGTATTGGAACGACACGAGGCATCTAGTCTTGATACTCTAACTAAATTTCAAGAGGTGATTTCTCATCAGAGGAGTGATATTTCCTTTCTCAAAGCCCGCATAGAAGATATGGATAACCGTGGGAGGCGGAACAATATCAGGGTCAGGGGTCTCCCTAAAAGTGTCCAACAGGCTGATCTGATGAACGCACTAACTGTAATATTTGGGGAGCTTATTGATCTGGATCTGAACAGAGACAGTGTTCGATAGAGCTCACCGTGCTCTCCATCCTCGGGGCATGTCGTCTGATAGGCTGAGAGATGTGATCTGTAGGCTCCATTATTATGCCCAAAAGGAGGAGATAATGAGAAAGGCCCACCAGCTGGATGGTATTGATTTCCAAGGTGACAGGATCCAGTTATTCCCTGATATGGCATGGTCAACCTTGCAACAGCGCCGAGCCTTACAGGCCCTTACGGACTGCCTTCGGAAACTTGAACTGAAATATAGATGGGGCTTCCCTTTCTCTCTTCAGGTTTCTCATAATGGTCAAGTAGCGGTGCTCTCTAAACCGTACGATTTACCAGCCTTTCTCACGACTCTAGGCGTACCGCCACTGACGTTGCCTGAATGGGACTCTTATCATCATCATCAACTTGTCATACCTGCCGTGATTCCTCCAGATGACATGTGGCAACCGGTGCGATCCCCGCGTATGAGGGGGACTCATCCTACCAGCTCTCAATCTTCTGAACCTCCATGATTGGGACTTATTTGCCTTGTGTTGGTGAGATGGTTCCTGTTTCTGCAGACGCATTTGTGGTTTTTCATCCTTGCGCTACAACATGTTTCCATTGTATGTGATTTGCTTTGTTATAGTTACTGAAGTTAGGCGTTATATTAACGTTAGGAAGTGTTTGAAACATATTTCCGCTGAATTATTACTGCTGCGATAATGTTTCTTCACGTTTTTTTGATCTCTTTTTCCATACTCTATAGTGTACTCATTCTTATTCCTGGGTAATTTCTTCGCATTAAGTAAATTTTTATGCCGTGGGGGGTCGCCGTCCCTGGCCCCCCGTAGGACCCCAGTATACTGCATCCTCTGTCTCCTAGGGTTAGGACTCGGACGGTTTCCGCTCCTACCCCCTTTGCAGCAATTTTTTCTCTCATATCGCTGTTAGCAATGTTTGTTATTGATATATTTAGCAGTGCGTCTTTCCTCACTGCGATTTCCTCCTCTGTTTCTCCTGGTTTTCTTTCTACTCTATCTTCCCTTCTTGGTGTCCCTTTTTCCCCCCTCTATATATCGATGGTAGAGATGTCTAAGGCACACCGGCTAGAGTTTGAGTTGTAATGGGTCTGGATGATTTACATATAACTACCCTTAATGTAAAAGGCTTGAATATTCCTGAGAAGAGATCTAAACTCCTTAAATGGCTTAGAGATGAGAAGGTTGACGTAGCTTTTATTCAGGAAACACATTTTAAGACTGGCAACGTGCCGTCGCTTAAGTGTCACTATTACCCCCATATTTTCATGGCTAACAACCCTTCTTGTAAGACGTTAGAAGTGGCTGTCCTGTTGGCGCGCCACCTGCATATCCTTAATGTCTCCTCCCACAGATTAATTGAAGGCAGGGGGTTGCTGGTTAAATGTGATCTTCATGGCCAACGTTTTTCCTTTTTGAACGTGTATGCTCCCAACATTAAGCAGCCTTCATTTCTGTCTTCGGTTCTGGAAGCTGCTGAGCCCCTTCTCGAAGGAGTGGTGGTGATGGGAGGCGATTTAAACTGGACTCTCGATCCCCTTCATGATACTTCTAAAAAGGTTTCCTGTAGGACGGAAAAGGAGTATAGGAAGGTGAGACGCACCCTGCTTGACCACCAGCTGATCGACTCATGGAGACTGACACACCCCTCTGAGGTGGATTTTTCATTTTATTCACACCCCCATCAGACATATTCCAGACTCGATTTATTTCTAAGTCACCGGCACCTACATTTAATTTCTGACACCTCAATAGGACAAATTGTATGGTCTGACCACGCCCCCGTTAATCTTACAATACGTCTACCGTCTGGCACACAACGTCAATGGTCATGGCGCTTTAACAATACTTTATTGCAAGATGCGATGTGTCGCTCCCAACTTGACTCTGCTATAGATTCCTATATCAGCACTAATGACCTAGAAGATGTTTCTAAAATTTCTGTGTGGGAGGCACACAAATGTGTCCTATGAGGGGTGTGTATCCAGTTAGGCTCATTCCGTAAAAAACAGAGGGAAAAGCTTAGAGATGATTTACTGGCTAAGATTAAATCCCTAGAACTCTTGCATAGAAAATCTCAAACCCCCCAACATTATTCTGATCTTGAACCAGCTAGGGCTGATCTGAATAAATTACTCTCTGACAGGGTTAAGTTTTCATATCGGAAGTGTCGGAGTAGATATTACCAATGGGGCAACAAACCCAGGAAATTGTTGGCCAAAGCTCTTCGCGGCAGCGCACTTACCTTCATTCATTCAATAAAAGATAGTCGAGGCCAACCCCACCACGAGACTCTTCAAATTGCTAGGGCCTTTCAGGACTATTACTCCACCTTATATAATCTTTCTGGGCTGAATGGGAGGGCAGACAAGTTATCACACCGAGCAGCTATATCGGACAATCTGAGATCCTTGGATTTCCCTGCATTGTCCAAGGAAGATGCAGGGGGTTTAGATGCTCCTTTCTCTACTGAGGAAGTTATGAAAGCCATTGACTCATCGCCTACTGGCAAAAGTCTGGGCCCCGACGGGTTTACTATTGCCTATTATAAAGCGTTCAAGGAGAAATTGACCCCTCTTCTTACAAGAGCCTTCAACAATATCTCTGAAACGTCACTTTTCTCCTCTCAATCCTTCGAGGCTCATGTCACTGTTTTACCCAAAGAGGGTAAAGATCCCAGCCTCTGCTCTAGTTACCGGCCGATTTCGCTGCTGAACATAGATATAAAACTCTTTGCCAAACTAATTGCAAACCGCCTGAAGCTATTATTGCCAGACTTGATTCATGGAGATCAGGCAGGTTTTGTCTTGGGCCGTGAGGCCAGGGATAATACCTCTAAGGTGCTTAGTTTGATTCATTATGCCAACCAAACGGTATCCCCCTCTATTATGTTATCTACCGATGCTGAAAAAGCGTTTGATAGGGTAGACTGGGACTTTTTGTTTGGTATTTTGAAACACCTGGGGCTGGGAAACGCTTGTCTTCATAGAATTCTGTCTCTCTACACTGCCCCTTCCGCCAAAATTAAGATTAACGGCTCCCTATCAGATTCCTTTACTATTTCAAATGGCACGAGACAGGGATGCCAATTACCCCCACTGCTTTTTGTTTTGTACATGGAAGCTTTAGCTAGAAGTAGAAGGGCTAACCAAAATACCTCTGGTCTGCTAGTGAAAGGGAACGAATACAAATTGGCTCTTTATGCCGACAATTTGCTCGCTTTCATTTCAAACCCGGTCACTTCACTCCCTAACCTGATGTCGGAATTTGATAGGTTCGGAGCCCTTTCTAATTTTAAGATAAACTTTTCCAAATCCATTGCACTGAACCGGACTACTTCTCCCACTGTGGTTGTGGGATTGAAGTGCTCCTTCCCTTTCACTTGGCACGACCACAAATTAAAGTATCTGGGGGTTGTGCTCTCCAACGATCTGTCTAAATTATTTTCTTTGAACTTTAGCCCTTTACTGAATCAAAATGAACGCCCTCCCTAGGATATTGTTTTTTCTCCAAAACCCCCCCCATACACTTGCTCTGTGGTTTCGGGATATTCAGAATCTTATTCGGGCATTTGTTTGGGGCAGTAACACACCTAGATTTAAACACAATATTCTATTCCGGAGAAGACACCAGGGGGGGCAACAGCTCCCACACATTCCCAGCTATTATCATGCTGTGCAGTTAAATAGAATTCTAGAATGGACACGAGCAAAGGACTGTAAACAATGGGTACTTCTGGAAGAAGGATGTTTACCATACTATATAGAAATTGCGCCGTGGCTTCCCACCTTCCCGCAAGTATCCCACCCCACGGTCTCCCCCACGCTTAAATTGTGGAACATGCTTAGACTGACGGTTCACATATCCTCCAAATCGTCAGCCTTAACTTCCTTTCTTTTTAACCCTGGATTTATTCCGGGTCTCCATGGGAAGGCCTTCACTCTGTGGGCCGGGGTTGGGTTGTTCAGGGTCGGTCAGCTGGTGAGTTCGGGTAGGGTGCGATTATTTTCAGATATCCAATCTCTCTGGAATATACCAAATACCAATTTTTGGAAATTTCTCCAAGTTCACCATTTCTTGACATCCACCAAGAATTTCTCTGACATTACTAGAGACCTCACTGCTTTTGAAAAATTGTGCGTCTCCCCTCGTTCTCACACACACACTATCTCCCAACTCTATGCGCTTATCATTGAAGATCTTTTCCCACAACCCCCTACTTTTATGAGTTCTTGGTCGAAGGAAATGCTGAGATTAGCAATGCAGTCTAATTGGGACTCTATCTTTCGTAACACTCAGGCGAGCTCTCTATGTGTATCAACAATGGAAACTCTTTATAAACTCATATATAGATGGTACAGGACTCCCCTTGTTCTTAACAAGATGTTTCCCACTCTCTCGAACCTTTACTGGCGGTGTGGGAGAGCTCCAGGGAGCTTTTTACATATATGGTGGGAATGCCCTCTTATAACTCCCTTCTGGATGGAAGTTTTTAAATGCTCACAGCTAATACTGGGGGATGTGGTACCCAGAGACCCGGAGTTTTGGCTTCTCAACCTCACCTCGGCAAGTGCTCACTCCTACAAGTGCTCACTATTGAGACATCTTAGTAACGCAGCTAAGGCCGTTATACCGACTCTTTGGAGGTCTGCCTCATAGCCTTTGATCAAACAATGGTTTAACAGGATTGATTACTTTTTAGATATGGAGGACTTGATCTCCTTTTCATTGGGGAGACCTATTAAATTTACGGCTATCTGGTTTCGTGGTATGACTTCAAGGAGTCACCTGTATACCGATCTTATGTCACTATCTAGATTTTCTCCCACTACTTATTTTGATAATTCCTCGGCTTTTTCCAGACCACCTACCAGACTTGCCTTCCTTTTAACCTATTGTGAGGCCCATAAGCTCATCTAAGATTAGCCCAATTACCCCTAATTTTTGCGTCTCTACCCTCTTTCTCCCCTCTCTTCCCCTTTCTCTTTATCTTCTCTTCTTTCTTCACTTTTACTCAGCTGTTTTATAGTTGTTTTTCTCCATATACTTGTTTAAGATTGGAAAATAGACAACTCTTTTTATAGTGTAGGGGACCATGTTATGTTTTACTGCTATGTTTGCCCTGCAATGATTTTGTCTCCTATTGTCCGTTATTCAATGTACTATATGTTTGTCTACTGCCTCAATAAAAAACAGTTTACATTAAAAAAAAGAAAAATACACAGTAAGTATATCTTGTGAAACACCTATATTAGTTAATAAACCTGACGCAATTAGCCCCCTCAGGTTACAGAATATAGGTGTAGCAGGCTGAGTGAAATACACAAAATGGCAACCACGCAGCAGCTACATGCACACACACAAAGTCACAATATACAATGCAGAAGTTATACAACACAATAAGACTGCATTGGACTAGCAATTCAAAGTAATACTCAGTATAGCTATACATATACGAACAGGAGATATAGTAAAACACAGTTAAACTGGATGTACAGTATATCACAGGGTAATAGTACCACACAACCCTGACTATGGCCCTCATTCCGAGTTGTTCGCTCGCTGCTAATTTTAGCAGAATTGCTATTAGGCTAAAATCCGGCAGTTCTGCGCATGCGTATGCACAGCAGGGCGCAGGCGCTAAGCAATTTTATACAAAACTATGCTATTTTACTCACGGGCGAACGAAGCTTTTCAATCGCTCTGCTGATCGTAGTGTGATTGACAGGAAGTGGGTGTTTCTGGGCGGAAACTGGCCGTTTTCAGGGAGTGTGCTAAAAAACGCAGGCGTGCCAGGTAAAAATGCAGGAGTGGCTGGAGAAACGGAGGAATGGCTGGCCGGACGCTGGGCGTGTTTGTGACGTCAAACTAGGAACTAAACGGACTGAGGTGATCGCAATCTAGGAGTAGGTCTGGAGCTATTCAGAAACAGCAAGGAAATCTTTCGTTAGCAAATCTGCTATGCTAAGATACACTCCCAGAGGGCGGCGGCTTTGTGTTTGCATTTCTGCTAAAAGTAGCTAGCGAGCGGCAACTCGGAATGAGGGCCTATATGCACTCTTTTTTAAGTAACACTGTCCACTGACAGGTAGAATACTTAAGTGTCCTGTAAAATGCACAGCACTGACGTGCAGGCGGCTTTACAGAGGAGGATTTGCCAAAGCAGTCCCAGGAACAGCGCAGCTCCGTGTAATGAAGGCTAACAGGGAGTGAGGGAGAGAGATATGCAGCTCCAGGGCGGGAACATTTCCCTAAATGGCGCCCTGGGGCTGGGGGGAGGGGCTACAGGTCAGGCTTTATTATCCTTGCTGGCTTCCCTACCGGGATCTGCGGGTTGTAAATAAATGGTTTTAGAGAGAAAACCAACCTGTGCCCAGTGTCCCGATGACTAGTGGAGCGGTTGCCCCTTACAGTGTCCATGCCAGCGCGCGTGACCCGCTTCCCACCGGCCGCGCCGGATCACGATTACAGTGGGCCAAAGAGAACCCTTACCTCCCCCTGTATGCGACCACGCGATCCAAGAGACAGCAGCGAGTGTGTGACTGACAAAGAAGAACACCGGAGCCTCCGCTGTAGTTACCCGGCAACCAGAGCGCGGGAGTATACAGCGCTACTGGGGGAGTGATGGAGCTGCAGCAGGGTATGTCTGACTGAAATCTAACAATGCTGCAGCCCTTGAAGTCTTCTTTTCTTCTGAAAATAGCTTTCTTAGGGCTGCCTGAGCAGCCCCCCTGTTGTATGACTGCTTACTGCAAGGCACCATCTTACAAACTGAGCTCCTGTGCATGGAGGCAGGGTTATAGAGGAGGCGGCGCTGTGCATTTTGGGAACAGTCAAAGCTTTGAGCATGTTGGTGCCTCGGACCAAGATCCTACTCTACACCCAGATGTTATTCCTTGTGGAGCCCAGTGTACCCTGCTGCAGAAATAGGATTTTAATTACCTACCGGTAAATCCTTTTCTCGTAGTCCGTAGAGGATGCTGGGGTCCACATTAGTACCATGGGGTATAGACGGGTCCACCAGGAGCCACTGGCACTTTAATAGCTTGAGAGTGTGGGCTGGCTACTCCCTCTATGCCCCTCCTACCAGACTCAGTCTAGAAATTGTGCCCGAGGAGACGGACATCTTTGAGAGAAGGATTTTACACAGATAGTGGCGAGATTCACACCAGCTCACATAACAAGGCAAACCAAGCTAACTAGCTTGAAACTCAGCAACAGCTGAAACATTACTAAACCAAGTAACAAGGCAGTACTTAACTAAGAACAAAGTCGTAATGACCAGATAACCCCTACAGGATAAGAAATCACTGGGCGGGCGCCCAACATCCTCTACGGACTACGAGAAAAGGATTTACCAGTAGGTAATTAAAATCATATTTTCTCTTACGTCTTAGAGGATTCTGTGGTCCATATATTAGTACTATGGGGATGTACCAAAGCTCCCAGAACGGAAGGGAGAGCGCGGAGGCTCCTGCAGAACTGATTGACCAAACCTTAGGTCCTCAGCGGCCAAAGTATCGAACTTGCACAACTTCGCAAATGTGTTCGACCCAGACCAAGTAGCCGCTCTGCAAAGTTGTAGAGCCGAGACACCCCGGGCAGCCGCTCAGGAAGAACCCACCTTATGAGAAGAGTGGGCCTTAACAGATTTTGGACACGGAAAGTCTGCCGTAGAATACGCATGATGGATACTGAACCTGTTCCAGCGAGATCGTCTGCTTAGAAGCAGGACACCCAATTCTCAGGTGTAGTATTGTATGCCGGCGGCCGGGCCAACGCGTGTTTTTCTGCCCAGAGGATGATTCTTGTTACCTCTGACATTGCAGCTCTGCTCTTCGTTCTGCCCTGACGGTTTATGTAAGTCACCGTCGTTACATTGTTCGACTGCACTTGAATGGCTCGATCTTGAAAAAGATGAGCCGTTTCGAGAAAACCATTGTAGACGGCTCTTAGTTCCAGAATGTTTATTGGAAGACTGGATTCCAGGCATGACCACCTTCCTTGGAAGGTTTCCCCCTGACTGACTGCGCCCAAGCCCCTGAGACTTGCATCTGTGGTTAGAAGGGTCCAGTCCTGAATCCCGAACCTGCGGCCCTCCAGAAGGTGAGGTATTTGCAGCCACCAGAGGAGTGAGATCCTGGCTTTTGGCGACAGACGTATTCTCTGGTGCATGTGTAGATGAGATCCCGACCACTTATCCAGGAGATCCAGTTGGAAGACCCGAGCATGAAACCTTCCATACTGTAGAGTCTCGTAAGAAGCAACCGTCTTCCCCAGAAGGCGAATGCACTGATGAACCGATACCCGGGCTGGCTTCAGGACGTCCCGTACCATTGTTTGAATCACCAACCCTTTCTCCTCTGGCAGAAACACCCTCTGCACCTCCATGTCGAGGATCATTCCCAGAAAAGACAATCTCCTTGTCTGCTCCAAATGGGACTTTGGAAGGTTCAGGATCCAAACATGGCCCTCATTCCGAGTTGATCGCTCGCTAGCTGCTTTTAGCAGCAATGCAAACGCTAGGCCGCCGCCCTCAGGGAGTGTATCTTAGCAGAAGTGCGATCGAAAGGTTAGCAGTTCTGCAACTAAAAAATTTCATGCAGTTTCAGAGTGGCTCAAGACTTACTCGTAGCTTGCGATGACTGCAGTGTTTAGTTCCTGGTTTGACGTCATAAACACGCCCTGCGTTCGGCCAGCCACTCCCCCGTTTATTCAGTCACTCCAGCGTTTTTGCCAGGCACGCCTGCGTTTTTTAGCACACTCCCCGAAAACGCTGAGTTGCCGCCCAGAAACACCCACTTCCTGTCAATCAAACAACGAACACTCGAGCGACTGAAAAGCGTCGCTCGAGCTTGTGTAAAACTACAAAGTTTTGTGTGACAGTACTTAGCGCATGCGCACTGCGTACCATGCACATGCGCAGAATTGCCGTTTTTCCACCTGATCGCTGCGCTGCGAAAAACGGCAGCGAGCGATCAACTCGGAATGAGGGCCTATGTTCCCTGAGCAGATGAGTTGTAAAAATAAGATTTTACTCACCGGTAAATCTATTTCTCGTAGTCCGTAGTGGATGCTGGGTACTCCGTAAGGACCATGGGGAATAGACGGGCTCCGCAGGAGACTGGGCACTTCTTTAAAGAAAAGATTAGGTACTACATCTGGTGTGCACTGGCTCCTCCCTCTATGCCCCTCCTCCAGACCTCAGTTAGGGAAACTGTGCCCGGAAGAGCTGACATTACAAGGAAAGTATTTGGAATCCAGGGTAAGACTCATACCAGCCACACCAATCACACCGTACAACTCGTGATAACTATACCCAGTTAACAGTATGAACAACAACTGAGCCTCATTAAACTGATGGCTCACAACAAAAAACCCTATAGTTAAGCAATAACTATATACAAGTATTGCAGAATTCCGCACTTGGGACGGGCTCCCAGCATCCACTACGGACTTCGAGAATTAGATTTACCGGTGAGTAAAATCTTATTTTCTCTGACATCCTAGTGGATGCTGGGTACTCCGTAAGGACCATGGGGATTATACCAAAGCTCCCAAACGGGCGGGAGAGTGCGGATGACTCTGCAGCACCGAATGAGCAAACTCAAGGTCCTCCTCAGCCAGGGTATCAAACTTGTAGAATTTTGCAAACGTGTTTGATCCCGACCAGGTAGCAGCTCGGCAAAGTTGTAAAGCCGAGACCCCTCGGGCAGCCGCCCAAGAGGAGCCCACCATCCTCGTGGAATGGGCTTTGACTGATTTAGGATGCGGCAGTCCAGCCACTGAATGTGCAAGGTGAATCGTGCTACAGATCCAGCAAGCAATAGTCTGCTTAGAAGCAGGAGCACCCAGCTTGTTGGCTGCATGCAGGATAAACAGCTAGTCAGTTTTTCTGACTCTAGCCGTCCTGGAAACATAGATTTTCAGGGCCCGGACTACATCCAGCAACTTGGAAGCCTCCAAATCCCGAGTAGCCGCAGGCACCACAATAGGTTGGTTCAAATGAAACGCTGATACCACCTTAGGGAGAAATTGGGGACGAGTCCTCAATTCTGCCCTGTCCATATGGAATATCAGATAGGGGTTTTTACATGACAAAGCCGCCAATTCTGACACACGCCTAGCCGAAGCCAAGGCCAAAAGCATGACCACTTTCCACGTGAGATACTTCAACTCCACGGTCTTAAGTGGCTCAAACCAATGTGATTTTAGGAAATCCAACACAACGTTGAGATCCCAAGGTGCCACTGGAGGCACAAAAGGAGGCTGAATATGCAGCACTCCCTTAACAAACGTCTGAACTTCAGGCAGTGAAGCCAGTTCTTTTTGAAAGAAAATAGACAGGGCCGAAATCTGGACTTTAATGGATCCCAATTTTAGGCCCATAGTCACTCCTGACTGTAGGAAGTGCAGAAATCGACCCAGCTGAAATTCTTCTGTTGGGGCCTTCATAGCCTCACACCAAGCAACATATTTTCGCCATATGCGGTGATAATGTTTTGCTGTCACATCCTTCCTAGCTTTTATCAGCGTAGGAATGACTTCAACCGGAATGCCCTTTTCCATCAGGATCCGGCGTTCAACCGCCATGCCGTCAAACGCAGCCGCGGTAAGTCTTGGAACAGACAGGGCCCCTGCTGTAGCAGGTCCTGTCTGAGAGGCAGAGGCCAAGGGTCCTCTGAGATCATTTCGTGTAGTTCTGGGTACCAAGTTCTTCTTGGCCAATCCGGAACGATGAGTATAGTTCTTACTCCTCTCTTTCTTACTATCCTCAGTACCTTGGGTATGAGAGGAAGAGGAGGGAACACATAAACCGACTGGTACACCCACGGTGTCACTAGTGCGTCCACAGCTATCGCCTGAGGGTCCCTTGACCTGGCGCAATATCTTTTTAGCTTTTTGTTGAGGCGGGATGCCATCATGTCCACCTGTGGCCTTTCCCAACGATTTACAATCAGCTGGAAGACTTCTGGATGAAGTCCCCACTCTCCCGGGTGGAGGTCGTGCCTGCTGAGGAAGTCTGCTTCCCAGTTGTCCACTCCCGGAATGAACACTGCTGACAGTGCTTGCACGTGATTTTCCGCCAATCGGAGAATCCTTGTGGCTTCTGCCATCGCCATCCTGCTTCTTGTGCCGCCCTGTCGGTTTACATGGGCGACCGCCGTGATGTTGTCTGACTGAATCAGCACCGGCTGGTTTTGAAGCAGGGGTTTTGCCTGACTTAGGGCATTGTAAATGGCCCTTAGTTCCAGAATATTAATGTGTAGGGAAGCCTCCTGACTCGACCATTGTCCTTGGAAGTTTCTTCCCTGAGTGACTGCCCCCCAACCTCGGAGGCTTGCATCCGTGGTCACCAGGACCCAGTCCTGTATGCCGAATCTGCGGCCCTCGAGAAGATGAGCACTCTGCAGCCACCACAGCAGAGACACCCTGGCCCTCGGGGACAGGGTGATCAGCCGATGCATCTGAAGATGCGATCCGGACCACTTGTCTAACAGATCCCACTGAAAGATCCTTGCATGGAACCTGCCGAATGGAATTGCCTCGTAAGAAGCTACCATCTTTCCTAGGACTCGCGTGCAGTGATGCACCGACACCTGTATTGGTTTTAGGAGGTCTCTGACCAGAGATGACAACTCCTTGGCCTTCTCCTCCGGGAGAAACACCTTCTTCTGTTCTGTGTCCAGAATCATACCCAAGAACAGCAGACGCGTCGTAGGAACCAGCTGCGACTTTGGGATATTCAGAATCCAGCCGTGCTGTTGTAGCACTTCCTGAGATAGTGCTACTTCGACCAACAACTGCTCCCTGGACCTCGCCTTTATAAGGAGATCGTCCAAGTACGGGATAAATAAGAATTTACTTACCGATAATTCTATTTCTCATAGTCCGTAGTGGATGCTGGGGACTCCGAAAGGACCATGGGGAATAGCGGCTCCGCAGGAGACTGGGCACAAAGTAAAAGCTTTAGGACTAGCTGGTGTGCACTGGCTCCTCCCCCTATGACCCTCCTCCAAGCCTCAGTTAGGATACTGTGCCCGGACGAGCGTACACAATAAGGAAGGATTTTGAATCCCGGGTAAGACTCATACCAGCCACACCAATCACACCGTACAACTTGTTATCTGAACCCAGTTAACAGCATGATAACATAAGGAGCCTCCGAAAAGATGGCTCACAACAACAATAACCCGATTTTTGTAACAATAACTATGTACAAGTAATGCAGACAATCCGCACTTGGGATGGGCGCCCAGCATCCACTACGGACTATGAGAAATAGAATTATCGGTAAGTAAATTCTTATTTTCTCTAACGTCCTAGTGGATGCTGGGGACTCCGAAAGGACCATGGGGATTATACCAAAGCTCCCAAACGGGCGGGAGAGAGCGGATGACTCTGCATCACCGAATGAGAGAACTCCAGGTCCTCCTCAGCCAGGGTATCAAATTTGTAGAATTTAGCAAACGTGTTTGCCCCTGACCAAGTAGCTGCTCAGCAAAGTTGTAAAGCCGAGACCCCTCGGGCAGCCGCCCAAGATGAGCCCACTTTCCGTGTGGAATGGACTTTTACAGATTTTGGCTGTGGCAGGCCTGCCACAGAATGTGCAAGCTGAATTGTACTACAAATCCAACGAGCAATCGTCTGCTTAGAAGCAGGAGCACCCAGCTTGCTGGGTGCATACAGGATAAACAGCGAATCAGATTTTCTGACTCCAGCCGTCCTGGAAACATATATTTTCAGGGCCCTGACTACGTCCAGCAACTTGGAATCCTCCAAGTCCCTAGTAGCCGCAGGCACCACAATAGGCTGGTTTAAGTGAAATGCTGAAACCACCTTAGGAAGAAATTGAGGACGAGTCCTCAATTCTGCCCTGTCCGTATGAAAAATTAGGTAAGGGCTTTTATAGGATAAAGCCGCCAATTCTGAGACACGCCTGGCTGAAGCCAGGGCTAACAGCATTACCACTTTCCATGTGAGATATTTTAAGTCCACAGTGGTGAGTGGTTCAAACCAATGTGATTTTAGGAATCCCAAAACTACATTGAGATCCCAAGGTGCCACTGGAGGCACAAAAGGAGGCTGTATATGCAGTACTCCCTTGACAAACGTCTGAACTTCAGGAACAGAAGCCAGTTCCTTCTGGAAGAATATTGACAGGGCCGAAATTTGAACCTTAATGGATTCTAATTTGAGGCCCATAGACAGTCCTGTTTGCAGGAAATGCAGGAAACGACCCAGTTGAAATTCCTCTGTAGGGGCCTTCCTGGCCTCGCACCACGCAACATATTTACGCCAAATACGGTGATAATGTTGTATGGTTACATCCTTCCTGGCTTTGATCAGGTTAGGGATGACTTCATCCGGAATGCCTTTTTCCTTCAGGATCCGGCGTTCAACCGCCATGCCGTCAAACGCAGCCGCGGTAAGTCTTGGAACAGACATGGTCCCTGCTGGAGCAGGTCCTTTCTTAGAGGTAGAGGCCACGGGTCTTCCGTGAGCATCTCTTGAATTTCCGGGTACCAAGTCCTTCTTGGCCAATCCGGAGCCACGAGTATAGTCTTTACTCCTCTCCTTCTTATGATTCTCAGTACTTTTGGTATGAGAGGAAGAGGAGGCAACACATACACTGACTGGTACATCCACGGTGTTACCAGAGCGTCCACAGCTATTGCCTGAGGGTCCCTTGACCTGGCGCAATATCTGTCCAGTTTTTTGTTGAGGCGGGACGCCATCATGTCCACCTTTGGTTTTTCCCAACGGTTCACAATCATGTGGAAGACTTCTGGGTGAAGTCCCCACTCCCCCGGGTGAAGATCGTGTCTGCTGAGGAAGTCTGCTTCCCAGTTGTCCACTCCCGGAATGAACACTGCTGACAGTGCTATCACATGATTCTCCGCCCAGCGAAGAATCCTTGCCACTTCCATCATTGCCCTCCTGCTTCTTGTGCCGCCCTGTCTGTTTACGTGGGCGACTGCCGTGATGTTGTCCGACTGGATCAACACCGGCTGACCCTGAAGCAGAGGTCTTGCCTGACTTAGGGCATTGTAAATGGCCCTTAGTTCCAGGATATTTATGTGAAGTGACGTTTCCATGCTTGACCACAAGCCCTGGAAATTTCTTCCCTGTGTGACTGCTCCCCAGCCTCTCAGGCTGGCATCCGTGGTCACCAGAACCCAATCCTGAATGCCGAATCTGCGGCCCTCTAGGAGATGAGCACTCTGTAACCACCACAGGAGAGACACCCTTGTCCTTGGAGACAGGGTTATCCGCTGATGCATTTGAAGATGCGATCCGGACCATTTGTCCAGCAGATCCCACTGAAAAGTTCTTGCGTGGAATCTGCCGAATGGAATCGCTTCGTAAGAAGCCACCATCTTTCCCAGGACCCTTGTGCATTGATGTACTGACACTTGGCCTGGTCTTAGGAGGTTCCTGACTAGGTCGGATAACTCCTGGGCTTTCTCCTCCGGGAGAAACACCTTTTTCTGTACTGTGTCCAGAATCATCCCTAGGAACAGCAGACGTGTCGTCGGAATCAGCTGTGATTTTGGAATATTTAGAATCCATCCGTGCTGTCGTAGTACTACTTGAGATAGTGCTACTCCGACCTCTAACTGTTCTCTGGACCTTGCCCTTATCTGGAGATCGTCCAAGTAAGGGATAATTAAGACGCCTTTTCTTCGAAGAAGAATCATCATTTCGGCCATTACCTTGGTAAAGACCCGGGGTGCCGTGGACAATCCAAACGGCAGAGTCTGAAACTGATAGTGACAGTTCTGTACCACAAACCTGAGGTACCCTTGGTGAGAAGGGCAAATTGGGACATGGAGGTAAGCATCCTTGATGTCCAGAGACACCATATAGTCCCCTTCTTCCAGGTTCGCTATCACTGCTCTGAGTGACTCCATCTTGAACTTGAACCTTTTTATGTAAGTGTTCAAGGATTTCAGATTTAAAATGGGTCTCACCGAGCCGTCCGGCTTCGGTACCACAAACAGCGTGGAATAATACCCCTTTCCCTGTTGTAGGAGGGGTACCTTGATTATCACCTGCTGGGAATACAGCTTGTGAATGGCTTCCAATACCGCCTCCCTGTCGGGGGGAGACGTTGGTAAAGCAGACTTCAGGAACCGGCGAGGGGGAGACGTCTCGAATTCCAATTTGTACCCCTGAGATACTACCTGCAGGATCCAGGGGTCCACTTGCGAGTGTGCCCACTGCACGCTGAAATTCTTGAGACGGGCCCCCAACTTGCCTGAGTCCGCTTGTAAGGCCCCAGCGTCATGCTGAGGACTTGGCAGAAGCGGGGGAGGGCTTCTGTTCGTGGGAAGAGGCTGTTTGCTGCAGTCTTTTTCCCCTTCCTCTGCCCCGGGGCAGATATGAGTGGCCTTTTGCCCGCTTGCCCTTATGGGGACGAAAGGACTGAGCCTGAAAAGACGGTATCTTTTTCTGCTGCGAGGTGACTTGGGGTAAAAAGGTGGATTTTCCAGCCGTTGCCGTGGCCACCAGGTCCGATAGACCGACCCCAAATAACTCCTCCCCTTTATACGGCAATACTTCCATATGCCGTTTGGAATCCGCATCCCCTGACCACTGTCGCGTCCATAATCCTCTTCTGGCAGAAATGGACATCGCACTTACTCTTGATGCCAGAGTGCAAATATCCCTCTGTGCATCTCGCATATATAGAAATGCATCCTTTAAATGCTCTATAGTCAATAATATATTGTCCCTGTCCAGGGTATCAATATTTTCAGTCAGGGAATCCGACCAAGCCACCCCAGCACTGCACATCCAGGCTGAGGCGATTGCTGGTCGCAGTATAATACCAGTATGTGTGTATATACTTTTAAGGATATTTTCCAGCTTCCCATCAGCTGGTTCCTTGAGGGCGGCCGTATCAGGGGACGGTAACGCCACTTGTTTTGATAAGCGTGTGAGCGCTTTATCTACGCTAGGGGGTGTTTCCCAACGCGCCCTAACCTCTGGCGGGAAAGGGTATAATGCCAATAATTTTTTAGAAATTAGCAGTTTTTTATCGGGGGAAACCCACGCTTCATCACACACCTCATTTAATTCACCTGATTCAGGAAAAACTACGGGTAGTTTTTTCACACCCCACATAATAACCTTTTTTGTGGTACTTGTAGTATCAGAAATGTTCAAAACCTCCTTCATTGCCGTGATCATGTAACGTGTGGCCCTACTGGAAAATACGTTTGTTTCCTCACCGTCGACACTGGAGTCAGTGTCCGTGTCAGTGTCTGTATCGACCTGAGGTAACGGGCGTTTTATAGCCCCTGACGGTGTTTGAGACGCCTGTACAGGTATCAACTGATTTGCCGGCTGTCTCATGTCGTCAACAGTCTTTTGTAAAGTGCCGACACTATCACGTAATTCTTTCCATAAGACCATCCAGTCAGGTGTCGACTCCCTAGGGGGTGACATCACTAACACAGGCAATTGCTCCGCCTCCACACCATTTTCCTCCTCATACATGTCGACACAGCGTACCGACACACAGCACACACACAGGGAATGCTCTGATAGAGGACAGGACCTCACTAGCCCTTTGGGGAGACAGAGGGAGAGTTTGCCAGCACACACCAGAGCGCTATATATATACAGGGATAACCTTATATAAGTGTTTTTCCCTAATATAGCTGCTGTATATATTAATATGCCAATTTAGTGCCCCCCTCTCTTGTTTTACCCTGTTTCTGTTGTGCAGGACTGCAGGGGAGAGTCAGGGAGCCTTCCTCCAACGGAGCTGTGAGGAAAAAATGGCGCTTGTGTGCTGAGGAGATAGGCTCCGCCCCTTTTCCGGCGGCCTTTCTCCCGCTTTTTTGTGGAAAACTGGCAGGGGTTAAATACATCCATATAGCCCAGGAGCTATATGTGATGTATTTTTAGCCATTTAAGGTATTTTCATTGCGTCCCAGGGCGCCCCCCCCCCAGCGCCCTGCACCCTCAGTGACCGGAGTGTGAAGTGTGCTGAGAGCAATGGCGCACAGCTGCGGTGCTGTGCGCTACCTTATTGAAGACAGGACGTCTTCTGCCGCCGATTTTCTGGACCTCTTCACTCTTCTGGCTCTGTAAGGGGGCCGGCGGCGCGGCTCCGGGACCCATCCATGGCTGGGCCTGTGATCGTCCCTCTGGAGCTAATGTCCAGTAGCCTAAGAAGCCCAATCCACTCTGCACGCAGGGAGTTCGCTTCTTCTCCCCTTAGTCCCTCGATGCAGTGAGCCTGTTGCCAGCAGGTCTCACTGAAAATAAAAAAACCTATTTAAACTTTTACTCTAAGCAGCTCAGGAGAGCCACCTAGATTGCACCCTTCTCGTTCGGGCACAAAATCTTAACTGAGGCTTGGAGGAGGGTCATAGGGGGAGGAGCCAGTGCACACCAGCTAGTCCTAAAGCTTTTACTTTGTGCCCAGTCTCCTGCGGAGCCGCTATTCCCCATGGTCCTTTCGGAGTCCCCAGCATCCACTAGGACGTTAGAGAAATTATAACGCCCTTCTTCCGAAGGAGTATCATCATTTCGGCCATTACTTTGGTAAATACCCTCGGTGCCGTGGACAGACCAAACGGCAACGTCTGGAATTGGTAATGGCAGTCCTGTACCACAAAACGGAGGTACACCTGGTGAAGTGGGTAAATGGGGACATGTAGGTAAGCATCCTTGATGTCCAGTGATACCATGTAATCCCCCTCTTCCAGGCTTGCAATAACCGCCCTGAGCGATTCCATTTTGAACTTGAACTTCCTTATATAAGTGTTCAAGGATTTCAAATTTAGAATGGGTCTCACCAAACCGTCTGGTTTCGGTACCACAAACATTGTGGAATAGTAACCCCGTCCCTGTTGAAGGAGGGGAACTTTGATTATCACCTGCTTGAGGTACAGCTTGTGAATTGCCGCCAGTACTACCTCCCTGTCCTGGGGAGTAGCTGGCAAGGCTGATTTGAGGTAACGGCGAGGGGGAGACGTCTCGAACTCCAGCTTGTATCCCTGAGATACTACTTGTAGAACCCAGAGATCCACCTGTGAGCGAACCCACTGGTCGCTGAAGTTCCGGAGACGGGCCCCCACCGCACCTGGCTCCACATGTGGAGCCCCAGCGTCATGCGGTGGACTTAGTGGAAGCAGGGGAGGATTTTTGTTCTTGGGAACTGGCTGTATGGTGCAGCTTTTTCCCTCTACCCCTGCCTCTGGGCAGAAAGGACGCGCCTTTAACCCGCTTGCCTTTCTGAGGCCGAAAGGACTGTACTTGATAATACGGTGCTTTCTTAGGCTGTGAGGGAACCTGAGGTAAAAAAGTCGACTTCCCAGCTGTTGCTGTGGATACGAGGTCCGAAAGACCGTCCCCAAACAATTCCTCACCCTTATAAGGCAAAATTTCCATGTGCCTTTTAGAATCAGCATCACCTGTCCACTGCCGAGTCCACAATACTCTCCTGGCAGAAATGGACATTGCATTAATTCTAGATGCCAGCCGGCAAATGTCCCTCTGTGCATCTCTCATATATAAGACTACGTCTTTAATATGCTCTATGGTTAGCAATATAGTGTCCCTGTCAAGGGAATCAATGTTATCAGACAGGGAATCAGACCAAGCTGCTGCAGCACTACACATCCATGCTGAAGCAATAGCAGGTCTCAGTATAGTACCTGAGTGTGTATACACAGACTTCAGGATAGCCTCCTGCTTTCTATCTGCAGGCTCCTTTAAGGCGGCCGTATCCTGAGACGGCAGTGCCACCTTTTTTGATAAGCGTGTGAGCGCCTTGTCCACCTTAGGGGATGTCTCCCAGCGTAACCTATCCGTTGGCGGGAAAGGGTACGCCATTAGTAACCGCTTAGAAATTACTAGTTTCTTATCTGGGGAACCCCACGCTTCTTCACACAATTCATTTTTGACGTTTTTGAGCCCCTGACGGCCTCTGAGATGCCTGGGCAGGCGCGGGCTGAGATGCCGGCTGTCCCAAAGCTGCGTCATCGAACCTTTTATGCAAGGAGTTGACACTGTCGGTTAATACCTTCCACGTATCCATCCACTCAGGTGTCGGCCCCGCAGGGGGCGACATCACACTTACCGGCTCCTGCTCCGCCTCCACGTAAGCGTCCTCAAACATGTCGACACAGCCGTACCAACACACCGCACACACACACAGGGAATGCTCTGACTGAGGACAGGACCCCACAAAGTCCTTTGGGTAGACAGAGAGAGAGTATGCCAGCACACACCAGAGTGCTATATAACAGAGGGATAGACACTATACACAAAGTGAATTTTCCCCCTATAGCTGCATATATCACAATTTGCGCCTAAATTTATGTGCCCCCCCTCTCTTTTTTACCCTTCTGTAGTGTATACTGCAGGGGAGAGCCTGGGGAGCGTCCTTCCAGCGGAGCTGTGAAGAGAAAATGGCGCTGGCTGTGCTGAGGGAGATAGCCCCGCCCCTTCAACGGCGGGCTTCCCCCGCTTTTTATAACGTTAATGGCGGGGGTTTCTGCACATATACAGTGTTAAACACTGTATTATGTGCTTTTTATTGCCAAAAGGTATATTAATTGCAGCCCAGGGCGCCCCCCCCCCCCAGCACCCACCAGTGACCGGAGCGTGTGGTGTGCTGTGGGAGCAATGGCGCACAGCTGCAGTGCTGTGCGCTACCTTATTGAAGACCGAAGTGTTCAGCCGCCGATTTCCTCCGGTTTCTTCAGTCTTCTGGCTCTGCAAGGGGGACGGCGGCGCGGCTCCGGGAACGGACGATCGAGGTCGGGCCCTGTGTTCGATTCCGCTGGAGCTAATGGTGTCCAGTAGCCTAGAAGCACAAGCTAGCTGCAAGCAGGTAGGTTTGCTTCTCTCCCCTAAGTCCCACGTAGCAGTGAGTCTGTTGCCAGCACATCTCACTGAAAATAAAAAACCTAACAAATACTTTTCTTTTTAGTGAACTCAGGAGAGCCCACTAAGTGCATCCAGCTCAGGCCGGGCACAGATTCTAACTGAGGTCTGGAGGAGGGGCATAGAGGGAGGAGCCAGTGCACACCAGATGTAGTACCTAATCTTTTCTTTAAAGAAGTGCCCAGTCTCCTGCGGAGCCCGTCTATTCCCCATGGTCCTTACGGAGTACCCAGCATCCACTAGGACGTCAGAGAAAACAATGGACTGCAACGACGTCTCCCTGGACGATGCCTTTATCAGCAGATCATCCAGATATGGAATTATGTTCACCTCCTGTCTGCGGAGGAGAACCATCAACTATGCCATCACCTTGGTGAACACCCTCGGAGCTGTGGAGAGGCCGAATGGCAGCGCCTGAAATTGATTGTGACTGTCTAACAGTGCAAATCTGAGATAAGCCTGGTGCTGCAGCCAAATCGGGATGTGGAGGCATGCATCAGAAACTCTCCCTCCTCCAGACCGGAGATCACTGCCCTGAGAGACTCCATTTTGAATTTGAACACCTTCAGGTTAGGGTTCAGCGATTTCAAGTTCAAAATCGGTCTGAGCGAACCATATGGTTTCGGTACCACGAAAAGGTTAGAATAATAACCCTTGTTTTGCATATGAGGTGGAACTGGAATAATGACCTATGACTTTTCCAATTTTAGGATGGCCTACTGTAGGATAGCCCTGTCTATCAGCAAGGCTGGCAAGCCTGATTTGAAGAACCGGTGAGGCGGGAATACTTGAAACGCCAGTCTGTACCCCTGGAACACAGTATCTTGTACCCAGGGATCCAGGCCGGACGACACACAGACGTGTCTTTAACGTCTGAGTCTCGCACCCACCAACCCGTCCTCCAGGCTGTGCGGTCCACCGTCATGCTGAGGATTTTAAGGAACCAGAAGCAGGTATCTGGTACTGGGGGCCTGCAGGTGCAGGCTTTTTGGATTTTGCACGACCACATATAAAGAAGGTGGTAGGGGGCTTGGACTTTTTCGCCCCAGCGGTCCAAAAGGACTGCGATACAGCTGAAGACAATGGTTTCTGCTTAGGAGGCGTAGCAGAGGGAAGGAAAGGTGACTTACCTGTGGTAACCGTGGAAATCCACGCATCCAATGCTTCCCCAAATAGAGCCTGGCCTGTGTGGGGTAGGTTCTCCACACTTCTCCTGGATTCCGCGTCTGCAGACCATTGGCGTAGCCAGAGTCCCCTACGAACTGATACCAACATGGAAGATATCCACGCAGTCAGCGTACCCAGGTCCTTCATGGACTCCACCATAAACCCTGCAGAATCCTGCATGTTACGTAAAAACAATTCAATGTCACTTCTATCCATTGTATCCAAATCCTCTAGTAATGTGCCTGACCACTTTACTATGGCCTCAGAAATCCATGCACAGGCAATAGTGGGAATTAACGCCACTGCTGAAGCAGTGTAAATGGATTTGAGCGTAGTGTTAATCCTACGATCTGCCAGTTCTTTTAATGTGGTAGATCCATGGACAGGTAAAACCATCTTTTTAGACAGTCTGGAGACAGATGCGTCAGCAATGGGTGGTTTTTCCCATTTTTTCCTATCCTCCTCAGGGAAGGGAAAAGCAACCAGAACCCCTTTTGGGATCTGGGATTTTTTCTCCAGGCTTTCCCAGGTTTTTTCAAATATAGCATTTAATTCTCTAGATGCAGGGAAGGTTAGCGAGGCTTTTCTTATTGTCAGTGAAGTAAGCCTCCTCAACCTGCTCAGGTGTTGTGTCAGTAATATTTAACACATCTCTAATGGCCTCAATCATGTGCTGCACCCCCTTTGCAAGGGATGCCGCCCCCCTCAGCACATCCCCATCACCGTCTGCAGTATCAGAGTCGGTATCCGTCTCATCTTGCATAATTTGGGCAAGTGCACGTTTCTTTGGAAACATGCTAGGGGATTTTGCAGGAACAGGAACAGAACTGACCAAACTGCCATAGATTTCTTTTTAACACCTGAGTTTCAGTCTCAGTATTTGCTACCCTAGTAGAGATCTGAGAGATCATCCCTTTAATAGGGGTTAACCACCAAGACTCAATAATAGGGATATGAGACAGGGCATTACATTCCTGTGTACATGAAATGGATTCCCCCTGAGAGGAAACATCCTCTGCAGCATATGACAGAGTCCCTAGACATGGCTATGGAAGATATCAAACAGCCCTACACACACACAGGGAATTGTCAGACACAGTTTCCCCCCAAGTATGCCATAGAGAGAGACAGAGATTGGAGCCTACCCACACACAGCGCTTTCTGAGGTAGAATTAACACAACTACCAGCGCTATCTGTGTACCTTAATAGACTACACAGTCTTTACAAAACCTCTCCCCCCTTCTACAACCCCCTGGTACCGCACAGGATAGCTGGAGTTGCTTGGAGGGACAGCTCTTCCTGTCAGCGTCTCTGTATCAGGATCTGCAGGCAGGAAAATGGCGCTGAACGTTGCTGGGTCCGCTCTGAGGAGAAGCTCCGCCCCCTGAACATGGCGCTGCTTCCCGCTCTTCAGTTGTTTTTTACTGGCCTGAGGTTAGTGCTGACAGGCTTGTAGACCAGTGTAGGGTGTAGGCGCTGGCTCAGGGCGCCCCTCACAGCGCCGCACTTTGTACCGCTGAGTCTCCGGAGCGCAGTTATCTTCACACCAGCACCCCGCTTTCCGGGGGGTGGGTGGTGACTCACTCGCCACCGGAACCTTCTGGCTCTGTAAGGGGGTGGTGGCATGCTGCGGGAGTGAGCAGTCACCTGGGACGGCTAGCGATCAGCACCCTCAGAAGATAGTGGCTCAGACCCCTCAGGGCGGACACTACTCTCGAAGGAAAACTAAAGAAGCTCTAGGAGCTCAACTAGCTGTGACTGGCTCCTCCGGGCACATTTTCTAAACTGAGTCTGGTAGGAGTGGCATAGAGGGAGGAGCCAGCCCACACTCTCAAACTCTTAAAGTGCCAGTGGCTCCTAGTGGACCCGTCTATACCCCATGGTACTAATATGGACCCCAGCATCCTCTAAGAGAAATGTTAGTTTTTGCATAATTTTCTGAAAAGTATCCTTCCTATGTACAAAAGGAGCAATTCGGCAGATTTCACAAACTGTTTCAGGCAGGGCCAACTCCTAGATGATCACATTCTTTAAGCTATCTGAGCGACCCTGTATTAAATGTGCGCATGAATGTCTGACCTGAAGTCCATGCATATGCACAGACACAATATAGAGCCAGGGGTGAGTGAAAATTCTTATGAACTACGAATATTAATATTGCAGAAAATATTTGTTTTTGCAACTAATACTTCGGCTTGTCATCCTTTGTACATAGGCGTGGTAAAAATGTTCAAAATGACTTTTCTAGTTGCTATATGGACTGAAAAATGTTCAGCAAATCTTAGTACACATGCCCCGTAGTTTAATGGTCATTGGATTGATATTACCATTTCAATGCTACTATTTATTATCTTTCGTTGGACGCCTCTGTCAAAGATACAAGAAAGTTCCTGAACAATAAAGTTATAACTTCTTTTAATATGGTTCTATTCTATGACTAAGGAAAAAAATTCTGTGACCCCTATTACAAGTATAAAGTAAATGAAAAGTTATGTAAAGGGTTTTCATATCTTATCCTAAACAAACAAAACTTGGGTGGCGTCACCATTTAATTGAGAGTTTATTTCACAGTAATGTAATCCAATTTAAGGCGAGCAACAGTTAAAATTATACAACACATTAAATAATACAATTGACAAACTAATCCAAAAGATTAATGGTTTCATGTTTGTTTCTAGAAGGACATTACTACAAGAACATACCTTTATTAAAGAAGTGATCACGATAGCACCAGCATTCACCATTGGATTGTGCGGTTTTTCTGCAATAAATTAATAGATTGTAAATTTTTACAAAAAGTACATTAAAAGAAATAGCCAACTTGGATTAAATAATTGGCACAAGTACCCAATTCAGATGCAGATTATACCTGATGACAATATGCAGGTAGCTACAAATTCAATTTTTCAACAAAACTAGAAAAAAGTACTGTATCTGAATGAATGCTACACAACATATCATTCTGTTATAAACTGGAAAGATGTCCACTTGACATGTTCTGGATCATGAATACTGTAGAATGAATGAATTAACTAATTAATACTCTACTTTAGTCACACATTGTCATTGATAGTAAGCATATCATTCTAAGGGTGGGGTGGGGGGAGGGGTATTTGTCAAAGCATGAAGAGAGATAAAGTGGAGCCTTTACCTTTACTACAGCCTGTAAAATGAGAGAAGCTAATTGGTTAATGCAGTGGTTCTCAAACTGGGTGCCTTGGGGCACTTGCAGGGGTGCCCTTGGTTGGTGCTCCAGGACCAATTCAAAATATTTATGGTCAATGTAATCAACAAAACTAGTGCGTGTGCCTTATCATAAAATATGTGGACAAACAGTTTATGAACAAACTGAAGAGAACCCTCTCTCACCACATAACTGAACCTAAGAATGACATATAAGCACACTTTACATAATTTCATTTTGTTTTCATTTCACAATAAGAAACTTTCTCTTACGTCCTAGAGGATGCTGGGGTCCACATTAGTACCATGGGGTATAGACAGGTCCACTAGGATCCACTGGCACTTTAAGAGTTTGAGAGTGTGGGCTGGCTCCTCCCTCTATGCCCCTCCTACCAGACTCAGTTTAGAAAATGTGCCCGGAGGAGCCGGCCACAGCTAGGGGAGCTCCTTAGGAGTTCTTTTATTTATTTTTTTTTAAGAGTTTAGGCACAGGGAGGCTGCTGGCAACAGCCTTCCTGCTTCAAGGGACTAAGGGGGGGTGGAGGGGTGAGTAGTGTCCGCCCTGAGGGGTCTGAGCCACTATCTCCGCTGATAGGACACTGAGCTCCTGAGGGGATCGAACGTTCGCTGCCACAGGGGATCGCTCACCCCAGCAGCATGCTGCCACCCCCTTACAGAGCCAGAAGACTTCAGTGGTGAGTTAGACACCGCCCCCCCCTGGCAAGCGGGGAATCGGCGTGAAGATGGCGGCAACAGGGTAGGGAGCGCAGTACTAACTGCGCTCCAGGGCTCAGCGGTACATGGTGCGGTGCTGTGAGGGGCGCCGTGAGCCAGCGCCTACACCCTACACTGTCTAGCAAGCCTGTCAGGGTCCCAGGATCGCTACCAGCACAATTCCTCAGGCCAGTATAAACTACAGGAGAGCAGGAAGCTGTGCCATGAAAGGGGGCGGAGCTTCTCAGAGCAGACCCAGCAGAAGTTCAGCGCCATTTTCCTGCCTGCAGAAGCGCTGACAGGGAGAGCTGTTCGGCTGTGGCAGATGTATCCGCTTTTACCAATGCTGTAGCATTTCGATACATATTTGATTGGTTGCTCTCTCGTTCTACATACTCTAATTACGCTATAGAACAAACACTTTGTGCACTGTACAATCTCTGTGCATTGCTTTACACTGCTAAAGCTAGCCTCCCTCCTTCTGTCCGTACTAACCCTCTCTTTTGGGATACCCACTTGGCATGGTGGTATGTCAACAAACCACTTAAAAGAAAATCGTCTCATTCCAAATTTATCATTTTGTGGTAATCCATGTTTTCCAGCAGCGTTAGACAATATGCGATTCAGCCGCCGGCAGCATAAGGGCATTGCGTTAATTAAGGATGTAGTCAATCCTGGGGGTGTATTAATGTCCTTTTCTGATTTAATTGCTAAATATCAGGTCCCACGTGTGGACTTTTTTATGTATCTTCAATTAAGACATTATGTTTTATCCTTACCTCCCTCCTATGACCAGTCCCTTGACTTTGACCCTCTTACACATATTATTGCAATAGTTACGCTCTCACCTTATAAAACTTCTTATATGTATTGGGATATTCTAACTGGATTTGAGACAAAGCTATGGGCTTCGACTGTTAGGAGTTAAGAGACGGACTATCTTTCTCCCATTACTCACAAGGAATTGACAGATAACTTCACTAATATTCTCAAGGCACTCCATTCGACACAGCTTCAGGAAACGCATGTTAAATTCACACACAGAACCTACATTACACCAGGCCAACGATAACATATGGTCCATTCTGAATCTGGGAAATGACAGAAATGTGGGACTCCCAAGGCTTTATTTTTACATTGTTTTTGGAACTGCCCTAAAATAAAGAAATTCTGGTATAAAGTGTTATGGTTTATCAATTCCACATTTCAGCTTAAATTAAAGCTGAACTGCAAAGCTATGCTTGGCCTGATCTCTACTGATTGGGGCATTCCGTCTCATAAAAAACACCTTATCCCGTTGCTGTATGTTATTTAACTTTGGGGAAAAAGTAAATTCTTACTTATTGGATTGTTAAATCCCCTCCTAGGTTTGATACTTTACGCTCACGCCTTATTCGCACTTTGTACTTAGGGCCTAAATCTGAGTTGATCGCAGCATCACATTTGTTAGCAGTTGGGCAAAACCATGTGCACTGCAGGGGAGGCAGATATAACATGTGCAGAGAGAGTTAGATTTGGGGGGGGGGGGGTGTTCAAACTGAAATCTAAATTGCAGTGTAAAAATAAACAGCCAGTATTTACCATGCACAGAAACAAAATAACCCACCCAAATCTAACTCTCTCTGCAAATGTTGTGTCTGCCACCCCCTGCAGTGCACATGGTTTTGCCCAGTTGCTAACAAACTTGCTGCTGCGATCAACACAGAATTACCCCCTTAGAGCGCCAGTCCACTATGCCTAATGTGGAATGCAATGTTTTACGCTTTTATAAAAAATGGGGCCCATTTATAGAATCTCTAGACCCTTCTCCCCAACAACATGTGTTATCTTTGTTTGACTCAACTAAATGGTTTTTGTTACGCCATATTGCTATTGACCCTTGATATGTTTATATAAACTACTAATGTTTGTCTATATACATAATTCTCAGTCTCCATTCTTGTCCTGTAATTTGCTTGTCATCGGAAAGTTTACCTATGCATGTTATCGACACCGACTTCGCTCCCTATATCCCTCCCTTCCTTTCCTTTCCTTCCCTTTTCAGTTTGCCCCTCCTATTTCCTTTCTCTTTTGGTTGGTTTTTCTGTTTTCTTGTTCTCCTATTATATGCCACTTATCCAGGTATATTTGGGTACTGTTTTTTTTTTTGGTATAAACATCTCCCTGGAAGTGGTCTTACAAAGGACTTTCCTGTTTCAAGATTTTCGGACACTAACCCACACGGGTAATACACTTGTTTACCTTTTATGGCCTGCGCCACCAGAGGTTTTTTCCAAATTTTCTTTGTGTTGTCAAAGTCTAAAAATATAGCGACCTATGATGATGCCTTGTACTAACCCCATGCGCTTGCCCGCTGCACGTGCACATTCTCTCCCGTGCGTGCGCATATTCGCAGTTGCGTGACGGCGCCTCCACGGTCGTGCGCTCAGGCGCGTGGTATGCGCATTTACGGTAGAGTTTGTATGCGTCTGGCGGGCGACTCGATCGTTACATAGTTAATCTAAATAGTGTATTTTATAGGTTATGGTCCCCTTAATAATATCAGTAAGTTTGTTTAGTGTAACTGGTTCATGGACAGAGAGATCCCTCTTTACATGATGCGAAGGGTCAGACAGGTTTTGAGCAGTGGTGTTTAGTATGCAACGGAAGAGTATATTATTAGTAACATTCCGGTGTTGGTTTGAAAGAGATTAATCGCTCCTGCGTATAGTTATGTTTGTAAGAAGTTTATGGACATTTACTGTATTTGCAGTTCATTATCCATGCGGCGGGAAACCTGAGATTCCCTCCCACCTGAGCAGTTCGAAATAGTCACAGCCCACCTGTTCGAATCAACCTATGACCTTTTGTTATAATGTGAAGACAGATTCCTGTGTCCAATGAACAATGAGATTGTAGGGCCCTTTGTAGTGTACTGTATGTAGTGTATATAAGAACAGCCAGCCTGGCCCAGCTTAGTCTTCTCTCCACAACGGTTTTCATCATTGACTAACTAGAGAGCTGGTTCCAGGACTGCGCTAGCGATCATTCCCCACGTGTGTAAGTTCTCTGTGACCAACTTATTCTCTGTCTGTTTTTGCCATTCTCTCTCTCTCTCTCTCTCTCTCTCTCTCTCACTGTTATTGTTTAGGATTAAGACGCTATTGTATATTTATGTCCAGTTATTCTGTTTAGGTGTTTTATGTTAGTGCTGTAGTGTATAAGCTGTTAACTGTTTTCCCCTTTTCACATAGCTAAATATCGTTAGTAAAGGTGTTGGAACCTCAGCAAGGTGTCTGTGTTTCTCTAGCTAGTATAGAGGGTTTCTGAGCGTCTCAACCGCTCAATCAGCTTTTATATAATAGAGGTTAATCAGCGTTACATTGTGTTAACATTACTAGACCAAGGTTTACAGTATAAGCTTAGCCTTTCAGTGTGTTGCATACAAGGTTTACTGTGTGTCATCCTGTGAGCGTCTGCGCCGCTCGTGTTCCTCTCGTGGGCACAGCGTCCGCTACGCTAGTAGCGTAGCATTACGGTACTCGGGCCGCCTATAGCGTGCTCGATACCCAGCGTAAGCCGTGAGCGAACGTGCCGCTCGTGCGGCTCGACCACAGCCTAGCGTCTGCTACGCTAAGTGCGTACCATTACGGTACCCCGTACGCCCATTGCGTACTGAGTCTCTTACCAATATATAGTGAATGTTATAAGATAAATAATTAGCTTTATCAGTGTATATGTTTATGGTGTGTTAGGTGACACACCCGGAGATTACCTGGGTTGGCTGCAGTCAGTGTGCGCAGGAACGTATCTTACATATCCACTTATCATATTTGGGTACTGGGTTGAAGGCCTGAATCCAAGCTCTGTTTTTTGTTATTAATAATCTAAGCCTTCTCTTTATTGGGAGCCTTACATCTACTTCAATATACTTTTTCCTCAAAGGAGTCGTCATGTCTCCTATATAATGTTTTACCGTTATGTATGGATGTATACTTTATCACTCAATAAAAGCATTTAATAAAAAAAAAAAGTGCTGTGTGTGGGCTGGCTCCAATCTCTGTCCTCTCTGTGGCATACTTGGGGGGAAACTGTTTCTAACATATGTGTGTGTGTGTGTGTGTGTGTGTGTGTGTGTGTGTGTGTGTGTGTGTGCGTACTTACTATCTCACATAGCCATGTCTAGGGACTCTGCGTCTTTTGCTGCAGAAGATGTTTCCTCTCAGGGGGGATCCATTCCATGTACACAGGATTGTAATGCTTTGTCTCAGATCGCTAAAACTGAGGGTGAAACTCAGGTGTTGAAGAAGTCTATGGCAGTTTGGTCAGGCTCTGTCCCTATCCCTGCAAAATCCCCTAGCATGTTCCCATAGAAAAGTGCACTTGCCCAAATTATGCAAGATGACACGGATACAAATTCTGATACTACAGACGGTGATGGGGACGTGCTGAGGGGGGCGGCAACCCTTTCAAAGAGGGTGCAGCTCATGATTGAGGCCATTAGAGATGTGTTAAACATTAAAGACACACCACTTGAGCAGGTTGAGGAGGCTTACTTCACTGATAATAAGAAAGCCCTGCTAACCTTTCACGTGTCTAAAGAATTAAACGCTATATTTGAAAAATCCCAGGAAAACCCGGAGAAAAAATTCCAGATCCCAAAAAGAGTTCTGGCTGCTTTTCACTTCCCTGAGGAAGATCGGAAAAAATAGGAAAACCCACCAATTGTTGACGCATATGTCTCCAGACTGTCTAAAAAGGTGGTTTTACCTGTCCCTGGTTCTACCGCGTTGAAAGAACCAGCTGATCGTAACATTGACACTACGCCCCAAATCCATACACACTGCTTCAGAAGTGGCCTTAAGGCCCACTATTGCCTGTGCATGGATTTCTAAAGCCATAGTAAAGTGGTCAGGCACATTACTAGAGGATTTGGATGCAATGTGTAGAAGTGACATTGAATTGTTTTTACGTAACATACAGGATTCGGCCGGGTTCATGGTGGAACCCATGAAGGACCTGGGTACGCTGACTGCACGGTTATCCTCCATTTTGGTCTCAGCTCGCAGGGGACTCTGGCTACGCCAATGGTCTGCAGACGCGGAATCCAGGAGAAGTGTTATGAACTTACCCTACACAGGTCAGGCTCTATTTGGGGAAGCATTGGATGCGTGGATTTCCACGGTTACCGCGGGTAAGTCACCTTTCCTTCCCTCTGATACTCCTTCTACGAAGAAACCATTTCTTCAGCTGTGCAGCAGTCCTTTCGTACCGCTAAGACAAAAGAGTCCAAGCCTTTTACCACTTTCTTTAGAGGTGGTCGGGCAAAATCCAAAAAGCCTGCAATCGCAGGCTTCCAGGACCAGAGACCTGCTTCTGGTTCCTCAAAATCCTCAGCATGATGATGGACCTCAAAGCCTGGAGGACGGGCTGGTGGGTGCGAGACTCAGACATTTCCGCCACGTTTGGGTGTGGATCCCTGGGCACAGGATATTGTGTCCCAGGGGAACAGACTGGAGTTTCAAGAACTCCCGCCTCACCGATTCTTCAAATCAGGCTTGCCAGCTTTGCTGACAGACAGGGCTATCCTACAGGTAGCCATCCTAAAATTGGGAAAATCACAGGTCATTGTCCCAGTTCCACCTCATATGCAAAACATGGGTTATTATTAAAACCTTTTCGTGGTACCGAAACCGGATGGTTCAGTCAGACCAACTTTGAACTTGAAATCGTTGAACCCTTACCTGAGGGTGTTCAAATTAAAAATGGAGTCTCTCAGAGCAGTGATTTCATGTCTGGAAGAGGGAGAGTTTCTGGTATCCCTGGATATCAAGGATGCGTACCTCCACATTCCGATTTGGCCGCCTCACCAGGCTTATCTCAGATTTGCAGTTGGACAGTCGCTATCCATTCCAGGCACTACCATTCGGCCTCTCCACAGCACCGAGGGTGTTCACCAAGGTGATGGCAGAGATGATGGTTCTCCTCCGCAAACAAGTGGTGAACATAATCCCATATCTGGACGATCTGCTGATAAAAGCATCGCCCAGGGAGAGTTTGTTGCAGTCCATTGGTCACACGACTCATCTGCTCAGGGAACATGGTTGGATCCTGAATTTTCCAGGAGGTTGTCTTTTCTGGGGATGATCCTTGACACAGAAGTGCAGAGCGTGTTTCCTCCGGAGGAGAAAACATTGGTGATACAAACAATGGTCCGGGATGTACTGAAGCCAGCCCGGGTTTCGGTTCATCAGTGCATTTGCCTTCTGGGGAAGATGGTGGCTTCATACAAGGCTCTACAGTACGGAAGGTTTTCATGCTCGCCCCCTTCCAACTGGATCACCTGGACAAGTGGTCGGGATCTCATCTACACATGCACCAGAGAATACGTCTGTCGCCAAAAGACAGGATTTCACGCCTCTGGTGGCTATAACTTCCTCACCTTCTGGAGGGCCGCAGGTTCGGGATTCAGGACTGGATCCTTCCAACCACGGATGCAAGTCTCTGGGGCTGGGGCACCAAGGAAGGTGGTCAAGCCTTGAATCCAGTCTTCCAATAAACATTCTGGAACTAAGAGCCGTCTACAATGGTTTTCTCCAAACGGCTCATCTTCAGCGAGATCGAGCCATTCAAGTGCAGTCGGACAATGTAATGACAGTGGCTTACATAACCCGACAGGGCGGAACGAAAAGCAGAGCTGCAATGTTAGAGGTAACAAGAATCATCCTCTGGGCAGAAAAACACGCGTTTGGCGCTGTCGGCAATCTTCATTCTGGGAGTAGAAAACTGGGAAGCGGACTTCCTCAGCAGACACGATCTCCATCCAGGAGAGTGGGGACTCCATCCGGAGGTGTTCACGGAGGCAACAGTTCTTTGGGGTGTACCTCAAATAGACATGATGGCCTCTCGTCTCAACAAGAAGCTTCGGCGGTGTTGTTCCAGGTTGAAGGACACACAAGCCATGGCGGTGGACGCCCTAGTGACTTCGTGGGTGTTCCAGTCGGTGTACGTGTTTCCTCCATTTCCACTCATTCAAAACTCATAAGGAGAACGTCTAAACATTACCATCGTATTTGGGAAAAATATGTATCTTGGTGTGAGTCTAAGAAGTTTCTTACGGTGGAGTTTCAACTGGTACGGTTTCTCCTCTTCCTGCAAGCAGGTGTGGATATGGGCCTAAGGTTGGGATCCGTAAAGGTCCAGATTTCGGCCCTATCCATTTTCTTCAAAAAACAGTTGGCTTCCCTCCCGGAGGTTCAGACCTTTTTGAAAGGGGTTCTGCACATCCAGCCTCCCTTTGTGCCGCCTACGGCACCATGGGATCTTAACGTGGTGCTGCAGTTTCTCCAATCGGATTGGTTCGAGCCTCTATAGGAGGTTGAGGTCAAGTTTCTCACATGGAAGGTGTTAGCGGTGGTGGTGTAGCGGGACGCGTCAGCTCCCGGCCGTTGCTAGGCAGCGGGGCCGGCGCGTCACTTCCGCCTCTAGCTCCCCCTTCCCCGGCTGGTTGATGGCAACCAGGGACGCCAGGCGGCCGCACTGCACAGCGGTCCCGGCGGTTGCTAAGCAGCCGGGACGCTGTGCACCGCGCGTCCACGGACAGCTGGCTCCATTAAGATCCGAGGGCTGGCTCCCATAAAAAGCCCTGCAGACCAAGGCAGCCCCGCCGGTGATAGCTTCCTGTGGACCTGTGTCCTGCCCCTGGAGTGTTCCTGTACAGCCAGTTCGTTCCTGTGTCCTGGAGTCTGGAGCCTGTTACTGGGAATCTGATCCAGCCTTCCGAGTCCTGAGTTCCTGAGTCTTCAGCCTTGGGGTCCTGTTCCTTCTTCGGTGTCGTGAGTAGCGGCTCTGCCGCACCTTACGGCTTTAGCCGTATAATCCTTATCTTTTGCTTTTGTGGCTTCTGCGGAGGTTCTGCCACTGTTGTCCTGCCGAACTACGGATGTGTACTCGGTATTCGGCAGGACGGTATTATTTTGGTTACGAGTTTTCTTGGAGCCGCCGCACATAAATTAGTTTCTTGTTTTTGCAGTGGTTCCCCTATCTCATTTGTGTCTGTCTTAGTTAGTTTTCCTCTTGTTCTCTCTCTATCAACGCCTTGTCACCAACTAAGACCGGGGGGTATCGGAGTTCGGGCAGACCTAATCCGCCCGTCCAAACGCGGCTGCCGTGGGCCCAAGAAACCAAAGTCTCACAGGCGTTGACTGACCACTAGGGAGAGACAACGGAGTCAGGGTTTTCTGCAAGGGGTTGATGCAAATCTCAGCCTGAACTGCAGCATCACGTATCAGTAGTCGGAGCTCACCTACTACCACCCTGTCTCTCTGGTTCCGAGTACGATGAACATAAAAGAAGGCTGTCACTTTGTTGGCCTTAGCTTCTGCTAGACGTGTGTCGGAGCTGGGGGCTTTGTCTTGTAAGAGCCCATACTTGATCTTTCATGAAGATAGAGCTGAGCTCCAGACACGTCAGCAGTTCCTTCCGAAGGTTGTGTCAGCATTTCATATCAACCAACCTATTGTGGTGCCAGTTGCTACTGACTCCTCAATTTCATCGAAGTCCTTGGATGTGGTAAGGGCTCTGAAAATCTATGAGAAAAGGACTGCTCGTCACAGAAAATTGGACTCTGTTTGTCCTGTATGATCCCAAGAAACTTGGCTGACCTGCTTCTAAGCAGACGATCTCTCGCTGGATCAGGTTCACTATCCAGCATGCATATTCTACGGCAGGATTGCTGTGTCCTACGTCTGTTAAGGCCCACTCTACTCGTAAGGTGGGTTGTTCCTTGGCAGCTGCCCGGGGTGTCTCGGCTGTACAGCTTTGCCGAGCGGCTACTTGGTCGGGGTCGAACACATTTGCAAAGTTCTACAAGTTCGATACCTTGGCTGCTGAGGACCTGAAGTTTGGTCAATCAGTTCTGCAGGAGCCTCCACGATCTCCCTCCCGTTCTGGGAGCTTTGGTACATCCCCATGGTACTAATGTGGACCCCAGCATCCTCTAGGACGTAAGAGAAAATAGGATTTTAATTACCTACCGGTAAATCCATTTCTCGTAGTCCGTAGAGGATGCTGGGCGCCCGCCCAGCGCTTCGTGATCCTGCAGTGGTTACTTTGTTCAGTACTGCTTAGTTCTTGGTTTAGTACTGTTCTGTTACTTGGTTAAGTGATATTGTTCAGCCGTTGTTGATGTTTAAAGCTAGTTAGCTTGGTTGGCCGTGTACAGTATGTGTGAGCTGGTGTGAATCTCACCACTATCTGTGTAAAATCCTTCTCTCGAAGTTGTCTGTCTCCTCGGGCACAATTTCTAGACTGAGTCTGGTAGGAGGGGCATAGAGGGAGTAGCAAGCCCACACTCTCAAGCTATTAAAGTGCCAGTGGCTCTTAGTGTACCCGTCTATACCACATGGTACTAATGTGGACCCCAGCATCCTCTACAGACTACGAGAAAAGGATTTACCGGTAGGTAATTAAAATCCTATTTTTGGTCTATGGATGCAGTTAAAAAAAATTCTGATACTCTAGGGCGCAGTGATTCAAAAAAGTTTGGAAACCACTGGGTTAGTGCTTTATAGCTCTGCACTTTATTTCTCTCCATGCTGTGATAAATACCCCCCTAAATGCTTTATAATATTAATCTTGACTGAGGATCTGATTCCAAGATGGATGTTACTGCGATTATGCACGCAAGCAGCAATGATCAGTGTGCATAGGAGCAGTAGAATGAACAATCGGTCTGCACATGCACCAGGTAAAACATAGGACGTATCATGCAGTACACTGCGAACATTAAAGCAATCGTACATTCTGAAAAAGCGCCAAACACAAATAGGGAGTATAATGGGCGTGAAAGTTTTCTGTACACAGAAGCTGCAACAGAATTGTAATAGAGACATTTTTAGCAACTGAGTGACTTTACTAGAGTAGCTGTTGAGCTACACAGATCATGTTACTAATGATGACAGCAGCATTAGGTACATCAAACTAGTGATTGCAAACCCATATGCAGCTGTGTTAAGTTTGCATATAGGTAATAGGCAATTTAGCTTCTTAACATAGGGGTCATTCCGACCTGATCGCATGCTGCAGTTGTTCGCAGCGCAGCGATCGGGTCGGAACTGCGCTGGTGCATGCCAGTCATTACCTAGCAATCGGCTCTGGCTGACTTACAGGCAGAGGCGTACGCTGGGCAGGAGGGGGTGGAACGGCGGTGTTCAGCCGGCGTTTTGGGGGCGTGGTCCGGCCAACGCAGGTGTGGCCGGACAATGCGGGTGCGGGCCGCAGCGACTGCGTGACATCACATGCAGCCGCTGCAACCCGGGGTAGCGACGAGTAACTCCCGGCCAGCCGCAGCAGCTGTGCTGGCCGGGAGTAACTCTTCAAGTACAAAAGCATCGCCGCTGTGCGATGCTTTTGTCCTTGTGCAGGGGTGGGTCGGACTGACATGCGAGGCGGACTAGCCCTGTACTTTTGCCCCTTCCCCCCCCCCCGCATGTCTGGGAAGATGATCGTAGCTGTGCTAAATTTAGCACAGCTACGATTAACTTGGAATGACCCCCATACTGCACACTGTAAACGTTATTTTTCTGATGTGTCTGCGTGTGTCCACATGCTCCTTTCTGCAGCCATGTGTTTTTAAAAGATTACTTCTTTTGTAGGTAACCATCCCAGTGCATAAGTTTACTAATGTTTAACATAAACTATATGTAAATAAACACTTGCTACAAGGTATAGAACATCTGAACGTCATGTAAGGTTAGAATATCTATTACATGTATGACTTTGTGTATTTTCTGGGTATGAGCATTTGCTAAAACTTAGATGACCAAACAAATACATATAACCTTTATATGTACACTGGACACATGCCTTTCACACATGTAAGCTAAATTGACATTCACATGTATAGAAACATAGAATTTGATGGCAGGTAAGAACCAATCAGTCAATCTAGTCTGACCTAAGCACACACTTACACATAAGGGTTAATTTTTGGTTAGTAGGAGGAAATCGGAGTACCCGAAGGAAACCCACATAAGCACAGGGAGAATATACACACAACACACACAACAGTTTGGGCCATGGTGGGAATCGTACCCATGACCTTATTTCTGTGAGGCAGTAATGCTAAACATTACACCATCAGTATAGCTTTATATTTTGCAGACTACAATTTTTTTTTACTGTTGTCTACTGAATTACCATTACCTTAAATACATGTATATGACAAATAGTAAAAATCAAACAAGTGCACAAGGAAGAAAAGTGCATAAGGAAGAACCCATATCTAAAATATATTTGCACATATAACCTATGCAGCAATGGGGGTGATTCCAAGTTGTTCGCTCGCTAGCTGCTTTTAGTAGCATTGCACACGCTAAGCCGCCGCCTACTGGGAGTGAATCTTAGCTTAGCAGAATTGCGAACGAAAGATTAGCATAATTGTGAATAGACAGTTCTTAGCAGTTTCTGAGTAGCTCCAGACTTACTAAGCCATTGCGACCAGCTCAGTCCTTTTCGTTCCTGGTTTGACGTCACAAACACACCCAGCGTTTGCCCAACCACTCCCCCGTTTCTCCAGCCACTCCTGCGTTTTGCAACTCGAACGCCTGCGTTTTTCCGCACACTCCCATAAAACGCCCAGTTTCCGCCCAGAAACACCCACTTCCTGTCAATCACACTACGATCAGCACAGCGATGAAAAAGCTTCGTTATGACGTGAGTAAAATACCTAACTTTTGTGTAAAATAACTAAGCGCATGCGCTCTGCGAACCTTACGCATGCGCAGTAAGCGACTAATCGCAGTATAGCGAAAATCGGCAACGAGCGAACAACTCGGAATGACCCCCAATATTCAGAATTTATAATTTCAAATGTATTTATTTATTTATTAACAGTTTCTTATATAGCGCAGCAAATTCCGTTGCGCTTTACAATCTGAAATAACAATAACAAACTGGGTGATAACAGTCATAGAGGTAGGGAGGCCCTGCTCGCAAGCTTACAATCTATAGGGAAATAGCACCTTTCCTTGTGTACATATGCCTATCTATTGCATAGAATGAGAAGACATGTGAGGATATGTGTGGACTGTACAGAGTGGATGCAATTTGATAGGAAGGTTTATGAAAGTTATGTGGGCGGTTCTGGAATTTGATACGCTTGCCTAAAGAGGTGGGTTTTCAGGGAACGCTTGAAGGTTTGGAGACTAGAGGAGAGTCTTATTGTGCGTGGTAGGGCATTCCACAGAGTGGGTGCAGCCCGATGAAAGTCCTGCAGTCGTGAGTGGGAGCGAGTAATGAGTGTGGATGAGAGACGCAGGTCTTGTGAAGAGCGAAGAGGTCGGGTTGGGAGATATTTTGTGATAAGCGAAGTGATGTACGTTGGTGTAGTTTGGTTAATGGCCTTGTGTGTGAGTAAAAGTATTTTATATTGAATGCGGTAGAGTACAGGTAACCAATGGAGGGACTGACAGAGTGGATCTGCAGACGATGAACGTCTAGCGAGGAAGATAAGCCTCGCCGCTGCATTCAGAATGGATTGTAGTGGTGAGAGTCTCGTTTTGGGAAGACCAGTTAGGAGACTATTGCAATAATCAATGCGGGAGATAATGAGAGCGTGGATTAGAGTTTTAGCAGTGTCTTGTGTAAGGTATGGTCATATTTTGGATATGTTTTTTAGATGCATGTAACATGATCTTGAGACAGATTGAATGTGGGGAACAAAGGACAGATCAGAGTCAAGGATGACAGCTAGGAAGCGAGCTTGTGGGGTAGGGTAGATAGTCGAGTTTTCAACAGTGATAGAGATATCAGGTTGGTACCTACTATTGGCCGGTGGAAATATAATTAACTCTGTCTTTGAAATAATAAGAATTTACTTACCGATAATTCTATTTCTCGGAGTCCGTAGTGGATGCTGGGGTTCCTGAAAGGACCATGGGGAATAGCGGCTCCGCAGGAGACAGGGCACAAAAAAGTAAAGCTTTTACCAGATCAGGTGGTGTGCACTGGCTCCTCCCCCTATGACCCTCCTCCAGACTCCAGTTAGGTACTGTGCCCGGACGAGCGTACACAATAAGGGAGGCAATTTGAATCCCGGGTAAGACTCATACCAGCCACACCAATCACACCGTACAACTTGTGATCTAAACCCAGTTAACAGTATGATAACAGAAAGAGCCTCTTAAAGATGGCTCCTTAACAATATAACCCGAATTTGTTAACAATAACTATGTACAGTATTGCAGATAATCCGCACTTGGGATGGGCGCCCAGCATCCACTACGGACTCCGAGAAATAGAATTATCGGTAAGTAAATTCTTATTTTCTCTATCGTCCTAAGTGGATGCTGGGGTTCCTGAAAGGACCATGGGGATTATACCAAAGCTCCCAAACGGGCGGGAGAGTGCGGATGACTCTGCAGCACCGAATGAGAGAATTCCAAGTCCTCTTTTGCCAGGGTATCAAATTTGTAGAATTTTACAAACGTGTTTTCCCCCGACCACGTAGCTGCTCGGCAGAATTGTAATGCCGAGACCCCTCGGGCAGCCGCCCAAGATGAGCCCACCTTCCTTGTGGAATGGGCCTTAACAGATTTAGGCTGTGGCAGGCCTGCCACAGAATGAGCAAGTTGAATTGTGTTACAAATCCAACGAGCAATCGTCTGCTTAGAAGCAGGGGCACCCAACTTGTTGGGTGCATATAGTATCAACAGCGAGTCAGATTTTCTGACTTCAGCCGTCCTTGAAATGTATATTTTTAAGGCTCTGACAACGTCCAACAACTTGGAGTCCTCCAAGTCGCCAGTGGCCGCAGGCACCACAATAGGTTGGTTCAGGTGAAACGCTGATACCACCTTAGGGAGAAAATGCGGACGAGTCCTCAGTTCTGCCCTATCCGAATGGAAGATTAGATAAGGGCTTTTATAAGATAAAGCCGCCAATTCAGATACTCTCCTGGCGGAAGCCAGGGCCAGTAACATAGTCACTTTCCATGTGAGATATTTAAAATCCACCTTTTTCAATGGTTCAAACCAATGGGATTTGAGGAAATCTAAAACTACATTTAGATCCCACGGTGCCACCGGAGGCACCACAGGAGGCTGTATATGCAGTACTCCTTTAACAAAAGTCTGTACCTCAGGAACTGAGGCCAATTCTTTTTGGAAGAATATTGACAGGGCCGAAATTTGAACCTTAATAGATCTCAATTTGAGACCCCTAGACAATCCTGATTGTAGGAAATGTAGGAAACGACCCAGTTGAAATTCCTCCGTCGGAACACTCCGATCCTCGCACCACGCGACATATTTTCGCCAAATGCGGTGATAATGTTTCGCGGTGACTTCCTTCCTTGCCTTAATCAAGGTAGGAATGACTTCTTCTGGAATGCCTTTCCCTTTTAGGATCTGGCGTTCAACCGCCATGCCGTCAAACGCAGCCGCGGTAAGTCTTGAAAGAGACAGGGACCCTGTTGTAGCAGGTCCCTTCTCAGAAGTAGAGGGCACGGGTCGTCCGTGACCAACTCTTGAAGTTCCGGGTACCAAGTCCTTCTTGGCCAATCCGGAGCCACTAGTATTTCTTACTCCTCCTCACCGTATAATCTTCAATACCTTTGGTATGAGAGGCAGAGGAGGAAACACATATACTGATTTGTACACCCAAGGTGTTACCAGTGCGTCCACAGCTATTGCCTGTGGATCTCTTGACCTGGCGCAATACTTGTCCAGTTTCTTGTTGAGGCGAGACGCCATCATGTCTACCATTGGTCTTTCCCAACAGTTTATTAGCATGTGGAAGACTTCTGGATGAAGACCCCCCTCTCCCGGGTGTATATCGTGTCTGCTGAGGAAGTCTGCTTCCCAGTTGTCCACGCCCGGGAGGAACACTGCTGACAGTGCTATTACGTGATTCTCCGCCCAGCGAAGAATCTTGGCAGCTTCTGCCATTGCACTCCTGCTTCTTGTGCCGCCCTGTCTGTTTACATGGGCGACCGCCGTGATGTTGTCCGACTGAATCAACACCGGTTTTCCTTGCAGGAGTGGTTCCGCCTGGCTTAGAGCATTTTAGATTGCTCTTAGTACCAGAATGTTTATGTGAATAGACTTTTCCAGGTTCGTCCATACCCCCTGGAAGTTTCTTCCTTGTGTGACTGCTCCCCAACCTCTCAGGCTGGCGTCCGTGGTCACCAGGATCAAATCCTGTATGCCGAATCTGCGGCCCTCCAATAGATGAGCCTTTTGCAACCACCACAGAAGATATACCCTTGTCCTTGGCGACAGGGTTATTCGCAGGTGCATCTGAGGATGCGACCCTGACCATTTGTCCAACAGATCCCTTTGGAAAATTCTTGCATGGAATCTGCCGAATGGAATTGCTTCGTAAAAAGCCACCATTTTTCCCAGGACTCTTGTGCATTGATGTACAGACACCTTTCCTGGTTTTAGGAGGTTCCTGACAGGTCGGATAACTCCTTGGCTTTTTCCTCGGGAAGAAAAACCTTTTTCTGAACCGTGTCCAGAATCATCCCTAGGAACAGCAGACGTATCGTCGGAAAACAGCTGCGATTCTTGGAATATTTAGAATCCAGTCGTGCCGTCGAAGAACTACTTTAGATAGTGCTCTTCCGACCTCCAACTGTTCTCTGGAACTTGCCCTTTTTAGGTCGTGCAAGTAAGGGATAATTTAGATGCCTTTTTTCTTTGAAGAAACATCTTTTCGGCCATTACCTTGGTAAAAAGGCCCGGGGTGCCGTGGATAATTCAAACGGCATCGTCTGAAACTGATATTGACAGTTCTGTACCACGAACCAGAGGTACCCTTGATGAGAAGGACAAATTTTGGACATGGAGGTAATCCTTGATGTCCAGGGACACCATATAGTCCCCTTTTTTCCGGTTCGCTATCACTGCTCTGAGTGACTTTATCTCGATTTGAACCTTTTATGTAAGTGTTCAAAACATTTTAGATTTAGACTATGTGTCACCAAGCCGTCTGGCTTCAGTACCACAATATAGTGTGGAAAAATAATACCCTTTTCCTTGTCGTAGGAGGGGTACTTTGATTATCACCTGCTGGATATACAGCTTGTGAATTGTTTCCAATGCTGCCTCCCTGTCGGAGGGAGCCGTTGGTAAAGCAGACTTCAGGAAGCTGCGAGGAGAAGATGTCTCGACTCTCCAATCTTTACCCCTGGGATAATACTCGTACGATCTAGGGGTCAACTTGCGAGTGATCCCACTGCGCCCTGAGACTCTTGAGACTACCCCCCCACCTTGAGTCCGCTTGCACGGCCCCAGCGTCATGCTGAGGACTTGGCAGACGCGGTGGAGGGCTTCTTTTCCTGGGAAAGGGCTGCCTGCTGCAGTCTACTTCCCTTACCTCTATGTCTGGGCAGATATGACTGGCCTTTTGCCTGCATGCCCTCATGGGAAAGGAAAGATTGAGGCTGAAAAGACGGTGTCTTTTTTAGCTGAGATGTAACTTGGGGTAAAAAAGGTTGGATTTCCCAGCTGTTGCCGTGGTCCCCAGGTCCGATGGACCGACCCCCAAATAACTCCTTCCCTTTATACAGCAATACTTCCATCTGCCGTATGGGATCTGTATCACCTGACCACTGTCGTGTCCCTGACATCTTCTGGGAGATATGGACAACGCACTTATCTTGATGCCAGAGAGCAAATATCCCTCTGTGCATCTCACATACATATATATAGAATGCATCCTATTAAATGCTCTACATGAATAAAATATTTTCAGTCAGGGAATCCGACCAAGCCAACCCAGCACTGCATCTCCAGGCTGATGGCGATCGCTGGTCGCAGTATAACCACCGTATGTGTGTATATACTTTTTAGGATATTTTTCCAGCTTCCTATCAGCTGGCTCCTTGAGGGCGGCCGTATCTGGAGACGGTAACGCCACTTGATAAGCGTGTGAGCGCCTTATCACCCTAAGGGGTGTTTCCCAACGTACCCTAATTTCTGGCGGGAAAGGGTATAACGCCAATATTTGCTATCGGGGTAACCCTACGCATCATCACACACTTCATTTTATTTTATCTGATTCAGGAAAAACTACAGGTAGTTTTTTCACTCCCACATAATACCCTTTCTTGTGGTACTTGTAGTATCAGAAACACGTAACACCTCCTTCATTGCCCTTAACGTGTGGCCCTAATGAGAAATACGTTTGTTTATTCACCGTCGACACTGTATTCAGTGTCCGTGTCTGTGTCTGTGTCGACCGACTGAGGTAAATGGGCGTTTTTAAAACCCCTGACGGTGTTTCTGAGACGCCCGGACCGGTCCTAATAGATTGTCGGCCGTCTCATGTCGTCAACCGACCTTGCAGCGTGTTGACATTCTCACGTAATTCTCTAAATAAGCCATCCATTCCTGTGTCGACTCCCTAGAGAGTGACATCACCATTACAGGCAATTTCTCCGCCTCCTCACCAACATCGTCCTCATACATGTCGACACACACGTACCGACACACAGCACACACACCGGGAATGCTCTGACAGAGGACAGGACCCACTAGCCCTTTGGGGAGACAGAGGGAGAGTCTGCCAGCACACACCAAAAACGCTATAATTATATAGGGACAACCTTATATAAGTGTTTCTCCCTTATAGCATCTTTTATATATATACAATATCGCCAAAATCAGTGCCCCCCCTCTCTGTTTTAACCCTGTTTCTGTAGTGCAGTGCAGGGGAGAGCCTGGGAGCCTTCTCTCCAGCTTTTCTGTGAGAGAAAATGGCGCTGTGTGCTGAGGAGATAGGCCCCGCCCCTTTTTCGGCGGCCTCGTCTCCCGCTATTTTTGAAGTTAGGCAGGGGTTAAATATCTCCATATAGCCTCTGTGGGCTATCTGTGAGGTATTTTTTGCCTCTAATAAGGTTTTTATTTGCCTCTCAGAGCGCCCCCCCCAGCGCTCTGCACCCTCAGTGACTGTTGTGTGAAGTGTGCTGAGAGGAAAATGGCGCACAGCTGCAGTGCTGTGCGCTACCTTTATGAAGACTCAGGAGTCTTCAGCCGCCGATTTTGGACCTCTTCTCTCTTCAGCGTCTGCAAGGGGGCCGGCGGCGCGGCTCCGGTGACCATCCAGGCTGTACCTGTGATCGTCCCTCTGGAGCTAGTGTCCAGTAGCCAAGCAGCAAATCCACTCTGCACGCAGGTGAGTTCACTACTTCTCCCCTAAGTCCCTCGTTGCAGTGATCCTGTTGCCAGCAGGACTCACTGTAAAGTAAAAAACCTAAGCTAAACTTTCTCTAAGCAGCTCTTTAGGAGAGCCACCTAGATTGCACCCTTCTCGTTCGGGCACAAAATCTAACTGGAGTCTGGAGGAGGGTCATAGGGGGAGGAGCCAGTGCACACCACCTGATCTGGTAAAAGCTTTACTTTTTTGTGCCCTGTCTCCTGCGGAGCCGCTATTCCCCATGGTCCTTTCAGGAACCCCAGCATCCACTTAGGACGATAGAGAAATTCAGTTTGAGGTGGCGAGATGTCATCCAGGATGAAATGGCAGAAAGGCATTCAGTGACACGGTCCAGTACAGATAGGGACAAGTCAGGGGAGGATAGGTAGATTTGAGTATCATCTGCGTACAGATGATACTGAAAACCAAAAGAGCTGATTAGTTTACCAAGAGATGAGGTATAGATAGAGAAAAGCAGAGGACCCAAGACTGAGCCTTGCGGTACTCCAACTGAAAGAGGTAGCGAAGAGGAGGTAGATTCAGAGAAGCGAACACTGAAGGAGCGATTAGATAGGTACGATAGGAACCAAGAAAGGGCTGTGTCTTTAAGACAGGGGTGGGGAACCTTTTTTCTACCAAGGGCCATTTGGATATTTATAAAATCCTTCGGGGGCCATACAAAAATTCTCAACTTAAAAAATTACCCTGCCCCCCAGTAGGTCTGCCCCCTAGAGGTACTGAGTATGCACGCCGAAGGCGCGCGCGCCAAAAAAATGGGTGTGGCCAGTTAAAATGGGACGTGATACACATATGCCCCCAATAGTGCAGTGCCAGATCCACAATTGCCCCTCACAGTGCCAGGTATACAAATGCCCCCCCACAGTGCCAGGTATACAGATGCCCCCACAGTGCCAGGTATACAAATGCCCCTCACAGTGCCAGGTATACAGATATCCCCACAGTGCCAGGTATACAGATGTCCCCACAGTGCCAGGTATACAGATGCCCCCACAGTGCCAGGTATACAAATGCCCCTCACAGTGCCAGGTATACAGATGCCAACACAATGCAAGGTATACAGATGCCCCCCACAGTGCCAGGTATACAAATGCCCCCCCTCCCTCCCGTGCTGCTTACCGCTCCTTTTGGCGGGACATGGAGGAGAGCGCGGCTATGTTGGGCGGCGGCATGTAGGACTTGAAACCAGCCGCCGGTTCGAGAGCCAATCAGAGCTCGCGGACCGGCAGTCGCGGCTCCTGATTGGCTCACGAACCGGCGGCTGGTTTCAAGTCCTACACGCCGCCGCCGCGCTCTCCTCCCTGTCCTGACAGCTGAGACACGCTGCCGCCGGACTGAGCGGCGGCGTGTCTCACTGAGAGAAGCGGGTGGGCCGGAGCAAACGGCTTCGCGGCCCTTATACGGTCCGCGGGCCGGAGGTTCCCCACCCGTGCTTTAAGACCTAGGGATTGTAGTGTCTGTATGAGAAGAGAGTGGTCTTCAGTGTCAAATGCAGCAGATAGATCTAGAAGAATAAGTAGTAAGTAGTGGCCTTTAGACTTTGTAGTGACCAAATCATTAACCACTTTAGTCAGTGCTGTCTCTGTGGAGTGTTGGGAACGGAAGCCTGACTAAAGTGGGACCAACAAAGTGCATGAGTTAAGAAAGTGTGTGAGTCGAGTGTAGGCAAGTCTCTCAAGTAGCTTAGAGAGACAAGGGAGCTGAGAGATAGTTTGAGAGAGCATTAGGGTCAGAATTTTGTTTTTTTTAAATGGGAGTAATCACTGCATGCTTGAAGAGTGAAGGAAAAATACCAGTAGAGAGAGAGAGATTACAGATGTTAGTTAAGGTAGGGATGAGCACCAGAGACAGAGCTTTACTTATTTGTGAGGGTGAAGGAGCAAGAGGAGAGGTAGTAGAGAAGCAGGATGAGAAGAGTGATGATACTTCATCTTCATTTGTGGGATCAAATGAAGAAAGAGTGCCAGAGGGTTCAGGTAAAGAATGGAGCAGGTCACTGGCTGCCGAAGAGCATACCATTTCATCTCGGATCTTATCAATCTTCTCCTTGAAGTAGGAAGCAAGCAAATGCTGCACAACTATAAATAAGTAACTAAAATTGTTATATGCAAATAACCACACCTAATTTTCAGGTTGTTTTTTTTAATCTTTTTAGCTAATTTACGGAGTTTAATTTTCAATTGTAAATAAAACTATTTTTTATTTATTTTTTTATCCTGCAAATGGCCACTCCTGAGGAAGATCAGAACAAGGAAACAATAGTATGGCTGGCTGTGAATGTGGCTAAGATACCAGGGCCAGGCCACTCATGAATCCATCCCAAAAATGTCCCAGGAAAAAATGACCACCCATACTTCTGCAGGAAGGAGATTAATATCCTTGTGGATATTTTGTCCATGATATTCATAAACAAAATACATTGGGTGGTATTCAAATCTCCTTTCTAAAGTGATCCCCGTTATTGTGCATATCGCGCCCACAGTAATTAGGTTTATCTGCGTAAAAGGTTGGGCACCCTCGGTACCCCGGTGGAAGCGAGTTGAAATGATTATACCACACCCGTCAGCAGAAACAGAACGTGTGTGTAAGGGGGGTAAAAGAATTGAATACAGCCCATTATGAGCCAAAGAATATAGGGGCTGTGGCAAGAGATCACAGATGGAGCGCTCTCTTTTTGGGTCGCTTCATAGAAGGCAGAGCTGAATCAGGGCAAGACTGTCAGCTTGATCTACAAGTGTCCTGGCCCTGGGTTAAATTATCATGAACTGAGGTGGATGCCTGGGTGCATTCTGGAGCTCAGTCTTCTCATTCAGTGAGGTTGAAATTTGTGCGAATAAATGGCCATTTCTCATGGTCTCTGCATGAATTTCTTGCAGAATGGCTTAACTACTGTGGAACTGGTTGTTCTGGTGTGGTTGGTGGTGCTACATCCTCCTCAGAAAGAGGCCCAGGAGGATTTACTAAAGTGTGGGTTTATAGAAGTGGAGATGATGCCTAAAGCATCCAGACTAAAAGATAATAGCTAGAATCTTATTGCTATGTACAACATCTCCACTTCTATAAACCCATGCTTTAGCAAATATACCCCGGTTTCTGTACTCCATGTTTTCACAATCCTCCTTTTTCTGTTAACATCGGTTGCGGCGTTTTTTCTTTTTGGACCCAAGTGCTTGATATTTTCCCAAATCCTTTTCTTTTGCAAGGTAGTATGTTTGTATGTGTGTTTTGGTAAAAAAATATTTTTAGAACACACCATTTTGTATGTCCAGCATCTCAGTTGAACACACCACTTTGTATGTCCAGCATCTCAGTTGTTTGTGTTTCTACAGTACATTTTCTGGGTGTTTGGTTTTGGTAAAATAAAAAAAAAAAAAATGTATGTATGTATGTATATATATATATATATATATATATATATATATATATAAATATATCTTTATTATTAAAATTATTATAATTATATTTTGCATTGTACAAAAACGATTACAGGCCCTTGAACAAAATAGTACAGTACTTACAAATGTAAATGTATCATGGTGAATTATTACATTGAGTATCCTACAGAAGAAGAAGAATATACCAACGTAAAAAAAACCTTAACACAAATAAACATGAAAAATAGGATTTTAATTACCTACCGGTAAATCCTTTTCTCGTAGTCGGTAGATGATGCTGGGGTCCATATTAGTACCATGGGGTATAGACGGGTCCACCAGGAGCCATTGGCACTTTAAGAGTTTAATAGTGAGGGATGGCTCTTCCCTCTATGCCCCTCCTACCAGACTCAGTCTAGAAACTGTGCCCGAGGAGACGACATACTTCGAGAGAAGGAATTACACAGATAGGCGCGAGATTCATACCAGCTCACACAACAGGCAAATCCGGCTAACATGCCGGGAAACTCAGTAAAAGCTGAAACAGTAAATAACGCAGAACTTACCTAGGAACCAGGCAGTACTGAACTATAAGACCAATGCAGGAAAACGCCCAGCATCCTCTACGGACTACGAGAAAAGGATTTACCGGTAGGTAATCAAAATCCTATTTACTCTTACGTCCTAGGGGATGCTGGGGTCCATATTAGTACCATGGGGATGTACCAAAGCTCCCAGTACGGGAGGGAGAGAGCGGAGACTCCTGCAAGACTGCTTGACCAAACTTGAGGTCATCAGAGGCCACAGTATCGAACTTGTAAAACTTGGCAAACGTGTTCAATCCAGACCAAGTAGCAGCTCGGCAAAGTTGTACAGCCGAGACACCACGGGCAGCCGCCCAGGAAGAACCCACTTTACAAGTAGAGTGGGCCTTTACAGATTTTGGACACTGCAATCCTGCCGTAGAATATGCAAGCTGGATGGTAAACCTGATCCAGCGTGAAATCGACTGCTTAGAAGCAGGACACCCAATTTTCCAAAGGACAAACAGTCAGTTTTTCGATGACGAGCTGTACTCTTCACATAAATCTTCAAAGCCCTCACAACATCCAAGGCCTATGAAGCAATTGAGGAGTCAGTAGACACTGGCACCACAATAGGTTGGTTGATATGGAAAGCCGATACAACCTTAGGCAGGAACTGTGGACGAGTCCTAAGTTCCGCCCAGTCTTCATGGAAGATCAGATAGGGACATTTACAAGATAAAGCCCCCAATTCCTACACGCGTCTGACTGAAGCCAAGGCCAACAAAGTGACCGCCTTCCACGTGAGAAACCTGATGTCAGCCTCCATTAGGGGCTCAAACCAAGCTGATTGCAGGAACTGAAACACCACATCTAGATCCCAGGGTGCCGTTGGCGCCACAAAGGGAGGCTGGATGTGCAGAACCCCTCTCAAAAAGGTCTGCACCTCAGGGAGGACAGCCAATTGTTTTTGGAAGAAGATGGACAAAGCAGAGATTTGGACCTTGATGGAGCTCAATCTCAGGCCCATATCCACACCTGCTTGCAGGAAAAGGAGAAAACGTCCAAGTTGAAACTCCACCACAGGAATTTCCTGGATTCACATAAGGAAACATATTTTTTCTAAATTCGATGGTAATGTTTAGACGTTACCCCCTTCCTAGCCTGTATTAGGGTAGGAATAACCTCACTCGGGATACCTTTCCGAGCTAAGATCTGGCATTCAACCGCCATGCCGTCAAACGTAGCTGTGGTAAGTCTTGATAGGCGAATGGCCCCTGCAGTAGCAGATCCTCCCAAAGAGGTAAGGGCCTTGGATCCTCTAGCAGAAGATCCAGCAGATCAACGTACCAAGCCCTCCTTGGCCAGTCTGGAGCAATGAGGACTGCCAGAACCTTTGTTGTGCTCACCAGCTGAAGAACTTTTGGTATCAGAGGAAGTGGAGGGAACACATACACTGATGTGAATACCCACCGTGTTACCAGTGCGTTCACCGCCGCTGCCTCCGGGTCTCCCGACCTGGAACAGTACCTCCGCAGCTTCTCGTTGAGGCGGGAGGCCATAATTTCTATGTGAGGAACCCCCCACCAACCGGTTACCTCCTCGAACACCTCCGGATGGAGTCCCCACTCTCCTGGATGGAGATAGTGTCTGCTGAGGAAGTCGGCTTCCCAGTTGTCTACTCCCGGAATAAAGATTGCTGACATCGCCACCGCGTGTCTTTCTGCCCAGAGGAGGATTCTTGACACCTCTGACATTGCAGCCCTGCTCTTCTATCAGGAATCAGCGTTCAGCAGCATCTCACTTACCAGCTCGCTGGTGTGCAGGCCTCCGAAGGTCACAGCCCCAGTCGCGGCTGCGTGAATGCACTGTCCGCAAGTGTGATATCCATTGTCGCTGTGTACCCCTGAACCTCATCCAGTGTGTACCCCGCTATGTGCCGGTGTCTGTACAGCATGGGCGCTGCCATGATTCCTGCGTAAGCTAACCTGGACATCCAATCCTACAATATGTCTGCACACATGATTATAGCAACCAATCACTGCAGAGCAAGGGGTATAAAATCAGGTCCGTGGCTCAGTCTCATCGCCTCGGACAACGAGTCACATTCAGTGAACAAGTTCTCCTGGTTCCTGTGTTCTTGTTTCCAGTGGCTCCCTTTGCGTCCATTCCTTCGTTGATCTCCAGTCTTCAGTCATCCAGCTTGTTACGAACTCCTACCACAGTCAGTACCATATAACAAGCAGTAAGAGACTTTCTGCAGGTGTTTCTCCATTAATTCAACCTGTGCATTTAAATACCAGCATTCAGCATTGTGCAATTGCATTCAGCACGTAATATTCCAACCTGCAGTACTGTCTCCTGCTTTGGCCTTGCTTGGCTTAGTTAACGTGTGCTTCCATACAGACTGTATGTTTTTCATTATTTCTCACCATCTACCAGAGTTTCGTTGCTACATATTTGTGTCATCAATTTCATCTGCTTATTCTGTTTATCATTGTGTCATCAGTTATCATTGTGTTCCAGTTGCTGTATACCCCTGTGTGTTAATAAACATCAGGCGCACATGCGCAGGACTTTTCTTCAGCCTCCTCTTTTCCTCTGCCACACCTGCACTAACCCACTAGTGCCCACTCCGGGAACAGACAAAGTTACAGACCTGACAACGTTGTTCTGCCTTGTCGGTTTATGTAGGCCACTGTGGTCACGTTGTCCGACTGCACCTGAACAGCCAGATCCTGTAGAAGGTGTGCTGCTTGCAGAAGACCGTTGTACACGGCTCTTAGCTCCAGGATGTTTATTGGGAGAAGGGAATCTTGATTCGACCACCGTCCTTGGAAGGTTTACCACTGAGCGAACGCTCCCCAACCTCTTAGACTTGCATCTGTGGTTAGAAGGTTCCAGTCCTGGACTCCGAACCTTCTGCCTTCTAGAAGGTGCTGTAGTTGTAGCCACCAGAGGAGCGAAATCCTGGCTTTCAGTGACAGACATATCCTATGGTACATGTGTAGGTGACATCCCAACCACTGGTCCAAGAGATCCAGCTATAAGGATCGAGTATGAAACCTTCAGTACTGAAGAGCCTCATAGGAGGCAACCATCTTCCCCAGAAGGAGGATACACTGATGAACCGATACCCGGGTAGGCTTTAAGACATTCCGGACCATTGATTGAATCACCAATGCTGGATCATACCCTGGAAAGACAGCCTCTTTGTCGGCTCCAGATGAGACTTTGGAAGGTTCAGGATCCAACCGTGCTCTTTGAGCAGTTGTGTCATGAGAGCAATGGATCTTAACAACTTCTCCCTGGACGATGCCTTGATCAGGAGATCGTCCAGATACGGAATTATGTTCACCCCTTACTTACGGTGGAGAACCATCATCTCTGCCATCACCTTGGTGAAGAACCTCGGTGCTGTATAGAGGCCAATCGAAAGCGCCTGAAACTGATAGTGATCGTCTAACAGTGCAAACCTGAGATATGCCTGATGTGGTCACCAGATGGGAATGTGGAGGTACGCATCCTTGATGTCCAGGGGCACCAGGAACTCCCCCTCCGTCAGTCTTGAGATGATAGCTCTTAGAGACTCCATCCTGAATTTGAACTCCCTGAGATAAGGGTTCAAAGATTTTAAGTTCAGAATTGGCCATACCGAACCATCCGGCTTCGGTACCATGAAAAGGTTCGAATAGTAACCTTTGATTCACTGATAAGATGGAACTGGAACAATGACCTCTGACACCAATTTTCGGATAGCCTCCAGAAAAATTGTTCTGTCTGACGGCAGAGCTGGCAAACCTGATTTGAAGAAACGGTGAGGTGGGAGAGTTTGAAACTCCAGCCTGTACCCCCTGGACAATATATCCAGTACCCAAAGGTCCAGGCCAGATGACACCCAGACGTGGCTGAAATGCTGGAGTCTTGCCCCCACCTGACCTTCCTCCAGGCCTAGCTGTCCACCGTCATGCGGAGGACTTTGTGGAATCAGAAGCAGGCTTCTGGTTTAGGGAGCCAGCGGGAGCAGGCTTCTTTCCTTTAGCATGACCACCTCTGAAGGTGTTCGAAGGCATGTTCTTTCTAGGCCTCGCGGGCTAAAAGGGCTGTGACGTGGCTGGCGTAAAAGGCTTCTTCGTAGCCGGTGCAGATGAGGGGAGAAAAGGAGACTAACCCGCTGTAGCCATGGCACTCCACGCATCCAGTGCCTCCCTTTATCCATCGTAGTCGATTCCTCCTCCAGAGTGATCGACCACCTGGCAATAGCTTTAGAAATCCAAGCACAGGCAATAGTAGGCCGCAATATAGCCCCTGAAGCCGTGTAAATGGATTTTAGCGTAGCATCCACCTTGCGATCTACCAAGACCTTCCTAGGGATCTGGATTTTTTTCTCCGGATTTTCCCAGGCTTTTTCAAAGATAGCATTTAATTCCTTAGATGCTGGGAAGGTGAGGGGTGGGGGGGGGGCTTTTTACTGTCTGTGAAAAAGGCCTCCTCAACTTGCTCAGGAGTTGTGTCCGTAATGTGCAACACATCCCATACGGCCTCAATCATCAACTGCACCACCTTAGCAAGTGATGCCGTCCCCCCTGACACATCCCCGTCACCGTCTGCAGTGTCAGAATCGGTGTCCGTGTCATCCTGCATAATCTTAGCAAGTGCATGTTTGTGAGAATGTACCGCAGGGGACCCCGAGAAAGCAGTATCAGACCATACAACCATAGAGGATTGCAGTATCTGAGTTGCATGCTCAGTTCTAGCAACCATATCAGAAATCTGAGAAATAGTCCCCCTGAGAGGCGCTACCCATTCCGGCTCTCTAGCTGGGATCTGCGCTACAACAGTGCAATCCTGATTACATGGGATGGGATCTTCCTGGGAAGATAAATACTCTGCAGTATATGAAACAGAGTCTCTAGACATGTTTGCAAATACACACCAATCACCCAACAAACATACAGGGTACTGGGCAGACAGAGTTTTCCCCCCAAGAATGGCAGAGAGACACAGAGATTGGAGCCAACCCACACACAGCGCTATTATAGGTATAGGGAGACCCTAAACCAGCACTCACTGTGTCCCTTAATAGGTGACACAGTCTTTACACAGCCTCCCTTCTACAACCCCCTGTTACCATACAAATAGCTGGAGGTGCTCTGGGGGGACTGTTCTTCCACTGGCAGCGTCTCTGCAGGCAGGAAAATGGCGCTGTACGCTGCTTGGTCCGCTCTGAGAAGCTCCGCCCCCTTAATGGCGCTGTCTTCCCGCTCTTCTGAGATTATACTGGCCTGAGGATTTTGTGCTGGCTGAGGTCCGCAGACCCAGACAGGCTTGTTTGGTCAGTGTAGGGACAGGTGCTGGGTCAGGGCGCCCCTCACAGCGCCGCACCGAAGTACCGCTGAGCCGTCCGGGAGCGCACCTGCCCATAAGCCGCCATCTTCACACTGACCCCCCCCCCCCCGCTTGTTTGGGGGGGTCAGTGACTCACTTGCCACACTTCAGCTCCGAAAAGGGGGTGGCGGCATGCTGCTGGGGTGAGCGATCCCCTGTGGAGGGACACGATCTGTCCCCTCTGGAGCTCAATGTCCAGTCAGCGGAGACAGTGGCTCAGACCCTGCAGGGCGGACACTGCTCCACCCCTCAGTCCCTCGTTGCAGGCAGGCGGTTGCCAACAGCCTCCTGTAAAAAAATTAACTCTAAAATAAACTTTACTAGAAAAGTTCTGTAGAGCTCCCCTAGCTGTGACCGGCTCCTCCGGGCACATTTTCTAAACTGAGTCTGGTAGGAGGGGCATAGAGGGAGGAGCCAGCCCACACTATTAAACTCTTAAAGTGCCAATGGCTCCTAGTGGACCCCTCTATACCCCATGGTACTAATATGGACCCCAGCATCCTCTAGAACGTAAGAGAAAAGTGAGTACACTATACTAGTGTACTTGACAATATGAGAACCTCCTTTTCACTCTTCACATAAATTGAAACCGGAATAGAAACAGGCTAAGGACACCTGACCTCAAACGTCTTTCAAAGGGTGAAAAATTAAGTCTGTAGGTTTCTTATGGACTGAATATAATCCATATGTTTGCATGACTGTTAACAAACTCTAAAATAGCTATGAAAAACTAGTTACTGTTTTTGCTCTAGCAACATCACTCTATAATATTGTATTATTTGTTTAAAACATAAAAAAAAATAGGATTACTCACCATCTTCATCCAAAAATAGCTTGTTAAACCTTAACCCACTAGGTTCTTTCCCCACATATCTGTGCACATACTCTGTGCTTAAGTCATTTACTGCAATGGCATACTTCAGGGGCTTCACACACGACTGCAGGCAGAATGGGACTTTGGTATCACCCACAGAATGCCTAGACAAAAAGAAAGACTTTTATAAAAGCCAGATTGTTGTGCAGTTAGCAGACTGAATAGCAAAGTCACAATTTGCACAGTTATTGAAGGAACTCGGCAAGGAGATTGTTCTAAACATCTTGCCTTCTGTGGATGTAGGTTTGCTCAAATCCTTCTGTCTATTCATGTAATCCCAGACAGACTAGATGTTGAGATCAGGACTCATATCTTCACTTTCAGGACTCATTGCTCTCCTTTATGTTGAAGATAGTTCTTAATGATGTATGTTTAGGATCATTGTCCTGCTGCAGAACAAATTTGGAGCCAATCAGGCGCCTCCCTGATGGTATTGCATGATCGGTAAGTATCTGCCTGCAATTCTCAGCATTGAAGCACAAAGAAATAGACAACATTGAGGACTGTAGACGCAGTGGTCGGCAAAGGAAACTTAGTGCATCAGATGAAAAACACATCATGCTTACTTCCCTTCGAAATCGGGAAATGTCCAGCAGTGCCATCAACTCAGAACTGGCAGAAACCAGTGGGACCCAGTTACACCCATTTACTGTTCAGAGAAGTCTGTCCAGAAGCAGCCTTCACAAATGAATTACGGCCAAAAAGCCATACCTTCGATGTGAAAAAAAGGCCAAAAGACTCAACTATGCGCAAAAACACAGGAACTGGAGTGCAGAAAAATGGCAGCAGGTACTCTAGACTGATGAGTCAAAAATTTTAACATTTGGCTGTAACAGAAGACAGTTTGTTCGCTGAAGGGCTGGAGAGTGGTACAATAATGACTGTCTGCAGGCAACAGTGAAGCATGGTGGAGGTTCCTTGCAAGTCTGGGGCTGCATTTCAGCAAATGGAGTGGGGGATTTGGTCATGATTCATGGTGTCCTCAATGCTGAGCAATACAGGCAGGTACTTATCCATTATGCAGTAGCATTAGGGATGCATCTGATGGCTCCAAATTTATTTTGCAGAAGGATAATGACCCCAAAAATACATGTCATTAAGAATCTTCAGCATAAAGAAGAACAAGGAGTACTGGAAGTGATGATATGGCCCCCACACAACCCTGATCTTAACAGCATGAGTCTGTCTGGGACTACATGAAGAGACAGAAGGATTTGAGCAAGAATATTGTAAATTGACAAGATCTGTGGCTAGATATCCAAGATATTTGGTACATCTTTCCTGCAGAATTCCTTTAAAAAAAATAAAAAAAATAAAAAAAACTGTGCAAGTGTACCTAAAAGAACTGATGCGTTTTGAAGGCAAAGGGTGGGTACACCAAACATTGATTATATTTAGATTTCTCTTTAGTTTATTCACTTTGCATTTTGTTACTTGATAAAAATAAACTATTAACACTACTACTTCTGAAAGCATTCTCACTTTGGGCCTAAATCAGACCTGATCGCAAAAAGCTAAATCTTTCTCGAACGGGCAAAACCATGTGCACTGCAGGTGGGGCAGATATAACGTGCAGAGTGAGTTAGATTTGAGTGGGTTAATACTGGCTGCTTTATTTTTACACTGCAATTTAGATTTTAGTTTGAACACACCCCACCCAAAATCTAACTCTCTGCATATGTTATATCTGCCCCACCTGCAGTGCAGCATGGTTTTCCCCACTAGAGAAATTTATTTCTGGTGCGATCAGGTCTGAATTAGGCCCTTTGCAGCTTTTTGTCCAAATATGCCTAAAACATTTGCACAGTACTGTATAATAATATATTATTATATTATATATAATATATGGATAGGGGTATGAGCACCCAATGGTGTCCCACAACAAGAGCAATAATCAACCTTATGGTCTAATAAGACTCTCTGAAAGGATCGGATGGACTGTTTTAACATTTGACAGAGTACAATAAAAGAAAGTCTAAAAAAATAAATAATAATTATATATATTTTCAGTTTCCTAGGGCAATATGTGAGACAAAAAAACAAAAAAAACAAAAATGGATATCTCTTATCTTACTATAGGAGGTCAGTAAGGGTGGCACAACGTGTTTCATTGTTCAGCCTTCATCAAAGGGTGGTAATATACTAGGACTGAGCTCCTATTTATACTCCATAGTAAGGTATCTAATTATGACATCACTTTCTGTTGAGTAATTGTGTTTAGTTGCAAATCTTTCTTGGGGTAAGGTGATATATACTGTATGCAGGGACTTAAACATATTAAGAAGAGCAAATACGAGTGCTTTCTATATAGTGAACAGTGTCTTTAAGCTGATTTTCTGTTGAAGTGCGGAACTTCCGCCACACTTCCGGTGTCTGCGGCATGTTCCCACGTATGCGCGTCACTTCCGGGTATCCATTGCGCATGTGTCATGTCTGATTCCAGTAGGTTGAGCCTGGTGGGGTGCTCATGGAAGACATGGTGCATCATGGTCTCACTTGATTGGTGTATCAGATAGATGCGGCGGACATTTTCATGTGGACCTGGACAGCGGACTTTCACTCATTATGTAACTGGGACTCTGTTCAATATATAATGGAGTATAAAGACAACATGAAATAAAAAATAAAAAAAGTTTTAGATGTACAATTGTATATGCTTTTTTACCTAAACATAATTTACGGTTTATACAAGTATAAAAAATAGGGGAATTCACCCACTAGGGGAGTGGCAGTATTGCATATCAATATATGGGATTCACCCACTATGGGAGTAATAGTGCATATCAATAGGGGACCATATGAATTAGCTGAGATTATTATATGGTTACTAAATTGCCACATATAGTATTAGGAAGGTGCCTATGGGGGTCATTCCGAGTTGATCGCTAGCTGCCGTTGTTCACAGCGCAGCGATCAGGCTAAAAATCGGCATTTCTGTGCATGCGTATGCTCCGCAATACACACGCGCGACGTACGGGTACAAAGTCCTTTGTGGTTTTGCACAGGTTCTAGCAAAGTTTTCAATCGCACTGGCGGCAGCTGAAAGATTGACAGGAAGGGGGCGTTTTTGGGTGTCAACTGACCGTTTTCAGGGAGTGTTTAGAAAAACGCAGGCACGTCTGAAAAAACGCAGGCGTGGCTGGGCAGGTGTGTGACGTTAAATCCGGACACAAATAGGCTGAAGTGATCGCAAGCGCTGAGTAAGTTCTGAGCTACTCAGAAACTGCACAAACTATTTTTGCAGAGCTCGGCTGCACATGCGTTTGCACTTCTGCTAAGCTAAAATACACTCCCCAGTGGGCAGCGGCATAGCGTTTGCACGGCTGCTAAAACTAGCCAGCGAGTGATCAACTTGGAATGAGGGCCTATATGTGGTGAAGTATTTATTATTTATTGCTACAGTTAAAATGCTAGTGAAATATAGTTATGGTGCCAGTAAAAAGTGCTTATTGTTTATTGCTACATTTAATGTGCTAGTGCAGAAGTGTGCCAGTGCATTGCTAGTACAAATCACCATGATTGTTAAATTAGCGTGGATATTCAATACATTGCTAAATTTTGAGGGTTGTTGTGAACATAAAATAAGATTTTACTTACCGATAAATCTATTTCTCGTAGTCCGTAGTGGATGCTGGGACTCCGTAAGGACCATGGGGAATAGCGGCTCCGCAGGAGACAGGGCACAAAATAAAAGCTTGAGATATCAGGTGGTGTGCACTGGCTCCTCCCCCTATGACCCTCCTCCAAGCCAGTTAGGATACTGTGCCCGGACGAGCGTACATAATAAGGAAGGATATTGAATCCCGGGTAAGACTCATACCAGCCACACCAATCACATCGTACAACTCGTGATCTGAACCCAGTTAACAGTATGATAAATTTAAAGGAGCCTCTGAAAAGATGGCTCAACAATAATAACCCGAATTTTTTGTAACAATAACTATATACAAGTATTGCAGACAATCCGCACTAGGGATGGGCGCCCAGCATCCACTACGGACTACGAGAAATAGATTTATCGGTAAGTAAAATCTTATTTTCTCTAACGTCCTAAGTGGATGCTGGGACTCCGTAAGGACCATGGGGATTATACCAAAGCTCCCAAACGGGCGGGAGAGTGCGGATGACTCTGCAGCACCGAATGAGAGAACTCCAGGTCCTCCTCAGCCAGGGTATCAAATTTGTAGAATTTAGCAAACGTGTTTGCCCCTGACCAAGTAGCTGCTCGGCAAAGTTGTAAAGCCGAGACCCCTCGGGCAGCCGCCCAAGATGAGCCCACTTTCCTTGTGGAATGGGCTTTACTGATTTTGGCTGTGGCAATCCTGCCACGGAATGTGCAAGCTGAATTGTACTACAAATCCAACGAGCAATCGTCTGCTTTGAAGCAGGAGCACCCAGCTTGTTGGGTGCATACAGGATAAACAGCGAGTCAGTTTTCCTGACTCCAGCCGTCCTGGAAACATATATTTTCAAGGCCCTGACAACGTCCAGCAACTTAGAGTCCTCTAAGTCCCTAGTAGCCGCAGGTACCACAATAGGTTGGTTCATGTGAAATGCAGAAACCACCTTAGGTAGAAATTGAGGACGAGTCCTCAATTCCGCCCTGTCAGAATGAAAATTTAGGTAAGGGCTTTTACATGATAAAGCCGCCAATTCTGACACACGCCTAGCTGAAGCCAAGGCCAACAGCATCGACACCTTCCACGTGAGATATTTTAAATCTACCGTAGACAATGGTTCAAACCAGTGTGATTTTAGAAATCTCAACACAACATTGAGATCCCAAGGTGCCACTGGAGGCACAAAAGGAGGCTGTATGTGCAGCACCCCTTTCACAAATGTCTGAACTTCAGGTACTGAAGCCAGTTCTTTCTGGAAGAATATCGACAGGGCCGAAATTTGAACCTTAATGGACCCTAATTTTAGGCCCATAGACAGTCCTGTTTGCAGGAAATGCAAGAAACGACCCAGTTGAAATTCCTGTGTAGGGGCCTTCTTGGCCTCACACCACGCAACATATTTACGCCAAATGCGGTGATAATGTTTTGCGGTTACTTCCTTTCTGGCTTTTACCAGAGTAGGGATGACTTCTTCTGGAATGCCCTTGTCCTTCAGGATCCGGCGTTCAACCGCCATGCCGTCAAACGCAGCCGCGGTAAGTCTTGGAACAGACAAGGCCCCTGCAGTAGCAGGTCCTGTCTTAGAGGTAGAGGCCACGGTTCGTCCGTGAGCATCTCTTGAAGTTCCGGGTACCAAGACCTTCTTGGCCAATCCGGAACCACGAGTATAGTTCTTACTCCTCTCCTTCTTATGATTCTCAATACTTTCGGTATGAGGGGCAGAGGAGGGAATACATACACTGACTGGTACACCCACGGCGTTACCAGAGCGTCCACTGCTATTGCCTGAGGGTCCCTTGACCTGGCGCAATATCTGTCCAGTTTTTTGTTTAGACGTGACGCCATCATGTCCACCTTTGGTCTTTCCCAACGGTTTACAATTTGGTGGAAGACTTCTGGGTGAAGTCCCCACTCTCCCGGGTGAAGGTCGTGTCTGCTGAGGAAGTCTGCTTCCCAGTTGTCCACTCCCGGAATGAACACTGCTGACAGTGCTATCACATGATTTTCCGCCCAGCGAAGAATCCTTGCAGTTTCTGCCATTGCCCTCCTGCTTCTCGTGCCGCCCTGTCTGTTTATGTGGGCGACTGACGTGATGTTGTCCGACTGGATCAACACCGCCTGACCCTGAAGCAGAGGTTTTGCTTGAATTAAGGCATTGTAAATGGCCCTTAGTTCTAGAATGTTTATATGAAGAGATGTTTCCATGCTTGACCACAAGCCCTGGAAATTCCTTCCCTGTGTGACTGCTCCCCAGCCTCTCAGGCTGGCATCCGTGGTTACCAGGATCCAATCCTGAATGCCAAATCTGCGGCCCTCTAGTAGATGAGCCCTCTGAAGCCACCACAGGAGAGACACCCTTGTCCTTGGCGACAGGGTTATCCGTTGATGCATCTGAAGATGCGATCCGGACCATTTTCCCAGTAGATCCCACTGAAAAGTTCTTGCATGGAATCTTCCGAATGGAATCGCTTCGTAAGAAGCCACCATTTTTCCCAGGACCCTTGTGCACTGATGCACTGAGACCTGTCCTGGTTTTAGGAGGTTCCTGACTAGCTCGGATAACTCCCTGGCCTTCTCCTCCGGGAGAAACACCTTCTTCTGGACTGTGTCCAGAATCATTCCTAAGAACAGTAGACGTGTCGTTGGAATCAGCTGCGATTTTGGAATATTTAGAATCCATCCGTGCTGACTTAGCACTACCTGAGATAGTGCCACTCCGACTTCTAACTGTTCCTTGGTTCTTGCCCTTATCAGGAGATCGTCCAAGTAAGGGATAATTAAGATGCCTTTTCTTCGTAGAAGAATCATCATTTCGGCCATTACCTTGGTAAAGACCCGAGGCGCCGTGGACAATCCAAACGGCAGCGTCTGAAACTGATAATGACAGTTTTGTACTACAAACCTGAGGTACCCTTGGTGAGAAGGATATATTGGGACGTGGAGATAAGCATCCTTGATGTCCAGCGACACCATATAGTCCCCCTCTTCCAGGTTCGCTATCACCGCTCTGAGTGACTCCATCTTGAATTTGAACCTTTTTATGTAAGTGTTCAAAGATTTTAGATTTAATATTGGTCTCACCGAGCCGTCCGGCTTCGGTACCACAAATAGTGTGGAATAATACCCCTTCCCCTGTTGTAAGAGGGGTACCTTGATTATCACCTGCTGGGAGTACAGCTTGTGAATGGCTTCCAGAACTGCCTCCCTGTCGGAGGGAGACTTTGGTAAAGCAGACTTCAGGAACCGATGAGGAGGAAACGCCTCGAATTCCAGTTTGTACCCCTGTGATACTACCTGTAGAATCCAGGGATCCACTTGCGAGTGAGCCCACTGCGCGTTGAAATTCTTGAGATGGGCCCCCACCGTGTCTGAGTCTGCTTGTAAAGCCCCAGCGTCATGCTGAAGACTTGGCAGAAGCAGGGGAGGGCTTCTGCTCCTGGGAAGCGGCTGCATGGTGCTGCCTTTTTCCTCTTCCTCTGCCCTTGGGCAGAAAAGAGTGACCTTTTGCTCGCTTGTACTTATGGGAACGAAAGGACTGAGTTTGAAAAGACTGTCTTTTTCTGTTGATGTGAAGTAACCTGGGGTAAAAAGGTGGATTTTCCAGCCGTTGCCGTGGCCACCAGGTCTGTTAGACCAGCCCCAAATAACTCCTCCCCCTTATACGGCAATACTTCCATGTGCCGTTTGGAATCTGCGTCCCCTGACCACTGTCTGGTCCATAATGCTCTTCTGGCAGAGATGGACATTGCGCTTACTCTTGATGCCAGGGTACAAATATCCCTCTGCGCATCACGCATATATAGCAATGCATCCTTTAAATGTTCTATAGTTAACAGAATATTGTCCCTATCCAGGGTATCAATATTCTCAGTCAGGGAATCCGCCCATGCGACTCCAGCACTGCACATCCAGGCTGATGCGATTGCTGGTCGCAGTATAACACCAGTATGTGTGTATATACTTTTCAGGATATTTTCCAGCCTCCTATCAGCTGGTTCTTTGAGGGTGGCCGTATCAGGGGACGGTAACGCTACTTGTTTAGATAAACGTGTGAGCGCCTTATCTACCCTAGGGGGTGTTTCCCACCGTGCCCTAACCTCTGGCGGGAAAGGGTATAGTGCTAATAACTTATTCGAAATTAGCTGTTTTTTATCGGGGGAAACCCACGCTTTATCACACACCTCATTTATTTCCTCAGACTCACGAAAAACTATTGGCAGTTTTTTCACACCCCACATAATACCCGCCTTTGAGGTATTTGTAGTGTCAGAAAGGTTCAATGCCTCTTTCATTGCCGTGATCATGTAACGTGTGGCCCTACTGGACATTACGTTTGTCTCGTCACCGTCGACACTAGATTCAGTATCTGTATCTGGATCCGTGTCGACCCACTGAGGTAGCGGCCGTTTTAGGGCCCCTGAGGGTGTCTGAGACGCCTGAACAGGCACTAATTGATTTGCCGGCTTTCTCATGTCGTCAACAGTTTTTTGTAAATTGCTGACATTATCACTTAATTGCTTAAACACAATCATCCAGTCAGGTGTCGACTCCCTAGGGGGTGACATCACTAACACAGGCAACTGCTCCGCCTCCACCTCATTTTCCTCCTCATACATGTCGACACACGCGTACCGACACACAGCACACACACCGGGAATGCTCTGATAGAGGACAGGACCCTACTTAGCCCTTTGGAGAGACAGAGGGAGAGTCTGCCAGCACACACCCAGCGCTATATATATACAGGGATAACCTTATATAAGTGTTAATCCCTTATAGCTGCTGTTAATCTAGTTATTTACTGCCAAAATGCCCCCCCTTCTCTTTTTTACCCTGAATCAGATGCAGTACTGCAGGGGAGAATCAGGGAGCCGTCCTTCCAGCGGAGCTGTGAGGGAATAATGGCGCCAGTGTGCTGAGGAGATAGGCCCCGCCCCTTCACGACGTCCTTAACTCCCGCTTTTTTGTGTAAAATGGCAGGGGAAAAAATACATCCATATAGCCCTGGAGCTATATGTGATGTATTCCTTTTGCCAGCTAAGGTATATGTGTGTTATATTGCGTCTCAGGGCGCTCCCCCCCAGCGCCCTGCACCCTCAGTGACCGGAGTGTGAAGTGTGCTGAGAGCAATGGCGCACAGCTGCGGTGCTGTGCGCTACCTTAGTCTTGAAGACAGGATGTCTTCTGCCGCCGCTTTCACCGGACCTTCGTCTCTTCTGGCTCTGTAAGGGGGACGGCGGCGCGGCTCCGGTGACCCATCCAGGCTGAACCTGTGATCATCCCTCTGGAGCTAACGTCCAGTAGCCTAAGAAGCCCAATCCACTCTGCACTCAGGTGAGTTCGCTTCTTCTCCCCTTAGTCCCACGATGCAGTGAGCCTGTTGCCAGCAGGACTCACTGAAAATAAAAAAAAAACCTAACTAAACTTTTATTCTAAGCAGCTCTGGAGAGCTACCTAGTTTGCACCCTTCTCGGCCGGGCACAAAAATCTAACTGGCTTGGAGGAGGGTCATAGGGGGAGGAGCCAGTGCACACCACCTGATATCTCAAGCTTTTATTTTGTGCCCTGTCTCCTGCGGAGCCGCTATTCCCCATGGTCCTTACGGAGTCCCAGCATCAACTTAGGACGTTAGAGAAATATTTGTTACAGTACCTGGTCTTCCCAGGTGGGCACCCATCCTGTTACTAGTCAGGCCCAACACTGCTTAGCTTCCAAGATCAGACGAGTGATAAAGAAGTGATAAGTGGAAGGTGATAACGCACCAGCCAATCATCACAGGTTTTGAAAAATTACAGTTAGGAGCTGATTTGCTGTTGCGTTATCACCTTGCACTTATCACTTCTGTATTACTGCTTTCATATGTGTCAATTTAGTACTCATGTAATAATCTCAGCTAATTTGTATGGTCCTCTATTGATACGCACTATTACTCCCATAGTGGGTGAATCTCACAAAAATAAAAGGCAATACTGTCTCTATTTTTTAGACTTATATAAACAATAAATGATGTGTATACAAAAGTAAGAGCTATAGTAGACTTAACATTGCTAACTCCCTTTCTGCAAAGTACATAGGTTCCACAGGGAAACATCGGGGTGTAGAGATGGATCTGGATCAAGGCATCAACAGGTAAAGCTTTAGCTGTTCCAGGATGAATCGGGTCCCTCCTCTATAACCACACTCAGTTTTGTTAACCAGTCCAATGCAGGAAGCACTCAAGAAAGAAGGAAGATGTTAGGCACACAAGAAAACATTCTCACGACAGGAGAAAGTAACCAGAGGCTAATGTCACACAAACCCAAAGAAGCCAGGTGCTTCAGGGTGAACGCCCTGTGGAATCTACAGTATTGTACTTCGCAGAAAGGAAGTTAACAATGGTAAGTCTACCATAACTCTTACTTTCTGCAGCAGGGCACATAGGTTTCCACAGGGAATGTCCTAAAGCAGTACTTCAAGGGTGGGGGCGTAAAGGCGAAGAACCTAAGAAACGTGTTCACTGAAGACCACGTAGCCACCTTGCATAATTGATCGGGGAACGCCCCACGGCGTACCGTCTCCTTATTAGCAGGCCACCCACGCTTGTGAAAATCAAAAAGAACAAAGAGGGCATCAAACCAACTAATGTAAACAGTGTGGTCTACATAGACACGTAGAGCCCTAACCACATCCAAAGAATGTTCTTTAAGTCTAAGGAGACAAAAGCAGGAACCACGATTTCTTGGTTAAGATGAAAAGATGAAACCACATTAGGAAGGTAACCAGGCCTAGTTCGAAGAACTGCTCTGTCACAATAGAATATCAACAAGGGTGGAAGACATGACAATGCACTCAAGTTCGAAACCCTCCCTGTAGAGGCAATAGCGAGCAAGAAAAGGACCTTGGATGTGTGCCATTTGAGGGCTACAGATTCCAGATGCTCGAACACTTCTTGAAGCGCCTCCAATACAATAGACAGATCACATGGAGGCACAGGAGGGACATTAGGAGGCTGAATACATATAACGCCCTGAAGGAACGTGTTCTGAATTTAAAGGAGTCATAATTCTTAGCAGCACACTAAGTGAAATAAGCATGCCACTCTCTGTAATATATGTGGGCAGAAGCCGGTTTCCTGGCATTCAGCATAGTCTGAATGACAGCCTCGGAGAACCCTTTGGACCTTAGGAGTGATGCTTCAAGAGCCATGTCGTCAAAGCTAGTCTGGACAGGGCCGGATGTAGACAAGGGTCCTGCTGTAGTAGGTCCTGTTGCTGAGGAAGCAGAAGGGGACGCTCTGCCGAGAGTCACTGGAGATCTGAGAACCAGTGACGTCTGGGTCATGCTGGAGCGACTAGAATGATATTTCCTCCTTCTTGTTTGTACTTCCGGAGAACTCTGGGCAGAAGTGACATCGGAGGGAAGATGTAAGGCAGGCGAAAAGTTACACAGGACTGCCAACGCGTCCACGAACACTGCCGAGGGCCCCTGGTTCGTGATTCCAAGACCTGAACCTTGTGATTGTGTCGAGACGCCATGAGATTCATGTCAGGTAGACCTTATCTGTCTACCTGGATTTAAAATACCTCGGGATGAAGAGCCCACACTCCAGAGTGAACCTCCGGCGACTGCTGGCGCTCCGCACAACTGAGAATCTTGGACACTTCCAACATTTAAAATGGGGAAGGGAAATGGGATTGCTATTGCACTAGTGTTATCTTATATATATTTCATTTTACCCCCGTACTGTATCAATGTCATAAATTTGACTCTTTATGGGGGTGCTGCCACAGAATATATTGTTGCCAATATGTTAAGACTAGTTTACAAAAAGAGAAAGAAATTGGACTTGAAGTGGCGCACTACTTAGAATTAATGGACTTATAAAATGTAACTTTTATTGATATATTATAAAAGGCCTGTAACTGTAAATAAAAAAAAACACATATTAATGGACGAACAAAGTGCAACATAAATCTTTAAAATCACACACTGTGCTCTATGTGTTGTGCAATGATGTGACCTCTAGGTACACTGACTTCAATTAGGTTTAAGTGTTTGGATCAATACTGGTTTATATCAGACAATAATGTATCGTTACTTATGTCTGGTCCAACAAGATTATAGTTGGTCAATGAATGATATTCAAATTTATTGTATGTTCCAGTGTATTTATATTATTAATAGTTGATATTCCATCATGGCATCTGCTAAGCCCAATCAATAGGAGCACACATTCTCAGTCAATGCTGTCAATGTTGCTCAATAAAGAACATGCATTTATAAGGTCCTTATTATGATTACTGATACTGGCAGAATCTGCCTTTGAATGCTCCAATAAATCCTATATCAAGGTGCAGACGTTCTCAGTCACTGCAGTCAACGCTGCCCCAATTTTTTGCATGCAGTTATTAGAATGGATTTTATATAGTACCATCCATTTGTTTGTACAGCGTTATGTAGGTCCTTAGTACAATTGCTGATACTGACAGAATCTGCCTTTGAATGCTCCAATAAATCCTATAACAAGACGCAAACGTTCTCAGTCAATGCTGTCAACGCTGCCCCAATTTTCTACATGCAATTATTAGAATGGATTCTATATAGTACTATCCATTTATTGATACATCGTTATTTAAGGCTTTAGTGTGTAACTAAATAATTCCTCATATCTTAGTCACTGATATCGGTCTAGTACTATTTGCTTAAGTCCTTGTAATTAATTGTGGAGCTAACACCTCATATAGCAGATGTCACATTTAATTTTGCTGGAAAATATTTGTATTGCTGTTTAATTCGTGGGCTAATTAGCCTCAATTTATTTTTCTGATTTTACTCAATTGACCATATCACTTATAACATTATTGAACAATTCAGTATTGTAGCTAAAAACCTGTCTAATATGTGACAGCTGTATAAAGATCATAGGTTTAATGCTTTTGATACATTAGTCTCTGTATGTAGTAAACACTTTTAATAGTATCATAAATTACCGTGTGTAGCTATAATGATACTATGTTGCATGTGCTTCAGCATCTAGTCTCTAATCAGTGAAGTGGTTACTTTCACACATTCACTGTTACTTTATTGCTGTGATAATGCTGACACTGCAACATGTGAAGCTGTGTAAAAAGTCTGCCAGTTCTTATAAAGTAGCAGTCTGTGTATTAATCTTGCTATGCTGTTACTGAACTGATTACCCAATAGTAAAAGGCCAGACTTATTAGACATATGCTTGATATTCCATCATGATTCCAATGCACATCAGTAATATTACACTGAGTATCAATTGCTATATATGAAGCATCTCCATTTCTTGCAATACAACTAAGTATGACTTTGTTATACAGACAGCTGCACGAGATTCTATTTGTCCCTATGAGGTCACAGTCTGTGTACTATTAAACTAATACGGTTTCTGAACGGATTCTGTTGAAAAGGATGCCAGGGCTTATTGTATGTGTGGCTGAATTTCTATCATAATTTCATTGCACCTCCATAGCATAACACCCCGCATCTTAAGTTGTACATAATACACAATTTCTACATGCATTTAATCTAAACACATGAGCACAGTGTGAACCGCCGACGCGCGTTTCGCAGATAAGTTTTTTCAGGGCTAACCAGAACGCCTCCGGTAGCCGGAATTTGACAGGGAAGCCGCGCCAATTGCGAGATTATTTTCCGCTCACGTGAGCTAATAGTCCAATCACGGCGCGGCTCCCGTCTATCACAGAATAGTATCAGAGCTCGTCCGATCACCTGGTCTGTTTAGACCTATCACGGTGCTTATCTGTTCAGCACTAGAGGCAAGGGTATGGAGACTTCATGTCTCCTAATATGTATATGCCGTTCAGTGTCACATTAAATGTATTTCTAGAAGCAAGGGTGTGGAGACTTCATGTCTCCTAATGTATATATGCCGTTCAGTGTCACGTATCCGTTTTTGATCAATTAACAGGCTGGAATGATTTATCGATCATACATGTATAAGGGGGATTATCTCATGACTATATCCAATAGATTATCATGTTTTAATAATATTACATGAGGAATGGTATTATTCTTGATGAACTAATTAATGATTACATTTCAGGTGCAAGCCTATTATATTTAAAATCGGTACTTTACTATTGATAAACCCATTGCCTTAAAAAAATATACTAGCAAAGAAGAGAAAAAGAAAAAAAGAAAAATGTGACGTGGTAAGAAAAACAAATTTATTTCATTAGTGCCAAAATTGCTGCAAAACTAATCTATTAAGAGCAAGTGGTGTGAAAAAGTAATATGTTCACTACAAAATTTTAATAATGAAAAATGATGAAAATTGTGCTGAAATATAAATAGTGATGAATTATATCTATGATTGTGATTATAAATAAATATACTGTGATGTATTGTGATTAATTGAAATGTGATGAATTAAATAAGAATAAAATTAAAATATTGATTAATAATCAACCATTGACATGCGTGTCATAATGAGTGAATGAAATATATATATTTTAGACATTTTATGAAGTGATAAATTTTAAGTGTGAAAGGTAAGGAACAATTGGATCCCAGTATCAATAATGACATATGATTAGTGTCTCCCTACAAATACTTATTGTGCTGCATCCTCATTGTTTTATTATTATCCTAATCTCTCCATGCTAATGTGGGTCTATGTCATTCTCCACCTTAGGTGTGATCATAGTTATCATAAGAATATGGTTCAATAGATTTATAATTATTAGTCATTCCAAACATATTTCAGATGGGGAGTATTCCTTCAATAATGTTCTATTCTGTGTATCAAGGGTATTTCGCTGATCTGAACGTCTCACTCCTGTCCTCTATCCTTTTGAAAGATGGTATAATGTTATTTTAGTGATTTTCTAGGTTTGCAGAAACGAAATTATGCTCGTAAGTATCAATTACTAAATATCTCCATGGAATAAATCCACCTATGTATTTGTTCCAGTCATCGTTAGGAATATTCTACTTTTTTAACTAAGAGAGATGGGTTTTATTTGACAAGAGGTACCACTAAAAATTCAACAAAGTTAAGTATATATTGTCATATTTATTTCAAGGAATGTTTAATGATTTATTTACAGCGGGGGGAGGGGGGGGACACACACCATTCTTGGTCATCGGTATCTCATAAAATTGGTATCTTCAAAGGAAAGGTAAGTAGCTGTTATATTCATTCAACCCAGTCGGGTGCATGCTGTCCATCAGGAAGATTAACTTTGTTTCCAACTTGAGTAATTGGTTATCCAGGTCAACTCCTCGAATTCCCAGTTGGATGCTCTGCATACCATACGCTCTCAATCCTGTTGCCTCTCCTCCATGATGTTGTAGGAAGTGTTTGGCTACAGGTGTCAAGGTTCTGAATCTCCTCACATCTTGTTTTGCATTTTTTATGCTATTGACATGTTCTAAGATACGTACTTTCAATGGGCGTATGGTTTTGCCTACGTATCTTTTGCCACAGGGGCACTCCAAATGGAAAACTACCCCCATTGTGGTACAATTAATAAAATTTCGGATGAACCATTTTTTGTCAAATTTATCTGTGTAAGATTGTGTGGAAACCATGTATTTGCAGGCTTTGCATCTGCCGCATTGATAGGATCCTTTCTTATTATACAGTTGTCTAATGGGGATCGAGAAACGGCCATGTGGCTTCGAGTGCCACCCTGATGATTGTTGTAAGCCACCATGGTGGCATTGTCAGATTGTACTTGAACAGGCCTGTTCTGTAGGATATGATGCGCGAAAGATAGTGGATTGAACAGTGCTAGATTGATTGGAAGTAGAGATTCTTCCCTGGTCTAGCATCCCTGAAATGAATGATGCTCTGTCAGCGCACCCCAAAAATGAAGACTGCCGTCCGTTGTTAGCAGGACCAAGTGGGGATCCAGAAGGGGACGACCCATGCTCAACTGCTGGTCCTGTAGCCACCAGGCCAGCGTCAAGCAAACCTTAGGAGTCAAGGAGATAATTTGAGATCTAATCCGAGTAAGGCCGTTCCATTTGGAAATAATTATTCTCTGTAGAGGGTGGGAAATGAAATTGAGCGTACTGTATCATGTCAAAGAATGATACCATCAGTCCAAGTACTTGCATCGCCGAGTGTACAGACACCCATGGGCGATGAAGGAAGTGACGTATCCGGTCTTGGATTTTCAGGACTTTATCCAGTTATAGAAAAACAGTGTCTCTGGCTGTGAGTGTCCGGAAGTGCCCCCAGGTGCACCATGCTCTGCGATGGAACCAGGGACGACGTCTTCCAGTTTATCAGCCAACCGAGTGTCTAAAGAAAGGTTACTGTCAGTTGGAGATGACTGAGGAGACACTTTGTGTGAATTTGCTAGAATCAGAATATCGTCCAGGTGCGGAAGAAATCTTATCCCCTGGCGACAAAGATAAGCCGTCAAAACGGCCATGACCTTGGAAAAGACACGAGGAGCTGTAGCCAGTCCAAACGGTAGAGCATGGAATTGGAATGAAGGTTGCCAATAACAAATCACAGGAACTGTAAATGCGACTTGGTAAAAGGAATATGCAGATATGAATCCTGTATATCCACGGTTACCATATAGTCTCTAGGTTCCATAGCCAGAACTATTGAACGTAACGTTTTATTGCAAAACTAGGACACTCTCACAAACTTGTTCAATGACTTGAGGTTGAGCATAGGCCGGTGCAACGCGTTGAGCTTCGGAACTAGAAACAGGGTCGAGTAATAACCTCTGCACCTTGAGGACTGAGGGACCGGCACAATCACTCCCGTAAGTAGGAGGGAATTGATCATAGTTTGCGCCTTTCTTGGGTCCGATGGAAGGCCCCTGGTTGAAGTATTGGTGAGGGGGACATCTCTTGAATGAGACTGCGTACCCATGACAAACAATTTCTAGCAATCAAGCATCCAAAGTGGTCGTGTGCCAAAGCTTGGAGAAATGCAGAAGTTGGCCTCAAACCATGGGGTACCCCAGTCTTTGGGCTTGTCAGTTTAGTGTCAGGCTGACGGGCCGCCCAAGGGTGTTTGTCCTTGGGCTTGGAGAATCTGGAATTGCGAGACTGTGTAGGAAATGACTGACCTTTCACTTTTCCCTTAGGTCAAAAGGAGCGAAAAGGCTTTTAGACTTCTGAGGAGGATTCATGGGGGATAGAAATGCTGTCTTGGCCGCCGCCAATGCAGACACTAGCTTATTCAGTTCTTCCCCAAACAGAATATCCCCAGTGAAAAAGAGGACTTTCAAGGTTTTCTTAGAATCCTGGTCCACTTTCCACGACCTTAGCCACAGAATACGGAATGCCAGAATGGACGCAGCAGACGCCTTGGCGGCCAACACTCCAGCCTCAGACGATGCTTCCTTAATGTAATAAGTTTTAATAGGAGGCAAAAGAGGATTTTGGTACTTACCAAATAAATCCTTTTTTTTTAATCCACAGGGGGCACTGGAGTACTCTTGGGATATGGACAGGGCGTTAGCAGGATAGGCACATTTAAATATTTAAATAAGTAACTCTCCACCCCCTCCATACTCCCAAAGTACCTCAGTGTTTTTTACTGAGCCGAACAGGAGCGAAAAAGAAGATGAACAATAGAGAATTACATATAACCTTATAACATAACGGACAACAATGAAGTTGACACATAACGGACAACTAAACAGTTGGCACAATAATCGACATCACCTGAACATTTGAACAAGTCGGTGAGAATGTGTTACCATAAGATCCACTGAACTTACCACAAGACAGGTAAAACTGCTCTGGGTGGGCGTCCAGAGCCCACTGTGGATTCAAAGAAAAGGTTTTATCTGGTAAGTATCAAAATCCTATTTTCTTTTTCATTCACTAGGGGTCACTGGAGTACTCTTGGGACGTACCAAAGTTTCCCCCTTGGGCGGGAGAGCTGTTTGGCACCTGTAACACTAGACGGCCACAGCTAGATGCTGATTCCGCAAACGTATCAAACTTGTAAAAGCGCACAAACGTGTGAACTGATGACCATGTAGCCGCACGGCAAAGCTGCGTCATAGTGGCTCCACGACCTGCTGCCCATGAAGTTCCCACAGAGCGTGTGGAATGAGCTGAAACTGATGTAGGCAGTTGTAGGCTAGCATGAAGATAAGCCTGACGTATGGTCAGTTTAATCCACCTGGACAAGGTCTGCTTGGAAGCAAGCTAGCCAACCCATCTTGACTGCATCATAGAGAACAAACAATGTATCCGTTTTACGTACTGTAGACGTTCAGGCTACATAAACGCGTAGTGCGGGTACCACATCCACAGTAGCTGGATTTCCTGCACTTTCTGATAATGAATGATGTGAAAAGAAGATACTACCTTTGGTAGGAAAGCGGGATTGATTCGAAGTTCCGCTCTATCATCATGAAACACCAAATATGGTGGCCTGCATGACAAGGCACCCAATTCTGAAACACGCCTTGCTGAGGCTAAGGCTAGCAGAAAAACTGTTTTCCAAGTGAGATACTTAACATCAACATGTTGTCAGGGTTCAAAGTGTGAAGACTGAAAAAAACCTAAAACCAGATTCAAGTCCCATGGCGCTGTAGGTGGTATAAATGGAGGTTGTACTCTGAGGACACCTTGCAAGAAAGTGTGTACAGTTGGCAAAAGAGCCAAACGCCTTTGAAAGTAAATTGACAAGGCAGAAACCTGCACCTTTAAGGTAGATAAACGTAGTCCTCCATCTAACCCAGTCTGTAAAAATAGCAAAAGATGGGATAACTTGAAAGATGATGTCGGAAACTTACGAGCTTCACCCTATTAAGGCACGCCAAATCCTGTGATAATGAGCTGCCATAACTGGCTTCCTAGTACGTAACATGGTTGGTAAAAGAGTTTCTGGAATGCCCTCTCTTCTTAAGAGGGCGGTATCAACAGCCACCCTGTCAAACGCAGCCACGCTAAATCGGGGTAAAAGAACGGACCCTGTTGTAACAGGTCTGGACATAGCGGGAGCGGCCAAGATCAGAAAACCACGCTCTCCGAGGCCAATGAGGCACCACTAGTATGACTGTCGTGGACTCTCGTTTGATCCGCTTTAGCAACCGAGGAAGCAGCGGAAACGGTGAAAACAGATACACGAGGCTGTACGGCCACGCAATTGTGAGAGCATCCACTGCCACTGCCTTTGGATCTCGTGTTCTGGATGTTTGATGATTTTGACGAGATGCCATTAGATCCACCTGTGGGTAACCCCACCGCTGGACCAACATCTGAAACACTTCTGGATTTAACGCCCATTCTCCCGGATAAAAATCCTGACGGCTTAGATAATCCGCCTCCCATTTGTCCACTTCCGGAATGAACACTGCCAACAATATCACCTGGTGATGCTCGGCCCAATTGAGGATTCAAGCAACTTCCCGCATGGCCATGCGACTTCGAGTTCCTCTTTGTTTGTTGATGTATGCGACTACCGTTGCATTGTCTGACTGGACCTGGACAGTCTGAGACCGAAGCATGTGCACTGCTTGTCACAGCGCGTTGTAAATTGCCCTGAGTTCCAGGACATTTATTGACAGCAATCTTTCTTGATCTGACCAGAGACCCAGAAGCTGACAATTTTGGACCACTGCTCCCCAACCTCTGAGACTCGCGTCCGTCGTTAGAATAATCCAATTCCAGATGCCGAACCTTTTCCCTGCGGTGAGATTGTGTACTTGGAGCCACCAGAGAAGTGATACTCTGGCCCGTGGAGACAACCGTACCATCTGGTGAATTTGTAGATGCGAGCCTGACCACTGTGCGAGAACATCCAGTTGAAAAGGACGTGAGTGAAATCTTCCGAACTGGAGCGCTTCGAAAGACGCCACCATCTTTCCTAATAGTCGAATGCATAAAGACACCGAGACTGTCCGTGGTTTGAGCACTAATTGTACCAGATGACGAATACTTTGTACCTTCTGTTCTGGCATGTAAATTTGTTGATCCACCGTATAGAGAATCATTCCTAGGAATTGTAGTCTTTGAGACGGAATCAGGTTTGATTTCTTGAAGTTGACAATCCAACCGTGCAGAACTAGTACATTGTACGTTAGCAAGGCATGTTGAAGGAGTATCTGTAGAGACGGAGCTTTGATGAGCAGATCGTCTAAGTACGTAACTATTATCACTCCCAGGGATCTGAGATGAGCTATTATCACAGACATCACCTTGGTGAATACCCGAGGCGCTGACGAGAGGCCAAACTGTAGAGCCTGAAATTGATAATGGTTTTGCTGTACTGCAAATGTTTAGTACATCTGATGCAGTGGCCAAATTGAATGTGCAAGTACGCATCCTTGAGATCCAGCGCAATCATGAATTCCTGTGTCTCTAAACCTGCAATTACTGACCACAGGGATTCCCATCTTGAATCTGTAGTAAGTGACATACTGATTGAGCCCCTTTAGGTTCAATATCAGTCTGACAGAGCCGTCCGGCTTTGGTACTACAAAAAGACTGGAATAATAACCTTGACCCTGTTGGTGAAATGGAACCGGGATCAAAACTGCTGAATCTAGCAGAGACTGAATTGCGGTCTGCAGAACCGCCTTCTTGTCTTCTGACACAGGCAGACCTGTCTTGAAAAAGCACTTTGGTGGGAGACAATCGAACTCTATTTTGTAACCTATTAACACTAAATTGCGGATCCTCCCATCTGTGGATGTCTGAAACAACGCCAAATGGAACGTCTGAAGGCGTGCCCCCACAACTGAAGATCCGAGGTGGCTGGAAGCCTGTCATGCCACTGGCTTGTTGGTGGTCTTAGCATCCCGACGACGATTGGTGGTTTGTTGGAAACCACGTTCTCTACCACGTCTGTGTGTGGTTGTTCCTCTAGTACGGCCTCGAAAGGACTGAGGTCTAAAGGATTTGAACGCTGGACCTAAATATTGTCGTTAAGGAGCCTGTGTAGGCAATAGTAGGAAAACAGATTTCCCCCCTCGTGGCCTGAGAAATCCATTTGTCCAATTCAGGACCAAACAACATCTCGCCAGCGTAAGGCAACGCTTCTATTCCTCATTTGGACTCTGCCTCCGCCTGCCAAGAACGCAGACAGAGCGCACGTCGTGCCGCAACTAGTGAAGCTGAAAGACGTTAACTAACCTGGCCGACTTACATAGAAGCTGTACATAGATACTCAGCAGATTCACAGTGATCAGCAAGAAGAATAAGGTGGTCGTCTTGTAGGGCCGACCTGAGCTGTGTTATCCATGTAATTACAGCCTTATTTACCCAAATTCCAACCAAAGCAGGCCTAAGCAACACCCCTACTACTGTATACATTGACATTAGCATAGCTTCTAGCTTACGCTCTGACGGGTCTTTAAGCGTATTAGCAGTTGGTGCTGGAATGGTTAACTTTTTAGAAAGTTTTGACACAGACGAATCCACCGTCGGAGGATTCTCCCATTTAGATGTCATAGACTCTGGAAACGGGTAACTAGACAGAAACCAGCGAGGTTTAGAAAACTGCTTATCCGGATTCTTCCATGCCTCTGTTAACGCTTATTAAGAGACTCTGAATAAGGAAAACACACCGGAGATCTCTCATTTAGCAAATAACACCTCATCATTTGAAATAGGTTCTTCAGTCTCTGTAAAATTTTGAGTCTGACGTACTGTCCTGATGAGATTATCAATGGCCGTGCTGTCAGTATCCTCACTATCTGACTGCTGGTCCAATTCGCCCTCCTCATGCTCCTCTTGAGATATGAGGTCTGGCATGGACTCATCTGGATACAACATAGTCGAAACTGGTAATTTATAAAACAAATGATAACTAACTTTGGGACCCGAAATAGACTTGGACCTTTGCAAAGTCCTAGAAATGTCCCGAGACCCCTCCAGTATCTCAGGCGGTATCACCCGAGCCTCAGATCTAGCCGCCTCACGCCCCTGTCAAGTTGCGGCCAATTCCGATTGTAACCCAGACATTACATCCACTAGCATTGCCCATGGAGGGTCAGGAGAAGAAATCGTATTTGTAGCGGTATTTACAAAACATACTGTGCATGTGGTAGATCCATCAGGTAACACACTCGCACAGACATTGCAGCTAAGCTGCTTTTTTTATTTTGCAGGTGCCTTACTCATTATGTATAGACAGACAAACAGACAAAGACAGACAAGTCCCACGACTCAGTAAAATTGTAACTAAGGTGTGTATAAGCCCGTAGTGCAGTGCACGTGGGACAAACTACAAACAGTGAAACCTGAGCTGTCCGAATTCCTACTAACACCACTGCTCCATCCGGTGGCCGAGTGTTGTAGGACAGCAAACTTCCTGGAAGAAGAAGCAGGAAGTAGAGTTAAAATGGCGTTCTGCCATGTGGTTACATACCTATGTATAATACAGCAAGCATGTGAGGTTATATGTATGCCTTACTGTGCTACATTAATAACCCTCTTAGGTCATACCGTAATACATCCAGCTGTTTTATTAATACAGGCTTAATAGCCTGTTGTAGGTGCTGTACAAGCAGGTAGTAATACTGCTGCTGCTGCGGCCATTAGCCTCCCCCCACGATCTCCCCCCTGCAGCGGTGCTGCTTGTGATGGAGACAGACCGCGGCAGCAGTGAGCGCAGTCAGCGTCCTGAGTGAGGAAGCTGTGTGGCAGGACCTACTGCGAGCTCCCCCTTCAGTGCTATCAGCAGGCGGGAGCTGGGGAGCGGCGGCGGCAGCGGGTGGCCAGCGGTACTCGGATCCCCCCTGCCAGCTCCCCTTCAGTGCTATTAGCGGCCGGGAGTCGGGGAGCTGCGGCGGGGGGCGGTCAGCGGTACTCAGATCCCCCCCTGCCAGCTCCCCTTCACTGCTATCAGCGGCTGGGAGCCAGGGAGCGGCGGCCAGCGGTACTCTGATCCCCCCCTGCCAGCTCCCCTTCAGTGCTATTAGTGGCCGGGAGCTGGGGAGCAGCGGCGGGTGGCCAGCAGTACTCGGATCCCACCTGCCAGCTACCCTTCAATGCTATCAGCGGCCAGGAGCTGGGGAGCGGCAGCGGCGGGCAGCCAGCGGGACCAGTGTACGCGGCTGGGCTGAAGAGGCGGTATGCAGCAGATTATTATACAAATAAGAACTAGCAGTCCCCACACAGCGGCGCAGCAGCGTGATCTGACCGCCCGATCCCCCCGCAATGATACATGAAAGGAGCAGTGCCTGCCCGCTCTTACCGGAGTCTGATGTTGGAGGCTATGATGGGGCTTCTTGTGTAAGCTCTGTCCAGCTCCTTCCTGTAGCTCAGTGACAATAGCAGAGCTGGTTGTGGTCTATGGCGGTGCTCCTCTGGCGATATAGCTGCATGCAGCAGCTTCCGCAATCCTGGACCCAAGCTTCTTTATAAGCTGGGAAGGTATTGAGAGTAAAAAGTTACAGTAAAAATTAAAAATAAAAGTAAAAAACAGAAATAACGTGGAGAATCTCCACGTGTGCTCTATCCTAATTGAGCACAGAAAAAACACTGAGGTACTTTAGGAGTATGGAGGGGTTGGAGAGTTACTAATTTAAATATTTAAATGTGCCTATCCTGCTAACGCCCCGTTCATATCCCAAGAGTACTCCAGTGACCCCTAGTGGATGAAAAAGAAATATAGTTTACTTTCCACTGAGATATCCATAGGTAGCTCATCCTCTAGTGCCTGACCCCGAGCCTAAATTGCCTTTGCCATCCAGGAAGCAGCTACAGTAGGCCTATGGACGGCCCCTGTAAGGGAGTAAATAGACTGCAGGCAACCCTTAATACGTTTATCTGTTGGTTCCCTCAGAGAGGTGACAGTAGTAATAGGCGGAGTGGCGGATACCACAAGGCGAGTTACATGGGAATCTACCGGTGGCGGATTCTTCCATCTGTTACAAATCTCCACAGGCAGAGGGTAACGAGCCAACACCTTCTTAGAAACTGGGAACTTCTTACCTGGGGTGGACCAGGGTTCCCGTCTAATGTCCAATAAATGATCAGAATGGGGTAGTTCAGTTTTTACCAACTTCTGCTTTTTGAACTTATCAAATTTCTTAGCCACTGTAGTGGATTCCTCCTCCTCAGTCAGTTGGAGAATATGCTTGAAAGCATCTATCAGGGAAGGGACATCTACTGTCAGAGGAGCTTCTGCATCTGCGGCACAGGAGACTGTGTATGATAAACCTGTACACTCTACCTCTTCTTCAGACGAGACATCAGAGAGGATTGTGGATTGTGAGGAAGAAGCCTGCTTAGAAAGACTAGGGATAAGTGTATGACCTGAAAGAGCTTTCTCTCTGGCCAGAGAATTGCAGTTGGTAACACAAATGACCCGCTGGTTCACCATAGGGACTATTTGAGGAGGTAACGCCACAGGCGGACCCATAGAGGGCGCAAGGCATTCTACCAGGGTACACAGTAATGATGAGAATGCTGCACATGGTGGTTCCTGAGTAGGGGAAGGAGCAGCGGACTGACTGGGAGGTGTATAACACATAGCACAGAGACCGTCATGTAACATGTCCTCATTAGACAAACTGGCTGAGCATACTCTGCATGACGTTAGCACAATGTCATTGTTCTCATTATGACATTGAGAACAATGTGGATTTACACAGTACGATAAATGCAAATAAACAGTACAGGACATAATGTGACTCCAACACAGACGTAATATTCTAATATAGAGATAAAATAGAATTTTAATTACCTACCGATAAATCCTTTTCTCATAGTCCGAAGAGGATACTGGGGTCCATTTAGTACCATGGGGTATAGACTGGTCCACTAGGAGCCATGGCCACTTTAAGATAATGATAGTGTGGGCTGGCTCCTCTCTCTATGCCCCCCTACCAGACTCAGTCTAGGAAACTGTGCCCAAGGAGATGGACATACTTTGAGAGAACGATATAAAAAGGATAGTGGTGATATTCCGAACTAGCACAAACAAGAGGAAAGCCATGCTAACCAAACTTGGAACAGGAACAGCAACAGCTGAACCAAATAACAATACTTAACCAAGTAACAGTGCAGGACGAACAAAGCCCATTATCCTCTACGGACTACGAGAAAAGGATTTACCGGTAGGTAATTAAAATCTTATTTTCTCTTGCGTCCTAGAGGATACTAGGAATCCATTTAGTACCATGGGGAAGTACCAAAGCTCTCAAACCGGGTGGGAGAGTGCTGAGGGTCCTGCAGAATGGATTGACCAAACTGAAGGTCCTCAGAGGCCAAGGTATTGAACTTGTAGAACTTGGCAAACGTGTTCGAACCAGACCAAGTAGCTGCACGGCAGAGCTGTAAAACTGAGACACCCCGGGCAGCCACCCAAGAAGAACCCACCGACCTAGTAGAGTGGGCCTGTACACATTTTGGAACCGACAAGCCTGCCGTGGAATAAGCATGCTGGATAGTGAGACTAATCCAGAATGCAATTGACTGCTTTGCAGCAGGACACCCAATCTTATTGGGCTCATAAAGAACAAACAAGTTCGATTTCCTGTGACGAGCCGTTTTCTTCACATACACCTTCAAAGCCCTCACAACATCCAGACTTTGAAGTAACAGAGGCGTCGGTCACAACCGGAACTACAATTGGTTGGTTTATGTGAAACGCCGACACCACCTTAGGAAGAAATTGCTGACGAGTCCTGAGTTCAGCTCTGTGGAAGATAAAATAGCGACTCTTGTGAGACAACACCCCAATTCCGACACACTTGACAGTTTTCCATGTAAACATTTTACGTCTACCTCCTGTAAAGGTTAAAACCAGTCCGATTGGAGGAACTGTAGCACCAAATTGAGATCCCAAGGTGCCGTGGGAGGCACAAAGGGAGGCTGTATATGCAGAATCCCTTTCAAGAACGTCTGGACCTCAGGAAGAGACGCCAATTGTTTCTGAAAGAAAATGGACAAGGCCAAAATCTGGACTTTTATGAAGCCCAGACATAGGCCCACATCCACCCCCGACTGCAGAAAAAGCAGGAAACGTTCCAAAATTCCATAGCAGAATATTTTCTGCTCTCACACCAAGAGACGTATTTCTTCAAAATACGGTAGTAATGTTTAGACGTGACCCCCTCCCTGGCTTGGATCAGTCAGGATGACCTTGTCAGGAGCCGCTCTCCTGGCAAGAATCAGCTGTTCAACCTCCATACCGTCAAAAGAAGCCATGTCAAGTCTTGATAAACGAACGGCCCCTGTTGCAGGAGATCCTCGCGAAGAGGTATAGGCCACAGATCTTCCAAGAGCATCTCCAGAAGATCCTTGTACCAGGTCCTTCTTAGCCAATCCAGAGCAATGAGAATTGCTTGAACTTTTTCCCTTTTTATTCTTTTCCGAATTCTTGGGATCAGCGGAAGTGGAGGGAACAAGTACACCATCTGATAGACCCATGGAGTTGTCAGAGCGTCCACGGCACCTGCCTGTGGGTCTCTTGACCTGAAACAATACAGCTTGAGCTTCTTGTTGAGACAAGAGGCCAACATGTCGTTTTGTGGACATCCCCATCGATGTGTGAAGCACCTGAACACCTCCGGGTGCAGGCCCCACTCCCTCGGGTGCAGGTCGTGTCTTCTGATTAAGTCTGCTTCCCAGTTGTCTACTGCCGTGTTTTTCTGCCCAGAAGAGAATTCCTGGTACCTCTGAGATTGTTGCTCTTCATTCCTTCATGTTGGTTTATGTGCGTTACTGCCGTCACATTGTACGACTGAACCTGAATGGCCCGAAGATACTGTATGAGACCTGCAGATGGGCATTGTATACAGCCATGAGTTCCAGAATGTTGATTGGAAGGACGACTTCCTGACTTGACCATCTTCCTTGAAACTGCGCTCCCTGGGTGACCGCTTCCCAACCTCTGAGGCTTGCATCTGTAGTTAGCAGATCCAATTTTGAATCCCGAACCTTCGGCCCTCGATTAGGTGAGAAGTCTGTAGCTACAACAGCAGGGAGATCCTGGCCTTTGGCGACAGACGGATCCTCTGGTGCATGTGAAGATGCGATCCGGACCATTTCTCCAACAGATCCAGCTGGAAGGGCCTTGCATGAAACCTTCCGTACTGAAGAACCTCGTAAGAGGTCACCATTTTCCACAGAAGGCGAATGCAAAGATGCACCGATATCCGGGTTGGCTTCAGGACATCCCGAACCAACGACTGGATTACCAATTCCTTTTCCAGCGGAAGAAAGACTTTCTGTGACTCAGTGTCCAGTATCATTCCCAGAAATGGGAGCATCTGAGTTGGCTCTAAATAAAATTTCGGAAGATTTAGAATCCACCCGTGTTCCAGGAGTAGTCTGGTTGTGAGACCAATGCTTTCCCTGGATGGTGCCTTTATCAGAAGATCGTCCAGGTACGGAATAATGTTCACTCCCTGCTTGCAAAGGAGAAACATCTCTGCCATCGCCTTGGTGAACACCCTCGGTGCTGTGGAGAGAACAAATGGCAGGCCTGGAACTGGCAGTGACAGTCCTGTAGTGCAAAGCATAGATAAGCTTGGTGAGGGAGCCAGATCGGAATGTGAAGGTACACATCCTTGATATCCAGAGACACTAGGAATTCACCCTCTTTGAGAAGGTGCACTACACTGAGTACATAGTATTGAGCTGCCTGGGAAAGATGAACACTCCGCCATACACGAAACACACACTTTGTCTGACATAATATAAATGTGACCGCAAAAAATAAGAATTTACTCACCGGTAATTCTATTTCTCGTAGTCCGTAGTGGATGCTGGGCACTCCGTAAGGACCATGGGGAATAGCGGGCTCAGAAGGAGGCTGGGCACTCTAGAAAGATCTTAGACTACCTGGTGTGCACTGGCTCCTCCCACTATGACCCTCCTCCAAGCCTCAGTTAGGTACTGTGCCCGGACGAGCGTACACAATAAGGAAGGATTTTGAATCCCGGGTAAGACTCATACCAGCCACACCAATCACACCGTACAACTCGTGATATGAAACACAGTTAACAGTATGAAACAGAAGGAGCCTCTCAACAGATGGCTCAACAATAACCCGATTTAGTTAACAATAACTATGTACAAGTATTGCAGATAAACCGCACTTGGGATGGGCGCCCAGCATCCACTACGGACTACGAGAAATAGAATTACCGGTGAGTAAATTCTTATTTTCTCTAACGTCCTAGTGGATGCTGGGAACTCCGTAAGGACCATGGGGATTATACCAAAGCTCCCAAACGGGCGGGAGAGTGCGGATGACTCTGCAGCACCGAATGAGAGAACTCCAGGTCCTCCTCAGCCAGGGTATCAAATTTGTAGAATTTTGCAAACGTGTTTGCCCCTGACCAAGTAGCTGCTCGGCAAAGTTGTAAAGCCGAGACCCCTCGGGCAGCCGCCCAAGATGAGCCCACCTTCCTTGTGGAATGGGCATTGACAGATTTTGGCTGTGGCAGGCCTGCCACAGTATGTGCAAGCTGAATTGTACTACAAATCCAACGAGCAATAGTCTGCTTAGAAGCAGGAGCACCCAGCTTGTTGGGTGCATACAGGATAAACAGCGAGTCAGATTTTCTTGACTCCAGCCGTCTTGGAAACATATATTTTCAGGGCCCTGACAACGTCTAGCAACTTGGAGTCCTCCAAATCCTTAGTAGCCGCAGGCACCACAATAGGCTGGTTCAGGTGAAACGCTGACACCACCTTAGGGAGAAACTGGGGACGAGTCCTCAATTCTGCCCTATCCATATGGAAAATCAGATAAGGGCTTTTACATGATAAAGCCGCCAACTCTGACACTCGCCTGGCTGAAGCCAAGGCCAATAACATGACCACTTTCCACGTGAGATATTTCAGATCCACGGTTTTTAGTGGCTCAAACCAATGTGATTTTAAGAAACTCAACATCACGTTGAGATCCCAAGGTGCCACAGGAGGCACAAATGGGGGCTGAATATGCAGCACTCCTTTCACAAATGTCTGAACTTCAGGTACTGAAGCTAGTTCTTTTTGAAAGAAAATCGACAGAGCCGAGATCTGTACCATAATGGAGCCCTGTTTTAGGCCCATATTCACTCCTGCTTGCAGGAAATGCAGAAATCGACCTAGTTGAAATTCCTCTGTTGGGGCCTTTTTGGCCTCGCACCATGCAACATATTTCCGCCATATGCGGTGATAATGCTTTGCCGTAACATCTTTCCTGGCTTTAATAAGCGTAGGAATGACTTCCTCCGGAATGCCCTTTTCCTTCAGGATCCGGCGTTCAACCGCCATGCCGTCAAACGCAGCCACGGTAAGTCTTGGAACAGACAGGGGCCCTGCTGCAGCAGGTCCTGTCTGAGCGGCAGAGACCACGGGTCCTCTGAGATCATCTCTTGAAGTTCCGGGTACCACGCTCTTCTCGGCCAATCCGGAACCACGAGAATTGTGTTTACTCCTCGCTTTCTTATTATTCTCAATACCTTTGGTATGAGAGGTAGAGGAGGGAACACATAAACTGACCGGTACACCCACGGTGTCACTAGAGCGTCCACAGCTATCGCCTGAGGGTCTCTTGACCTGGCGCAATACTTCTCTAGTTTTTTGTTTAGGCGGGACGCCATCATGTCCACCTGTGGACGACCCCATTGATTTACAATCATTTGGAAGACTTCTGGATGAAGTCCCCACTCTCCCGGGTGGAGGTCGTGCCTGCTGAGAAAGTCTGCTTCCCAGTTGTCCACTCCCGGGATGAACACTGCTGACAGTGCTAGTACATGATTCTCCGCCCATCTGAGAATTTTTGTGGCTTCTGCCATCGCCGTCCTGCTTCTTGTGCCGCCCTGTCGATTCACATGGGCGACTGCCGTGATGTTGTCTGACTGGATCAGCACCGGCTGGTGTAGGAGCAGGGATTTTGCTTGACTTAGGGCATTGTAAAAGGCACTTAGTTCCAGAATATTTATGTGAAGGGCAGTCTCCTGACTTGACCATAGTCCTTGGAGATTTCTTCCCTTTGTGACTGCCCCCCAGCCTCGTAGGCTGGCATCCGTGGTCACCAGGACCCAGTCCTGTATGCCGAATCTGCGGCCCTCCAGAAGATGAGCACTGTGCAGCCACCACAGAAGAGACACCCTGGTTCGTGGAGACAGGGTTATTAAACGATGCATCTGAAGATGCGATCCGGACCACTTGTCCAACAGGTCCCACTGAAAAATCCTGGCATGGAACCTGCCGAATGGAATTGCTTCGTAAGAAGCAACCATCTTTCCCAGGACCCGCGTGCAGTGATGCACCGATACCTGTTTTGGTTTTAGGAGGTCTCTGACTAGAGAAGACAACTCCCTGGCTTTCTCCTCCGGGAGAAACACTTTTTTCTGGGCCGTGTCCAGAATCATTCCCAGGAACATTAGACGTGACGTGGGGACCAGCTGTGACTTTGGGATATTCAGAATCCAGCCGTGCTGGCTCAGCACTTCCTGAGATAGTGCTACTCCCACTAACAACTGTTCCTTGGATCGTGCCTTTATTAGGAGATCGTCCAAGTATGGGATAATTAAAACTCCCTTTTTTCGAAGGAGTATCATCATTTCCGCCATAACCTTGGTAAATACCCTCGGTGCCGTGGAGAGTCCAAACGGCAGCGTCTGGAATTGGTAATGGCAGTCCTGTACCACAAATCTGAGGTACTCCTGGTGAGAATTGTAAATGGGGACATGCAGGTAAGCATCCTTGATGTCCAGGGATACCATGTAATCCCCCTCGTCCAGGCTTGCAATAACCGCCCTGAGCGATTCCATCTTGAACTTGAATTTTTTTATGTATGTGTTCAAGGATTTCAAATTTAAAATGGGTCTCACCGAACCGTCCGGTTTCGGCACCACAAATAGTGTGGAATAGTAACCCCGGCCTTGTTGAAGTAGGGGTACCTTGATTATCACCTGCTGGGAATACAGCTTGTGAATCGCTGCTAGCACCGCCTCCCTGTCTGAGGGAGCAATCGGCAAGGCGGATTTTAGGAAACGGCGGGGTGGAGTCGCCTCGAATTCCAGCCTGTATCCCTGAGATACTATTTGAAGGATCCAGGGATCCACCTGTGAGCGGGCCCACTGATCGCTGAAATTCCTGAGGCGGGCCCCCACCGTACCTGGCTCCGCCTGTGAAGCCCCACCGTCATGCGGCGGACTTGGAAGAGGAAGCGGGGGAGGACTTTTGTTCCTGGGAACCTGCTGTTTGCTGCAGCCTTTTTCCCCTGCCTCTGCCTCTTGACAGAAAAGACCCTCCTTTTCCCCGCTTGTTTTTCTGGGACCGAAAGGACTGAACCTGATAAAATGGCGCCTTCTTAGGCTGTGAGGGGACATGGGGTAAAAATGCTGACTTCCCAGACGTTGCTGTGGAAACTAGGTCGGAGAGACCATCCCCAAATAATTCCTCCCCCTTATAAGGCAAGACTTCCATGTGCCTTTTGGAATCTGCATCTCCAATCCACTGGCGAGTCCATAAGCATCTCCTAGCAGAGATAGATAATGCACTTACTTTAGATGCCAGCCGGCAGATTTCCCTCTGTGCATCTCTCATGTATAAGACTGAGTCTTTTATATGGTCAATTGTTAGCAGGATCGTGTCTCTGTCTAACGTGTCAATATTTTCTGACAGTTTATCTGACCACGCAGCGGCAGCACTGCACATCCATGCTGACGCAATAGCTGGTCTGAGTATAATGCCTGAGTGTGTATATACAGACTTCAGGATCGCCTCCTGCTTTCTATCAGCAGGTTCCTTAAGGGCGGCCGTATCCTGGGACGGTAGTGCCACCTTTTTAGACAAACGTGTGAGCGCTTTATCCACCCTCGGGGGTGTTTCCCAACGTAACCTATCCTCTGGCGGGAAAGGGAACGCCATTAGTAGCTTCTTAGGAATTACCAATTTCTTATCAGGGGAAGCCCACGCTTCTTCACACACTTCATTTAATTCATCTGACGGGGGAAAAACTACAGGTAGTTTTTTCTCCCCAACATAATACCCTTTTTTGTGGTACCTGGATGTAAATCAGAAATATTTAACACCTCTTTCATTGCCTCAATCATGCAGTGAATGGCCTTAACGGGCATTAAATTTGACTCATCGTCGTCGACACTGGTGTCAGTATCCGTGTCGACATCTACTTGTGCCACCTGAGATAACGGGCGTTTCAGAGCCCCTGATGACTTTTGAGACACCTGGACAGGCAAGAGCTGAAGACTCGGCTGTCCCACAGTCGGCATGTCGTCAAATTTTTTATGTAAGGAGTCTATACGTGCACTCATTTCCTGCCATAATACCATCCACTCAGGTGTCTGACCCCCAGGGGGTGACATCCCTGCTAAAGGCATCTGCTCCCCCTCCACATCATTATCCTCCTCAAACATGTCGACACAGCCGTACCAACACACTCCACACACACAGGGAATGCTCAAATAGAGGACAGGACCCACAAAAGCCCTTTGGGGGGACAGAGTAAGAGCATGCCAGCACACACCAGAGCGCTATATATATACAGGGACTAACTGAGTTATGTCCCTAATAGCTGCTTTTTATATAATATACTGTATACAGTGCCAATTTTAATGCCCCCCCTCTCTTTTCCCTCTTACTGTACTGTAGAATTGCAGGGAAGAGCCAGGGAGCTTCCTTCCAGCCGAGCTGTGAGGGAAAAATGGCGCCAGTGTGCTGAGGAGATAGGCTCCGCCCCTTTTTCGCGGCCTATTCTCCCGCTTTTTATGGGATTCTGGCAGGGGTATTTACCTCATATATAGCCCCAGGGGCTATATATTGAGGTATTTTAGCCAGCCAAGGTGTTTTTATTGCTGCCTCAGGGCGCCCCCCCCCAGCGCCCTGCACCCTCAGTGACCGGAGTGTGAAGTGTGTATGAGGAGCAATGGCGCACAGCTGCAGTGCTGTGCGCTACCTTGGTGAAGACAGGATGTCTTCATGCCGACGATTTTCCGGACCATCTTCTTGCTTCTGGCTCTGTAAGGGGGACGGCGGCGCGGCTCCGGGACCGAACATCAAGGCTGGGCCTGCGGTCGATCCCTCTGGAGCTAATGGTGTCCAGTAGCCTAAGAAGCCCAATCCGGCTGCAAGCAGGCGAGTTCGCTTCTTCTCCCCTTAGTCCCTCGCTGCAGTGAGCCTGTTGCCAGCAGGTCTTACTGAAAATAACAAATTCTAAGACTATAACTTTCTAAGAGCTCAGGAGAGCCCCTAGTGTGCATCCAACCTCGGGCGGGCACGAATTCTAACTGAGGCTTGGAGGAGGGTCATAGTGGGAGGAGCCAGTGCACACCAGGTAGTCTAAGATCTTTCTAGAGTGCCCAACCTCCTTCGGAGCCCGCTATTCCCCATGGTCCTTACGGAGTTCCCAGCATCCACTAGGACGTTAGAGAAACACACACACACAGTAAAGGTTAAAAGGACAATTAACCCACAAAGAGCCCTTCCAGGGATGCACAGATTATTTTGGAGCCAGCCCACAGCGCCCTTATCGCTAATGCCAAGCTTAGCTGGGTCGCATACTAAGTACCCAAATTGGGAACTTAGTACACTAATATTGCTTTCCCCCTGCTATGACCTCCTGGTACCGCTGAGGTAATCTGGAGTCACACCGGAGGAGCTGTGTGTCCTTGTCAGTCAGCGTCTGTGTCCACTGCAGAGGGAAAATGGCGCTGGTGGAGCTGCTGGATCCTCAAATAGTGAAGCCCCGCCCATTCAATGGCGAGCAGTGTTCCCTCTTTTTTTATACTGGCTGAGGAAATTTTTGTGCTTAAAATGGAGCAGAACCGTTTTAAGGCTGTGTTTGCCAGTTTTGGTACTGTGTACAGTGTACTGAGACGCAGTTGTGTACTGTGTCTGGAGACGCAATCCTCCCCGGTTAGAAGCTGTGAGTCTCCGTACCCTTGTGCTGTCATAATGGCTGGCGACCCGCTAGCTGGGACGCCGGCTTAGTACTCCACCCCGCGCCCCAACCTGCTGCGGACACTGGAAGTGTGGCGGAAGTGCTGCACTTCAACAGAAAATAAAAAACGGTTTACTATATAAAAAAAAGCACTCGATTTTGCTCTATTTAAAATGTTTAAGTCCCTGCATGCAGTATATAACACTTTACCCCAGCATTAATATAGAATGATTTGCAAATAAACACAAGTACTCAACAGGAAGTGATAAATAAATATAACATAACATAAACTGATACCTTACTATGGGGTATAAAATAAGAATTTACTTACCGATAATTCTATTTCTCGTAGTCCGTAGTGGATGCTGGGAACTCCGTAAGGACCATGGGGATTAGCGGCTCCGCAGGAGACTGGGCACAAAAGTAAAGCTTTAGGACTACCTGGTGTGCACTGGCTCCTCCCCCTATGACCCTCCTCCAAGCCTCAGTTAAGATACTGTGCCCGGACGAGCGTACACAATAAGAAAGGATTTTGAATCCCGGGTAAGACTCATACCAGCCACACCAATCACACAGTACAACCTGTGATCTGAACCCAGTTAACAGCATGATAACAGAGGAGCCTCTGAAAAGATGGCTCACAACAATAATAACCCGATTTTTGTAACAATAACTATGTACAAGTATTGCAGACAATCCGCACTTGGGATGGGCGCCCAGCATCCACTACGGACTACGAGAAATAGAATTATCGGTAAGTAAATTCTTATTTTCTCTGACGTCCTAGTGGATGCTGGGAACTCCGTAAGGACCATGGGGATTATACCAAAGCTCCCAAACGGGCGGGAGAGTGCGGATGACTCTGCAGCACCGAATGAGAGAACTCCAGGTCCTCCTCAGCCAGGGTATCAAATTTGTAGAATTTAGCAAACGTGTTATCCCCTGACCAAGTAGCTGCTCGGCAAAGTTGTAAAGCCGAGACCCCTCGGGCAGCTGCCCAAGATGAGCCCACCTTCCTTGTGGAATGGGCTTTCACAGATTTTGGCTGTGGCAGGCCTGCCACAGAATGTGCAAGCTGAATTGTACTACAAATCCAACGAGCAATAGTCTGCTTAGAAGCAGGAGCACCCAGCTTGTTGGGTGCATACAGGATAAACAGCGAGTCAGATTTCCTGACTCCAGCCGTCCTGGAAACATATATTTTCAGGGCCCTGACTACGTCCAGCAACTTGGAGTCCTCCAAGTTCCTAGTAGCCGCAGGTACCACAATAGGCTGGTTCAGGTGAAACGCTGAAACCACCTTAGGGAGAAATTGAGGACGAGTCCTCAAGTCTGCCCTGTCTGAATGGAAGATCAGATAAGGGCTTTTACAGGATAAAGCCCGCCAATTCTGACACGCGCCTGGCCGAGGCCAGGGCCAACAACATGACCACTTTTCATGTGAGATATTTTAACTCCACAGATTCAAGTGGTTCAAACCAGTGTGACTTTAGGAACCCCAAAACTACATTGAGATCCCAAGGTGCCACTGGAGGCACAAAAGGAGGCTGTATATGCAGTACCCCTTTTACAAACGTCTGAACTTCAGGTAGTGAAGCTAGTTTTTTCTGGAAGAAAATTGACAGGGCCGAAATTTGAACCTTAATGGACCCCAATTTTAGGCCCATAGACACTCCTGTTTACAGGAAATGCAGGAATCGACCTAGTTGAAATTCCTCCATCGGGGCCTTACTGGCCTCGCACCACGCAACATATTTTCGCCAAATGCGGTGATAATGCTTTGCGGTTACATCCTTCCTGGCTTGATCAGGGTAGGGATGACTTCATCCGGAATGCCTTTTTCCTTCAGGATCCGGCGTTCAACCGCCCTGCCGTCAAACGCAGCCGCGGTAAGTCTTGGAATAGACAGGGTCCTTGCTGGAGCAGGTCCCTTCTTAGAGGTAGAGGCCACGGGTCCTCCGTGAGCATCTCTTGAAGTTCCGGGTACCAAGTCCTTCTTGGCCAATCCGGAGCCACGAGTATAGTTCTTACTCCCCTCCGTCTTATAATTCTCAGCACTTTTGGTATGAGAGGAAGAGGAGGGAACACATACACTGACTGGTACACCCACGGTGTTACCAGAGCGTCCACAGCTATTGCCTGAGGGTCCCTTGACCTGGCGCAATACCTGTCCCATTTTTTTGTTCAGGCGGGACGCCATCATGTCCACCTTTGGTTTTTCCCAATGGTTTACAATCATGTGGAAGACTTCTGGGTGAAGTCCCCACTCTCCCGGGTGGAGGTCGTGCCTGCTGAGGAAGTCTGCTTCCCAGTTGTCCACTCCCGGAATGAACACTGCTGACAATGCTATCACATGATTTTCCGCCCAGCGAAAAATCCTTGCAGCTTCTGCCATTGCCCTCCTGCTTCTTGTGCCGCCCTGTCTGTTTACGTGGGCGACTGCCGTGATGTTGTTCGACTGGATCAGCACCGGCTGACCTTGAAGCAGAGGTCTTGCTTGGCTTAGGGCATTGTAAATGGCCCTCAGCTCCAAAATATTCATGTGAAGTGATGTCTCCAGGCTTGACCACAAGCCCTGGAAATTTCTTCCCTGTGTGACTGCTCCCCAGCCTCGCAGGCTGGCATCCGTGGTCACCAGGACCCAGTCCTGAATGCCGAATCTGCGGCCCTCTAGAAGATGAGCACTCTGCAACCACCACAGGAGAGACACCCTTGTCTTTGGTGTCAGGGTTATCCGCTGATGCATCTGAAGATGCGATCCGGACCTTTATCCAGCAGGTCCCACTGGAAAGTTCTTGCGTGGAATCTGCCGAATGGAATTGCTTCGTAGGAAGCCACCATTTTTCCCAGGACCCTTGTGCACTGATGCACTGACACTTGGCCTGGTTTTAGGAGGTTTCCGACTAGTTCGGATAACTCCCTGGCTTTCTCCTCCGGGAGAAAACACCTTTTTCTGGACTGTGTCCAGGATCATCCCTAGGAATAGAAGGCGTGTCGCCGGGATCAGCTGCGATTTTGGAATATTGAGAATCCAACCGTGCTGCCGCAGCACTATCTGAGATAGTGCTACCCCGACTTCCAACTGTTCCCTGGATCTTGCCCTTATCAGGAGATCGTCCAAGTAAGGGATAACTAAAACTCCCTTCTTTCGAAGGAGTATCATCATTTCGGCCATTACCTTGGTAAAGACCCGGGGTGCCGTGGACCATCCAAACGGCAGCGTCTGAAACTGATAGTGACAGTTCTGTATCACAAACCTGAGGTACCCTTGGAGAAGGGTAAATTGGGACATGTAGGTAAGCATCTTTGATGTCCAGAGAGACCATATAGTCCCCTTCTTCCAGGTTTGCAATCACTGCTCTGAGTGACTCTATCTTGAATTTGAACCTTTGTATGTAAGTGTTCAAGGATTTTAGATTTAACATTGGTCTCACGAGCCGTCCGGCTTCGGTACCACAAATAGTGTGGAATAGTACCCCTTTCCCTGTTGCAGGAGGGGTACCTTGATTATCACCTGCTGGGAATACAGCCTGTGAATGGCTTGCAATACTGCCTCCCTGTCTGAGGGAGACGTCGGTAAAGCAGACTTTATGAAACGGCGAGGGGGAGACGTCTCGAATTTCTTGAGACGGGCCCCCACCGTGCCTGAGTCAGCTTGTAAAGCCCAAGCGTCATGCTGAGGACTTTGCGGAGGCGGGAGAGGGCTTTTGTTCCTGGGAACTGGCTGTTTGCTGCAGCCTTTTTCCTCTCCCTCTGCCACGGGGCAGAAATGAGGCCCCTTATGCCTGCTCTTATGGGGCCCAAAGGACTGCGCCTGATAATACGGCGTCTTCTTATGTTGAGAGGCTACCTGGGGTAAAAATGTGGATTTCCCAGCCGTTGCCGTGGCCACCAGGTCTGTTAGACCTACCCCAAATAACTCCTCCCTTTTATAAGGCAATACTTCCATATGCCTTTTGGAATCAGCATCACCTGACCACTGTCTTGTCCATAACCCTCTTCTGGCAGAAATGGACAGCGCACTTACTCTTGATGCCAGTCGGCAAATATCCCTCTGTGCATCACGCATATATAGAAATGCATCTTTTAAATGCTCTATAGTCAGTAATATACTGTCCCTATCTAGGGTATCAATATTGTCAGTCAGGGAATCCGACCAAGCCACCCCAGCACTGCACATCCAGGCTGAGGCGATTGCTGGTCGCAGTATCCCACCCGTGTGAGTGTATATACATTTTAGGATATTTTACTGCTTTCTGTCAGCAGGTTCCTTAAGGGCGGCCGTATCCGGGGACGGTAGTGCCACCTGTTTAGACAAGCGTGTGAGCGCTTTATTCCCCCTAGGGGGTGTTTCCCAACGTGCCCTATCCTCTGGCGGGAAGGGGTATGATGCTAATTACTTTTTAGGAATTAACAGTTTTTATCGAGGGAAACCCACGCATCATCACATACTTCATTTAATTCCTCAGATGCAGGAAAAAATAAGAATTTACTTACCGATAATTCTATTTCTCATAGTCCGTAGTGGATGCTGGGGACTCCGAAAGGACCATGGGGAATAGCGGCTCCGCAGGAGACTGGGCACAAAGTAAAAGCTTTAGGACTAGCTGGTGTGCACTGGCTCCTCCCCCTATGACCCTCCTCCAAGCCTCAGTTAGGATACTGTGCCCGGACGAGCGTACACAATAAGGAAGGATTTTGAATCCCGGGTAAGACTCATACCAGCCACACCAATCACACCGTACAACTTGTGATCTGAACCCAGTTAACAGCATGATAACAGAAGGAGCCTCTGAAAAGATGGCTCACAACAACAATAACCCGATTTTTGTAACAATAACTATGTACAAGTAATGCAGACAATCCGCACTTGGGATGGGCGCCCAGCATCCACTACGGACTATGAGAAATAGAATTATCGGTAAGTAAATTCTTATTTTCTCTAACGTCCTAGTGGATGCTGGGGACTCCGAAAGGACCATGGGGATTATACCAAAGCTCCCAAACGGGCGGGAGAGTGCGGATGACTCTGCAGCACCGAATGAGAGAACTCCAGGTCCTCCTCAGCCAGGGTATCAAATTTGTAGAATTTAGCAAACGTGTTTGCCCCTGACCAAGTAGCTGCTCGGCAAAGTTGTAAAGCCGAGACCCCTCGGGCAGCCGCCCAAGATGAGCCCACTTTCCGTGTGGAATGGGCTTTTACAGATTATTGGCTGTGGCAGGCCTGCCACAGAATGTGCAAGCTGAATTGTACTACAAATCCAACGAGCAATCGTCTGCTTAGAAGCAGGAGCACCCAGCTTGCTGGGTGCATACAGGATAAACAGCAAATCAGATTTTCTGACTCCAGCCGTCCTGGAAACATATTTTCAGGGCCCTGACTACGTCCAGCAACTTGGAATCCTCCAAGTCCCTAGTAGCCGCAGGCACCACAATAGGTTGGTTCAGGTGAAAACGCTGGAACCACCTTAGGGAGAAACTGAGGACGAGACCTCAATTCCGCCCTGTCCGAATGGAAAATCAGATAAGGGCTTTTACAGGATAAAGCCGCCAATTCTGACACGCGCCTGGCCCAGGCCAGGGCCAACAGCATGACCACTTTCCATGTGAGATATTTTAACTCCACAGATTTAAGTGGTTCAAACCAATGTGACTTTTGGAACCCAAACTACATTGAGATCCCAAATTGCCACTGGAGGCACAAAAGGAGGCTGTATATGCAGTACCCCTTTTACAAACGTCTAAACTTCAGGGACTGAAGCTAGTTCTTTTTTGGAAGACAATTGACAGGGCCGAAATCTGAACCTTAATGGACCCCAATTTCAGGCCCATAGACACTCCTGTTTGCAGGAAATGTAGGAATCGACTCAGTTGAATTTCCTCCGTCGGGCCTTACTGGCCTCGCACTACGCAACATATTTTTGCCAATTGCGGTGATAATGTTTTTGCGGTTACATCCTTCCTGGCTTTAGATCAGGATATGGATGACTTCATCCGGAATGCCTTTTTTCCTTCAGGATCCGGTGTTCAACCGGCATGCCGTCAAACGCAGCCGCGGTAAGTTTTGGAACAGACAGGGTCCTTGCTGGAGCAGGTCCCTTCTTAGAGGTAGAGGCCACGGATCCTCCGTGAGCATCTCTTGAAGTTCCGGTTACCAAGTCCTTCTTGGCCAATCCGGAGCCACGAATATAGTGCTTTCTCCTCTCCATCTTATCAATCTCAGTACCTTGGGTATGAGAGGCAGAGGAGGGAACACATACACTGACTGGTACACCCACGGTGTTACCAGAGCGTCTACAACTATTGCCTGAGGGTCTCTTGACCTGGCGCAATACCTGTCGAGTTTTTTAATCATGTGGACGACTTCTGGGTGAAGTCCCCACTCTCCCGGGTGGAGGTCGTGCTGAGGAAGTCTGCTTCCCAGTTGTCCACTCCCGGAATGAATACTGTTGACAGTGCTATCACATGATTTTCCGCCCAGCGAAGAATCCCTGCAGCTTCTGCCATTGCCCTCCTGCTTCTTGTGCCACCCTGTCTGTTTACGTGGGTGACTGCCATGATGTTGTCCGACTGGATCAACACCGGCTGACCTTGAAGCAGAGGTCTTGCTAAGCTTAGAGCATTGTAAATGGCCCTTAGCTTCAGGATATTTATGTGAAGTGATGCATCCAGGCTTGACCCTAAGCCCTGGATATTCCTTCCCTGTGTGACTGCTCCCCAGCCTCGCAGGCTGGCATCCGTGGTCACCAGGACCCAGTCCTGAATGCCGAATCTGCGGCCCTCTAGAAGATGAGCACTCTGCAACCACCACAGGATGGATACCCTTGTCCTTGGTGACAGGGTTATCCGCTGATGCATCTGAAAATGCGACCCGGACCATTTGTCCAGTAGGTTCCACTGGAAAGTTCTTGCGTGGAATCTAACGAATGGGATTGCTTCGTAGGAAGCCACCATTTTTACCCAGAACCCTTGTGCATTGATGCACTGAGACTTGGTTCGGTTTTAGGAGGTTCCTGACTAGCTCGGATAACTCCCTGGCTTTCTCTTCCGGGAGAAACACCTTTTTTCTGGACTGGGTCCAGGAACATCCCTAGGAAAAAGAAGACAAGTCGTCGGAACCAGCTGCGATTTTGGAATATTGAGAATCCAATCGTGCTGCCGCAACACTACCTGAGATAGTGCTACACCGACTTCCAACTGTTCCCTGGATCTTACCCTTATCAGGGAATCGTCCAAGTGAGGGATAACTAAAATTCCCTTCCTTCGAAGGGATATCATTTCGGCCATTACCTTGGTAAAGACCTGGGGTGCCGTGGACCATCCCTACGGCAGCGTCTGAACTGATAGTGACAGTTCTGTACCATAACCTGAGGTACCCTTGGTGAGAAGGGTAAATTTTGACATGAAGGTAAGCATCCTTGATGTCCCGAGACATCATGTAGTCCCCTTCTTCCAGGTTCGCAATCACTGCTCTGAGTGACTCAATCTTGAATTTGAACCTCTGTATGTAAGTGTTCAAAGATTTTAGATTTAGATTTAGAATCGGTCTCACCGAGCCGTCTGGCTTCGGTACCACAACAGTGTGGAATAATACCCCGTTCCCTGTTGCAGGAGGGGTACCTTGATTATCACCTGCTGGGAATACAGCTTGTGAATGGCTTCCAAAACTGCCTCCCTGTCAGAGGGAGACGTCGGTAAAGCCGACTTTTGGAAACGGCGAGGGGGAGACGTCTCGAATTCCAATATGTACCCTTGAGATATTACCTGAAGGATCCAGGGGTCTACTTGCGAGTGAGCCCACTGCGCACTGAAATTCATTGAGAACGGGCCCCCACCGTGCCTGAGCTTGTAAGGCCCTAGCGTCATACTGAGGGCTTGGCAGAAGCGGGAAAGGGTTTCTGTTCCTGGGAACTGGCTAATCTCTTCAGCCTTTTTCCTCTCCCTCTGTCACGAGCAGAAAAGAGGAACCTTTTGTCCGCTTGCCAACAAAGGACTGCGCCTGATAATACGGCGTCTTATTTTGAGAGGCGACCTGGGGTACAAACGTGGATTTCCCAGTTGTTGCCGTGGCCACCAGGTCTAAAAGACCGACCCCAAATGTCCCTTTTCAAAGGCAATACTTCCAAATGCCGTTTGGAATCCGCATCACCTGACCATTTTACTGGTAGAATTGGACAACGCACTTATACTTGATGCCAGTCGGCAAATATTCCGCTGTGCATCATGCATATATAGAAATGCATCTTTTAAATGCTCTATAGGCAATAATATACTATCCTTATCTAGGATATCAATATTTCCAGTCAGGGAATCCGACCATGCCAACCCAGCACTGCACCTCCAGGCTGAGGCGATTGCTGGTCGCAGTATAACACCAGTATGTGTGTGAATACATTTTTGGATACCCTCCTGCTTTCTATCAGCAGGATCCTTAAGGGCGGCCATCTCATGAGAGGGTAGAGCCCTTGTTCTTACAAACGTGTGAGCGCCTTATCCCCCCTAGGGGGTGTTTCCCAACGCACCCTAACCTCTGGCGGGAAAGGGTATACACCAATACTTTTTAAGAAATTATCAATTGTTATCGGGGGGAAACCCATGCATCATCATACACCTCATTTTATTTCTCAGATTCAGGAAAACTACAGGTAGTTTTTCCCTCACCGAACATAATACCCCTTTTTGGTGGTACTCGTATTATCAGAAATGTATAAAACATTTTCCATTGTCTCAATCATGTAACGTGTGGCCCTACTGGAAATCACGGTTGTCTCTTCACCGTCGACACAGGAGTCAGTATCCGTGTCGGCGTCTGTATCTGCCATCTGAGGTAACGGGCGCTTTAGAGCCCCTGACGGCCTATGAGACGTCTGGACAGGCACAAGCTGAGTAGCCGGCTGTCTCATGTCAACCACTGTCTTTTATACAGAGCTGACACTGTCACGTAATTCCTTCCAACAGTTCATCCACTCAGGTGTCGACCCCCTAGGGGGTGACATCACTATTACAGGCAATCTGCTCCGTCTCCACATAATTTTTCTCCTCATACATGTCGACACAAACGTACCGACACACAGCACACACACAGGGAATGCTCTGATAGAGGACAGGACCCCACTAGCCCTTTGGGGAGACAGAGGGACAGTATGCCAGCACACACCAGAGCGCTATATATATATATACAGGGATAACCTTATATAAGTGTTTTTCCCCTTATAGCTGCTGTATGTTTTAATACTGCGCCTAATTAGTGCCCCCCTCTCTTTTTTTAACCCTTTCTGTAGTGTAGTGACTGCAGGGAAGAGCCAGGGAGCTTCCCTCCAACTGAGCTGTGAGGGAAAATGGCGCCAGTGTGCTGAGGAGATAGGCTCCGCCCCCTTTTCGGCGGCCTTATCTCCCGTTTTTCTGTATATTCTGGCAGGGGTTAAATGCATCCATATAGCCCAGGAGCTATATGTGATGTATTTTTTGCCATGTAAGGTATTTTTATCATGTTTTATTGCGTCTCAGGGCGCCCCCCCCAGCGCCCTGCACCCTCAGTGACCGGAGTATGAAGTGTGCTGAGAGCAATGGCGCACAGCTGCAGTGCTGTGCGCTACCTTATTGAAGAGAGGAACGTCTTCTGCCGCCGATTTTTCCGGACCTCTTCGCTCTTCTGGCTCTGTAAGGGGGCCGGCGGCGCGGCTCCGGGACCCATCCAGGCTGGGCCTGTGATCGTCCCTCTGGAGCTAATGTCCAGTAGCCAAGAAGCCCAATCCACTCTGCACGCAGGTGAGTTCGCTTCTTCTCCCCTTAGTCCCTCGATGCAGTGAGCCTGTTGCCAGCAGGTCTCACTGAAAATAACAAACCTAAACTAAAACTTTCACTAAGAAGCTCAGGAGAGCCCCTAGTGTGCACCCTTCTCGTCGGGCACAGAAATCTAACTGAGGCTTGGAGGAGGGTCATAGGGGGAGGAGCCAGTGCACACCAGTTAGTCCTAAAGCTTTCTTTAGATGTGCCCAGTCTCCTGCGGAGCCGCTATTCCCCATGGTCCTTACGGAGTCCCCAGCATCCACTTAGGACGTTAGAGAAACAAACTCTAAATAAAGCTTTTCCAGGAAAGCTCTGTAGAGCTCCCCTAGCTGTGACAGGCTCCTCCGGGCACATTTTCTAAACTGAGTCTGGTAGGAGGGGCATAGAGGGAGGAGCCAGCCCACACTATTAACCTCTTAAAGTGTCAATGGCTCCTGGTGGACCCGTCTATACCCCATGGTACTAATATAGACCCCAGGACGCAAGAGAAATAAATATATATATATATATATATATACACACATACATACATACATACACACACACACACACACACACATACATACATACACTGAAGTGACAATAGTCATGGGATAGCAGTATGTAAAGATAATGGGAGGTGGTGCCACTGTATTTTGACATTTTGGAGGTGACCGCACATGCATCAGTTCTAATCTGACATCTTGTGAATCAGCTTGAACACTGGCTAGGCTGCTCAAGTCAAGGCGACACAAATTATCGGAGTCGGCATGATAGTGAGTTCCTGGCAGATGGGAAAATCCATTGTCAAAGTTGTGCCGAATTCAACATTCCTCGATCTACGGTGTCATGTATGTATGTACCAGGAATACTTCATGGAAGGCATTACCATCCGTGGAAAGAGTAGTGGCCGGCCATGGGTGGTTAATGATCGTGGCCAACGGCGTTTGTTTAGAATCGTCTGTGGTAGCAAACAAGCGACACTGGTTCACTGGTTCACGTAATTCAGTCAGATACTCAATAGGTGGCGGGGCGATATGCAAGCGAGCTAATGCTTGCCGAACGACCGACACACCATCACTGTGAGGTATGGTCTGAAATGCGGTCTGTGTCCTGCCCCATAAAATAAAATAAATAAAAACAGTATATAAGTTTTCTTTATATATGCATATATGTATTTTTTTACATGTACATATATATGTGTGTGTACATGTTCTCCATTTATGTGCACATACATATGCACTTTATGCACTTTTTGTATTAACTTCTGTGTACCTACACATGCAATTTACTGAATATTGGCCCTCATTCCGAGTTGTTCGCTCGGTAAAAATCTTCGCATCGCAGCGATTTTCCGCTTAATGCGCAATGTTCGCACTGCGACTGCGCCAAGTAAATTTGCTATGCACTTAGTAATTTTACTCACGGCTTTTTCATCGTTCTGGCTATCGTAATGTGATTGACAGGAAATGGGTGTTACTGGGCGGAAACAGCCGTTTTATGGGCGTGTGGGAAAAAACGCTACCGTTTCCGGAAAAAAAGCAGGAGTGGCCGGAGAAACGGAGGAGTGTCTGGGCGAACGCTGGGTGTGTTTGTGACGTCAAACCAGGAACGACAAGCAGTGAAATGATCGCAGATGCCGAGTAAGTCTGGAGCTACTCAGAAACTGCTACGAGGTGTGTAATCGCAATATTGCGAATACATCGTTCGCATTTTTAAGATGCTAAGATTCACTCCCAGTAGGCGGCGGCTTAGCATGAGCAAATCTGCTAAAATCCGCTTGCGAGCGACCAACTCGGAATGAGGGCCATAGTGCACCTTATTAGGAGTGTATCCACAGTGCACCATGCTAATACATATTAATATGCTAGACAGTTTAAGATTATAAAGAACGCTTTACTTCTATAAATATGTGACTCAGACACTAGTGCATGAAAAACCGAATTGTTCTATAGCTGCTAGTAAGACATGGTAACCATGGGGACGCTGACAATGATATTTACACTGTTTGGACACGCACTTCCGGTCAGGTGATCGGAAAATGCGTTCCAAATAATGGAAGTGCGGCGCAGTGGAACGCAGGCCGCTCTGTCACGATTGCACTGCAGGGAGCACCGTGGATTTCATACACTCGTTTCTGTATGTATATTTATATGTTAGTATGTTATGTTAGTGTTGTATGTACTTGTGTTTTTAATGTTTTTCACGCTTCTTAGATGGATGTACAAGTGTTTCCTGTTGGCTGATGAGGGGGAGGGCTATATGGGTATAAATGTGAGCTACCTGTATTGGTTTGTGATCTTGACAAAGGTCCCCTTATGGGACCGAAACGTTGATACCCCTATTGCTGATTTCCTGATGTTATAATAATAAATAAGATTTTACTTACCGGTAAATCTATTTCTCGTAGTCCGTAGTGGATGCTGGGGACTCCGTAAGGACCATGGGGAATAGACGGGCTCCGCAGGAGACATGGGCACTTTAAGAAAGAATTTAGATTTTGGTGTGCTCTGGCTCCTCCCTCTATGTCCCTCCTCCAGACCTCAGTTAGAGAAACTGTGCCCGGAAGAGCTGACAGTACAAGGAAAGGATTTTGGAAATCCAGGGCAAGACTAATACCAGCCACACCAATCACACCGTATAACTTGTGATAAACTTACCCAGTCAACAGTATGAACAACAACAGAGCATCAGTTCAACCCTGATGCAACAAGAACATAGCCCTTATTGCAGCAATAACTATATACAATTCTAATTGTATTGTAATCTAATTGTAAAGCGCAACGGAATATGCTGCGCTATATAAGAAACTGTTAATAAATAAATAAATAAATATACAAGTATTACAGAAGAAGTCCGCACTTGGGACGGGCGCCCAGCATCCACTACGGACTACGAGAAATAGATTTACCGGTAAGTAAAATCTTATTTTCTCTAACGTCCTAGTGGATGCTGGGGACTCCGTAAGGACCATGGGGATTATACCAAAGCTCCCAAACGGGCGGGAGAGTGCGGATGACTCTGCAGCACCGAATGAGCACACACAAGGTCCTCCTCAGCCAGGTTATCAAACTTGTAGAACTTTGCAAAAGTGTTTGAACCTGACCAAGTAGCCGCTCGGCACAGCTGTAATGCCGAGACCCCTCGGGCAGCCGCGCAAGAAGAGCCCACCTTCCTAGTGGAATGGGCCTTAACTGATTTTGGCAGCGGCAATCCAGCCGCAGAATGAGCCTGCTGAATCGTATTACAGATCCAGCGAGCAATAGTTTGCTTTGAAGCAAGAGCACCAAGCTTGTTGGTAGCATACAGGATAAACAAAGATTCTGTTTTCCTGACCCTAGCCGTTCTGGCTACATAAACCTTCAAAGCCCTGACCAGATCAAGTAACTCGGAATCCTCCAAGTCAGTAGTAGCCACAGGCACCACAACAGGTTGGTTTATATGAAAGGATGAAACCACTTTTGGCAGAAATTGTGGACGGGTCCGCAATTCTGCTCTATCCGCATGGAAAACCAGAAAGGGGCTTTTATGTGACAAAGCCGCTAATTCTGACACACGCCTAGCCGGAATCAATGCTAGTAGCATGACCACCTTCCACGTGAGATATTTCAATTCCACCGTTTTGAGTGGTTTAAACCATTGGGATTTCAGGAAACTCAGCACCACGTTAAGATCCCAAGGTACCACCGGGGGCACAAAAGGGGGCTGAATACGCAGCACTCCCTTCACAAACGTCTGAACTTCAGGTAGAGAAGCCAGCTCTTTTTAAAAGAAAATGAATAGGGCCGAAATCTGGACCTTAATGGAACCCAATTTTAGGCCCAAAGTCACTCCTGACTGTAGGAAGTGAAGGAGACGGCCCAGCTGGAATTCCTCCGTAGGGGCATTCCTGGCCTCACACCAAGCAACATATTTTCGCCATATACGGTGATAATGTTGAGCTGTCACGTACTTCCTAGCCTTTATCAGCGTAGGAATGACCTCATCTGGAATGCCTTTTTCCGCTAGGAGCTGGCGTTCAACCGCCATGCCGTCAAACGCAGCCGCGGTAAGTCTTGGAACAGACAGGGCCCTTGTTGCAACAAGTCCTGTCTTAGAGGAAGAGGCCACGGGTCCTCTGTGAGCATTTCTTGCAGATCTGGATATCAAGTCCTTCTTGGCCAATCCGGAACAATGAGCATTGTTCTCACTCCTCTTTTTCTTATGAGAGGAAGAGGAGGAAATACATAGACCGACTGGAACACCCACGGTGTCACCAGTGCGTCCACAGCTATCGCCTGAGGGTCCCTTGACCTGGCGCAATACCTCTGTAGCATTTTGTTGAGGCGGGATGCCATCATGTCCACCTGTGGCAGTTCCCACCGACTTGCAATCTGCGTGAAGACTTCTTGATGAAGTCCCCACTCTCCCGGGTGGAGGTCGTGCCTGCTGAGGAAGTCTGCTTCCCAGTTGTCCACTCCCGGAATGAACACTGCTGACCGTGTGCATACGTGATTCTCCGCCCAGCGAAGTATTCTGGTGGCTTCTGACTGAATCAGAACCGGTTGGTTGCGAAGCAGGGTCTCCGCTTGACGTAGGGCGTTGTATACGGCCCTTAGTTCCAGGATGTTGGTGTGAAGGCAAGTCTCCTGACTTGACCACAGACCTTGGAAATTTTTTCCCTGTGTGACTGCTCCCCACCCTCGGAGGCTTGCATCCGTGGTGACCAGGACCCAGTCCTGAATGCCGAATCTGCGGCCTTCGAGAAGGTGAGCACTCTGCATCCACCACAGGAGAAACACCCTGGCCCTGGCGGATAGGGTGATTAACCGATGCATCTGAAGATGTGATCCGGACCACTTGTCCAGTAAGTCCCATTGAAAGGTCCTCGCATGGAACCTGCCGAAGGGAATGGCCTTGTATGATGTCACCATCCTTCCCAGGACTCGAGTGCAGTGATGCACTGACACCTGTTTTGGTTTTAATAGGTTCCTGACCAGTGTCATGAGCTCCTGAGCTCTCTCTATCGGGAGATAAACCCTTTTCTGGTCTGTGTCTAGAATCATGCCTAGGAAAGGCAGCGAGCCGTAGGAACCAACTGCGACTTTGGAATATTTAGAATCCAGCCGTGTTGCCGTTACACTTCCAGAGAAAGTGCTACGCTGATCAGCAACTGCTCTCTTGATCCCGCTTTTATGAGGAGATCGTCCAAGTATGGGATAATTGTGACCCCTTGCTTCCGCAGGAGTACCATCATTTCCGCCATTACCTTGGTAAATATTCTCGGTGCCGTGGAGAGACCAAACGGCAACGTCTGAAATTGGTAATGACAATCCTGTACCACAAATCTGAGGTACGCCTAATGAGGTGGATAAATGGGGACATGAAGGTATGCCTCCCTTATGTCCAGAGACACCATAAAATCCCCCCCTTCCAGGCTTGTGACGACCGCTCTCAGCGATTCCATCTTGAACTTGAACCTTTTCAGGTATATGTTCAGGGATTTTAAATTCAATATGGGTCGGTTTCGGGACTACAACATGGTCGAATAATAACCCCCTCCTTGTTGAAGGAGGGGAACCTTGACCACCACCTGTTGAAGATACAATTTGCGTATTGCAGTTAACACTATTTCCCTCGCGTGTGGGGAAGCCGGCAGGGCCGTCGGTGAGGGGCATCTCCTCAAAGTCCAGCTTGTAACCCTGAGACACAATATCTATTGCCCAGTGATCCAACAGGGAGTGAACCCACTTGTGGCTGAAATTTCGAAGACGTGCCCCCACCGGGCCTAGCTCCGCCTGTGGAGCCCCAGCGACATGTGGAGGATTTTGTAGAGGCCGGGGAGGACTTCTGTTCCTGGGAACAAGCTGTGTTGTGCAGCTTCTTTCCTCTGCCCCTGCCTCTGGCAAGAAAGGACGCACCTCGGACTTTCTTGTTTCTTTGTGATCGAAAGGCTGCATTTGATAATGTCGTGCTTTCCTAGGTTGTGCAGGAATATAAGGCAAAAGATCAGAATTACCAGCTATAGGTGTGGAGACCAGGTCCGAGATCCCTTCTCCACACAATCTTCAGCGTTCCATATGCCTCTTAAGTCGGCATCACCTGTCCATTGCATATTCTACAGGACATGTCAAGCAGAAATCGACATAGCGTTGACTCTAGAACCCAGTAGACTAATGTCTCTTTGGGCATGTTTTATATATATATATATATATATCTAAGACAGCATCTTTCATATATATATCTATATATATACATATATATATATATATATATATATATACACACATACATACTAGGGTCTCAATCTCTGCTGATAAGGTACCTGTCCACACTGCTACAGCGCTATAAACCCATACAGACACAATCGCCGGTCTGAGTAGTGTACCAGAATGTGCACGCTATCTGCAGGATCCCTGAGGATAGCTGTTAAGTCAGCGCTACCTTTTGGGCAAACGTGACACCCTAGGGCAAGATTCCCATCGTATCCTGGCCCTAGTAGGGAAAGGAAACTCCCTGAGAATTCTTTGTGGGAAACTGCAGTCTCTTGTCTGGAGATTGCCGCTCTTTTTCATCATGAGAGGAGGGAAATTTACCTCAGCTTTCTTCCCCTTAAACATGTGTACCCTTGTGTCAGGTACAAATGAGTCATCAGTGATATGCAAAACATCTTATTACAATAATCATATATTGAATACTTTCCTGCCATTTTGGCTGTAACTTTGTATTATCGTAGTCGACACTGGAGTCAGACTCCGTGTCAATATCAGTGTCTATTATTTTGGATAGTGAGCATTGAGAGACTCTGAAGGTCTCTGCGACATAGGGACAGACATGGGTAGATTCCCTGTCTGTTCTCTAATCTTTTGTGCAATAAATTCACCTTAGCACTTAAGTACACATATCCAAACAGGTGTCGGCGTTGTCGACGGAGACACCCCTCACACACACATTTGCTCCATCTCCTCCTTAGGGGAGCCTTTTACCTCAGACATGTCGACACACACGTACCGACACACCACACACTCAGGGAATGCTCATCTGAAGACAATTCCCCCACAAAGGCCCTTTGGAGAGACAGAGAGAGAGTATGCCAGCACACACCCCAGCGCTATTAACCCAGGAATAACACAGTAACTTAATGTTAACCCAGTAGCTGCTGTTTATATTGATTTTTGCGCCTAATTATGTGCCCCCCCTCTCTTTTTACCCTCTTCTACCGTGTATCTGCAGGGGAGAGGCTGGGGAGCTTCCTCTCAGCGGTGCTGTGGAGAAAAAACGTGGCGCTGGTGCGTGCTATGGAAGAAGCCCCGCCCCCTCGACGGCGGGCTTCTGTCCCGCTTAAAAATACATTTTCTTGGCGGGGGCTCATACATATATACAGTGCCCAACTGTATATGTGTGTACTTTTGCCAAAAGAGGTCCATATGCTGCCCAGGGCGCCCCCCACCCTTACAGTGACCGGAGTATGTGAGGTGTGTGGGAGCAATGGCGCACAGCTGCAGTGCTGTGCGTTACTTCATGTGAAGAACGGAGTCTTCTGCCGCCGATTTCGAAGTCTTCTTGCTTCTCATACTCACCCGGCTTCTGTCTTCCGGCTCTGCGAGGGGGACGGCGCGCGGCTCTAGGATCGGACGACGAGGGTGAGATCCTGTGTACGATCCCTCTGGAGCTAATGGTGTCCAGTAGCCTAAGAAGCAGGACCTAGCTTCAGAGAGTAGGGCTGCTTCTCTCCCCTCTGTCCCACGATGCAGAGAGTCTGTTGCCAGCAGAGCTCCCTGAAAAAAAAAACCTAACAAAATACTTTCTCACAGCAAGCTCAGGAGAGCTCACTGAACAGCACCCAGCTCGTCCGGGCACAGATTCAAACTGAGGTCTGGAGGAGGGACATAGAGTGAGGAGCCAGAGCACACCAGAATCTAAATTATTTCTTAAAGTGCCCATGTCTCCTGCGGAGCCCGTCTATTCCCCATGGTCCTTACGGAGTCCCCAGCATCCACTAGGACGTTAGAGAAAAAAGGCTTAAGAAGACTGGTGAGTGCTCCTGATATCATTAGTATATTGGTGTAGATGGGTCCTGGTGACACTTGTCTATTTATGGATGCGATCCCAGCAGTTTTTATACAAGGCTCGAGTGTGGACTATACAAGAGTATATGTATCCCTTATTCAAAATAAAAAATCCCAAATTTGTTGGTCCCCTACAGAGATTATGACATGAATACTGTATATATTATTTATATAGGAGATTTATGGTAAGAATTTACCCTTGTTAAATCTCTTTCTGCGAGGTACACTGGATTCCACAGGGAATAACATCAGGGTGTAGAGTAGGATCTGATCCGAGGCACCAACAGGCTAAAAGCTTTGACTGTTCCCAAGATGCTCAGCCCCGCCTCCTCTATAACCCCACTTCCGTGCACAGGAGCTCAGTTTTGTCAACCAGTCCAATGCAGTAGCAGGTAAAAGAGACGAAAACCGTTAGAACCCATAGACACCACATTCTCACGACAGGAGAAGGTATCAGCAGCTAATGTCATACCAACCCAAAGAAGCTAAGTGCGTTAGGGTGGGCGCCCTGTGGAATCGCAGAAAGATTTAACAAGGGTAAGTTCTTACCATAAATCTCCTTTTCCGCAGCAGGGTACACTGGTATTCCACAGGGAATAACATCGGGTATGTACTAAAGCAGTTCCTTATGGATGGGGACGCACTGTAGCGGGCACAAGAACCCGGCCTCCAAAGGAAGTATCCTGGGAGGCGGAAGTATCGAAGGCATAGAACCTTATGAACGTGTTCACGGGTCGCACCACGGCGGGCCGCCCAAGTAGGTCCAACAGACCGAGTAGAATAGGTTTGATGGTAGCAGGAGCTGGAAGGCCAGCCTGTAAATAAGCATATGCAATCACCATTTCTAATCAATCTGGCCAAGGTCTGCTTGTTAGCAGGCCAGCCACGTTTGTGAAAACCAAACAGTACAAAAAGAAAATCAGACTTCCTAACGGAGGCTGTCCTCTTCACATAGATATGGAGAGCCCGTACCACATCCAAAGACCGCTCTTTGGAGGATAAATCCGGAGAGACAAAGGCCGCAACCACAATCTCTTGGTTAAGGTGGAAAGAAGACACCACCTTAGGTAGATAACCAGGGAGTGTTCGAAGAACCGCCCGGTCACGGTGAAAATTCAGATAGGGGGATCTACAAGACAAGGCACCCAAATCTGATACCCGTCTAGCAGAGGCGATAGCCAGCAGAAACAAGACCTTGAGGGAAAGCCACTTAAGGTCCGCAGATTAAAGAGGTTCAAACGGAAACTCTTGCAAATCCTCCAGAACCACTGACAAATCCCAAGGAGCCACAGGTGGGACATAGGGAGGTTGAATCCGTAAAACACTGTGAGTGAATGTATGAACATCAGGCAGAGTCGCAATTTTTCTCTGAAACCATAATGACAAGGCAGAAATAAGTTCCACGGAATTACCAGTGCGTCCACGAACGCTGCTTGAGGATCCCTTGTTCTCGCTCCGAAGACTGGAACCTTGTGATTGTGTTGAGACGCCATCAGGTCTATATTTGGTAGGCCCCATTTGTCCACTAGGAGTTTAAATACTTCTGGATGAAGGCTCCACACTACCTCAGTCGTCAGGACGTACACGCCAAAGTCCACTTCCCAGTTGAGAATCCCCGGAATGAACACTGCCGATATGGCTGACAGATGGCGTTCTGTCCATTGAAGAATCTTTGACACTTCCATTATTGTCATGCGACTTCGGGTGCCGCCTTGATGATTTATGTACGCCACCGTGGTGGCGTTGTCTGACTGTACTTGAACAGGCCTGTTCAGTACCAGATGCCTGGCCAGTTTCAGAGCATTGAACACTGCCCGCAATTCCAGAATGTTTATCGGGAGGAGAGACTCCTCCCTGGTCCACCGACCCTGGAGAGAGTGTTGCTCCAACACCGCGCCCCAACCCCTCAGACTGGCATCCGTCGTCAATCGTTGGTCCTGCAGCCACTAGGTCAGTGACAGACAAACCTCCGGAGACAAGGAGATCATTTGAGACCTGATCCGGTGAGGCAGGCCGTCCCACTAAGCAAGAATCAGTTTCTGCAGAGGGAAGGAATGAAATTGAGCATACTCAACAATGTCGAAAGCCGACACCATGAGGCCTAGTACTTGCATCGCCAAGAGTATCGACACATGCGGAAGAGAGAGGAAGCAACGTATCTTGTCCTGAAGCTTCAGGACTTTCTCCTGTGACAAAAACAACCTCTGGTTGTATGTTTCTAACAACGCTCCCAGATGCACCATGTTCTGTGCAGGGACCAGGGATGATTTCTTCCAGTTGATGGGCCACCCGTGGGCTTGCAGAAACTGGACCGTCAGATACAAATGACGGAGGAGTACTTCTGGGGAATTGGCCAGGATCAACAGGTCATCCAGATACAGCAGGATTAGGATGCCCCGACGGCGGAGTGAAGCAGTCATAACTGCCATGACTTTGGTGAATATTTTCGGAGCCGTGGTCAGACAAAACAGTAAGGCTCGGAATTGGTAATGGAGATTGCCAATAGCAAACCACATGAATTGCTGATGTGACATGGCAGTAGGGATATGCAGGTAAGCATCCTGTATATTAAGGGATACCATATAGTCCCCAGGTTCCAAAGCCAGGACAATAGAGCGAAAGGTCTCCATACGAAACCTGGAGACCCTCACAAACTTGTTTAAGGATTTGTGGTTGAGAATGGGCCGGGAGGAACCATTTGGTTTGGGGACTAGGAACAGCGTTGAATAGTACCCCCTGCCCCTCTGAGCCAGAGGCACCGGCATTACCACTCCGGCGTCTAGGAGGGATTGTACCACTAAACAGAGAGATGTTGCCTTCACCTGATCCGAAGGGATGTCGGTTGGGCAACAGCGAGGAGGGGGACGTGTCTTGAAGAATATAGCGTATCCGTGAGTGACGACTTCCCGTACCCAAGCGTCTGAAGTGGTCTTCAACCATACCTGGGTGAACTGTAGAAGTCGGCCTCCCACCCTGGGATCCCCAGGGGGAGGCCCGCCCCGTTATGCCACAGGATTGTGAGATTTGCAAGCAAGCTGACGGGCAGCCGAGGCACGTTTAGGCTTGGGCTTGGTAGTTTTGGAAGTGCGAGACAGTTTCGGGTACACCTGACCCTATGCTTTACCCGGAGGGCGAAAGGAACGAAAGAAAGTACTCTTAGCCTCGGGTCCGAAGGAGTAGTACTAGATAGACATGCAGTCTTAGCAGACGCCAATTCAGCGACAATCTTGTTAAGATCCTCACCAAAGAGGATGTTTCCTTTAAACGGGAGCACCTCCACGGTTTTCTTAGAGTCCAAGTCCACCGACCAGGACTGCAACCATAGAATACAGCGAGCCAAAATGGATGTCGTAGCAGCCTTGGCCACCAGAACACCTGCATCTGAAGATGCTTCTTTGATGTAATGAGATGCCGTGACAATATAAGAGAGACATTGTCTGGCATGTTCAGAAAAATTGGACGGACACTCAGCCTCTATTTCCTGAGCCCACGCCTCAATAGCTTCTGCGGGACAAGTAGCCGCAATGGTGGGCTTATGCGCAGCCCCTGCAAGGCTATTGATAGCTTTAAAGCAGCCCTCCACTCGCTTATCCGTCGGCTCCTTGAGAGAAGTGACGGTAGTGACAGGCAGAGCAGACGACACCACCAGCCAACCGATTTGCAAATCCACCGGCGGTGGAGTTTCCCAATTTTTACTCAATTCTGTCGCAAGGGGAAAGCGGAATAGCATCTTCTTGTGCGGGGTGAATGTCTTTCCTGGGTTCTCCCAGCAGTCCTTCTGATATTTGAACCTGTCTGGTTTCTAAGATGTAGTAGCAGGCTCAGGACCATCATCAATCTGAAGAATGATCCTGATAGCCTCTAATAGATCAGGAACATCCACCTGTGAAACAGTTTCCCCATCACAAACATCATGATCAGAGTCTGTGGGGTCAGTATACACGCCATCTTCATCAGAAGAGGTATCCGGAACACGCATGGATTGAGAGGAAGTAACAGCCCGCTTAGAGAACTTCTTAGGTTTAGTATTAGGCAGGCGAGGGTCAGGAATACGTTTATCCAAAGAGTTATTCAAATGCTGTAACCGAGTGGACAGACCATCTGTCCATGGCGGATTAACAGCAGGGACCAATATAAGGCTGATAAGGCACAGTAGGTCCAATAGGGGGCGCAAGCCTAGTTACCAGCGTAGTCATTAAATTCGAAAAGGCAGACCAAGGCTCTTCTTAGGGCTGCTGGAGCAGCCCTGCCTGTACTGCAGGCACCAACTTACAAACTGAGCTCCTGTGCACGGAGGCGGGGTTATAGAGGAGGCGGCACTGAGCATCTTGGTAACAGTCAAAGCTTTTAGCCTGTTGGTGCCTCGGATCAAGTTCCTACTCTACAACCCCGATGTTATTCCCTGTGGAATACCAGTGTACCCAGCTGCAGAAAATAGGATTTTAAAATACCTACCGGTAAATCCTTTTCTCGTAGTCCGTAGAGGATGCTGGGGTCCACATTAGTACCATGGGGTATAGACGGGTCTACTAGGAGCCATTGGCACTTTAGGAGTTTGAGAGTGTGGGCTGGCTCCTCCCTCGATGCCCCTCCTACCAGACCCAGTTTAGAAACTGCACCCGAGGAGACGGACAACTTCGAAAGAAGGATTTTACACAGATAGTGGCGAGATTCACACCAGCTCACACACAAGGCAAACCAAGCTAACTAGCTTGAAACATCAGCAATGGTTGAACAAGATTACTTACCAAGCAACAAACATTACTTCACCTAGAACTAAGCAGTACTGAAGTAAAACTGCAGGATCACGAAGCACTGGGCAGGCGCCCAGCATCCTCTATGGACTACGAGAAAAGGATTTACCGGTAGGTAACTAAAATCCTATTTTCTCTTACATCCTAGAGGATGCTGGGATCCACATTAGTAACGGTATCCGTTCACATGATCGACCATGTTATGGTCGACAGTCATTAGGTCGACATTGACATGGTTGACATGGACACATGGTCGACACATGAAAGGTCGACCCATGAAAAGGTCGACATGAGTTTTTTAACTTTTTTTTTCTTTTGGGGAACTTTTCCATACTTTACGATCCACGTGGACTACGATTGGAACGGTAATCTGTGCCGAGCGAAGCGGAGGCACCATGCCCGAAGCATGGCGAGCGAAACGAGCCATGCGAGGGGACGCGGTGCACTAATTGGGGTTCCCAGTCACTTTACGCAAAAAAAGACACCAAAAAAGTTAAAAGACTCATGTCGACCTTTTCATGTGTCGACCTTTTCATGCGTCGACCATGTGTCCATGTCGACCATGTCAATGTCAACCAACAGTGGTCGACCTAATGACTGTCGACCATAACATGGTCGACCATTCATACCGGAACCATAAGTAACATGGGGATGTACCAAAGCTCCCAGAATGGGAGGGAGAGTGCAGAGGCTCCTGCAGAACCAATTGACCAAACTGAAGGTCCTCAGAGGCCAAAGTATCGAACTTGTAGAACTTTGCGAACGTGTTCGACCCCGACCAAGTAGCTGCCCGGCCGAGTTGTAATGCCGAGACATCCCAGGAAGCCGCCCAGAAAGAACAGACCTTACGAGTAGAGTGGGCCTTAACAGACGTAGGACACGGCAAGCCTGCCGTAGAATACGCATGCTGGATAGTGAACCTGATCCAGCGAGAGATCATCTGTTTAGAAGCAGGACACCCAAATTTCTTGGGAATACACAAGACAAACAGAGAGTCCGATTTTCTGTGACGAGCAGTCCTCATCACATAGATCTTCAGAGCCCTTACAACATCCAAGGACTTTGATGAAATGGAGGAGTCAGTCGCAACTGGCACCAGAATAGGTTGGTTGATATGAAATATCGACACAACCTTCGGAAGAAACTGCTGACGTGTCCGAAGCTCAGCTCTATCTTCATGGAAGATAAAGTATGGGCTTTTACATGACAAAGACCCCAACTCCGACACACGTCTAGCAGAAGCTAAGGCCAACAATGTGAAAGCCTTCCACGTGAGAAACTTGACCTTAACCTCCTGTAGAGGTTCAAACCAGTCCGACCAGAGGAACTGCAACACCACATTAAGATCCCAGGGCGACGTAGGCAGTACAAAGGGAGGATGGATATGCAGAACTCCCTTCAAAAAAAATTGAACCTCAGGGAGGGAAAACAACTGTTTCTGGAAAAAAATTGATAGGGTCAATTGATAGGGTTGAAATTTGGACCTTTATGGATCCTAACCTTAGGCCCATATCCACATCTGCTTGCAGGAAGAGGAGAAACGTCCCAGTTGAAACTCCACCGTAGGAAACTTCTTGGACTCACACCAAGATACATATTTTTTCCAAATACCATGGTAATGTTTTGACTTTACTCCTTTCCTAGCCTGTATCAGGGTAGGAGAAACCTTGTTCAGAATGCCCTTCCGAGCTAGTATCTGGCGTTCAACCTCCATGCCGTCAAATGTAGCCGTGGTAAGTCTTGATAGGCGAACGGCCCCTGCTGCAGCAGGTCCTCCCGAAGAGGAAGAGGTCTCGGCTCTTCTAGCAGTAGTTTCAGAAGATCTGCGTAAAAAGCCCTTCTTGGCCAGTCCGGAGCAATGAGGATTGCCTGAACTCTTGTTCTCCTTATGAGTTTGAGAACTCTTGGAATGAGTGGAAGTAGAGGAAACACGTACACCAACTGAAACACCCACAGAGTCACTAGGGCATCCACCGCCACTGCTTGCGGGTCCCTCGACCTGGAACAATACCGCAAAAGCTTCTTGTTGAGACGAGAGGCCATCATGTCGATTTGGGGTACGCCCCTAAGATCTGTTACCTCCTTGAACACCTCCGGATGGAGACCCCACTCCCCTGGATGGAGATCGTTTCCGCTGAGGAAGTCCGCTTCCCAGTTGTCTACTCCCAGAATGAAAATTGCTGACAGCGCCAACACGTGTTTTTCTGCCCAGAGGATTACCCTTGTTACCTCTGACATTGCAGCTCTGCTCTTCGTTCCGCCCTGTCGGTTTATGTAAGCCACTGTCGTTACATTGTCCGACTGCACTTGAATGGCCCGATTTCTCAGCAGATGGGCCACTTGGAGAAGACCATTGTAGATGACTCTTAGTTCCAGAATGTTTATCGGCAGGCCGGCTTCCAGACTTGACCACCTTCCTTGGAAGGTTTCCACTCGAGTGACTGCGCCCCAGCCCCGGAGTCTTGCATCCGCGGTGAGAAGGATCCAGTCCTAAATTCCGTACCTGCGGCCCCTCCAGGAGGTGAGGTAATTGCAGCCAACAGCAGTGAAATCCTGGCCTTTGGCGACAGACGTATTCTCTGGTGCATGTGTAGATGGGATCCCGACCACTTGTCCAGGAGATCCAGTAGGAAGGACCGAGCATGAAACCTCCCCTTCTGCAGAGCCTCGTAAGAGGCCACCATCTGCCCCAGAAGGCGAATGCACTGATGAACCGACACCCGGGCTGGCTTCAGGACAACCCGGACAATTGTTTGTATCACCAACACTTTTTTCTCTGGAAGAAACACCCTCTGCACTTCCGTGTCGAGGATCATTCCCAGAAAGCACAACCTCCTGGTTGGGTCCAAATGTGATTTTGGAAGATTGAGGATCCAACCATGTTCCCTGAGTATACAAAGAGATGTGTGAACCGAGCCGTGCGCTCCCTCTACCACCTTACTCAGCTGCTGGCACAATCAAAAATAAGAATTTACTTACCGATAATTCTATTTCTCGTAGTCCGTAGTGGATGCTGGGAACTCCGTAAGGACCATGGGGAATAGCGGCTCCGCAGGAGACTGGGCACAAAAGTAAAGCTTTAGGACTACCTGGTGTGCACTGGCTCCTCCCTCTATGACCCTCCTCCAAGCCTCAGTTAGGATACTGTGCCCGGACGAGCGTACACAATAAGGAAGGATTTATGAATCCCGGGTAAGACTCATACCAGCAACACCAATCACACCGTACAACTTGTGATCTGAACCCAGTTAACAGCATGATAACAGAGGAGCCTCTGGATAGATGGCTCACAACAATAACCCGATTTAGTTAACAATAACTATGTACAAGTATTGCAGACAATCCGCACTTGGGATGGGCGCCCAGCATCCACTACGGACTACGAGAAATAGAATTATCGGTAAGTAAATTCTTATTTTCTCTGACGTCCTAGTGGATGCTGGGAACTCCGTAAGGACCATGGGGATTATACCAAAGCTCCCAAACGGGCGGGAGAGTGCGGATGACTCTGCAGCACCGAATGAGAGAACTCCAGGTCCTCCTCAGCCAGGGTATCAAATTTGTAGAATTTAGCAAACGTGTTTTCCCCTGACCAAGTAGCTGCTCGGCAAAGTTGTAAAGCCGAGACCCCTCGGGCAGCCGCCCAAGATGAGCCCACCTTCCTTGTGGAATGGGCTTTTACAGATTTTGGCTGTGGCAGGCCTGCCACAGAATGTGCAAGCTGAATTGTAGTACAAATCCAACGAGCAATAGTCTGCTTAGAAGCAGGAGCACCCAGCTTGTTGGGTGCATACAGGATAAACAGCGAGTCAGATTTTCTGACTCCAGCCGTCCTGGAAACATATATTTTCAAGGCCCTGACTACGTCCAACAACTTGGAGTCCTCCAAGTCACTAGTAGCCGCAGGTACCACAATAGGTTGGTTCAGATGAAACACTGAAACCACCTTAGGGAGAAAATGAGGATGAGTCCTCAATTCCGCCCTGTCTGAATGGAAGATCAGATAAGGGCTTTTACAGGATAAAGCCCGCCAATTCTGACACGCGCCTGGCCCAGGCCAGGGCCAACAACATGACCACTTTCCATGTGAGATATTTTAACTCCACAGATTCAAGTGGTTCAAACCAATGTGACTTTAGGAACCCCAAAACTACATTGAGATCCCAAAGTACCATTGGAGGCACAAAAGGAGGCTGTATATGCAGTACCCCTTTTACAAACGTCTGAACTTAAGGAACTGAAGCTAGTTCTTTCTGGAAGAAAATTGACAGGGCCGAAATTTGAACCTTAATGGACCCCAATTTTAGGCCAATAGACACTCCTGTTTACAGGAAATGCAGGAATCGACCTAGTTGAAATTCCTCCATCGGGGCCTTACTGGCCTCGCACCACGCAACATATTTTCGCCAAATGCGGTGATAATGCTTTGCGGTTACATCCTTCCTGGCTTGATCAGGGTAGGGATGACTTCATCCGGAATGCCTTTTTCGTTCAGGATCCGGCGTTCAACCGCCCTGCCGTCAAACGCAGCCGCGGTAAGTCTTGGAATAGACAGGGTCCTTGCTGGAGCAGGTCCCTTCTTAGAGGTAGAGGTAGAGGCCACGGGTCCTCCGTGAGCATCTCTTGAAGTTCCGGGTACCAAGTCCTTCTTGGCCAATCCGGAGCCACGAGTATAGTTCTCACTCCCCTCCGTCTTATAATTCTCAGTACTTTTGGTATGAGAGGAAGAGGAGGGAACACATACACTGACTGGTACACCCACGGTGTTACCAGAGCGTCCACAGCTATTGCCTGAGGGTCCCTTGACCTGGCGCAATACCTGTCCAATTTTTTGTTTAGGCGGGACGCCATCATGTCCACCTTTGTTTTTTCCCAACGGTTTACAATCATGTGGAAGACTTCTGGGTGAAGTCCCCACTCTCCCGGGTGGAGGTCGTGCCTGCTGAGGAAGTCTGCTTCCCAGTTGTCCACTCCCGGAATGAACACTGCTGACAATGCTATCACATGATTTTCCGCCCAGCGAAAAATCCTTGCAGCTTCTGCCATTGCCCTCCTGCTTCTTGTGCCGCCCTGTCTGTTTACGTGGGCGACTGCCGTGATGTTGTCCGACTGGATCAGCACCGGCTGACCTTGAAGCAGAGGTCTTGCTTGGCTTAGGGCATTGTAAATGGCCCTTAGCTCCAAAATATTTATGTGAAGTGATGTCTCCAGGCTTGACCACAAGCCCTGGAAATTTCTTCCCTGTGTGACTGCTCCCCAGCCTCGCAGGCTGGCATCCGTGGTCACCAGGACCCAGTCCTGAATGCCGAATCTGCGGCCCTCTAGAAGATGAGCACTCTGCAACCACCACAGGAGAGACACCCTTGTCTTTGGTGACAGGGTTATCCGCTGATGCATCTGAAGATGCGATCCGGACCATTTGTCCAGCAGGTCCCACTGGAAAGTTCTTGCGTGGAATCTGCCGAATGGAATTGCTTCGTAGGAAGCCACCATTTTTCCCAGGACCCTTGTGCACTGATGCACTGACACTTGGCCTGGTTTTAGGAGGTTTCTGACTAGTTCGGATAACTCCATGGCTTTCTCCTCCGGGAGAAACACCTTTTTCTGGACTGTGTCCAGGATCATCCCTAGGAATAGAAGACGTGTCGTCGGGATCAGCTGCGATTTTGGAATATTGAGAATCCAACCGTGCTGCCGCAACACTACTTGAGATAGTGCTACCCCGACTACCAACTGTTCCCTGGATCTTGCCCTTATCAGGAGATCGTCCAAGTAAGGGATAACTAAAACTCCCTTCTTTCGAAGGAGTATCATAATTTCGGCTATTACTTTGGTAAAGACCCAGGGTGCCGTGGACAAACCAAACGGCAGCGTCTGAAACTGATAGTGACAGTTCTGTACCACAAACCTGAGGTACCCTTGGTGAGAAGGGTAAATTGGGACATGGAGATAAGCATCCTTGATGTCCAGAGACACCATATAATCCCCTTCTTCCAGGTTCGCAATCACCGCTCTGAGTGACTCCATCTTGAATTTGAACCTTTGTATGTAAGTGTTCAAGGATTTCAGATTTAAAATAAGTCTCACCGAGCCGTCCGGCTTCGGTACCACAAACAGCGTGGAATAATACCCCTTTCCCTGTTGTAGGAGGGGTACCTTGATTATCACCTGCTGGGAATACAGCTTGTGAATGGCTTCTGCTGCAGCCTTTTTCCTCTCCCTCTGCCACGGGGCAGAAATGAGGAGTCTTTTGCCCGCTTGCCCTTATGGGGCCTAAAGGACTGCGCCTGATAATACGGCGTATTCTTATGTTGAGAGGCTACCTGCGGTAAAAATGTGGATTTCCCAGCCGTTGCCGTGGCCACCAGGTCTGTTAGACCTACCCCAAATAACTCCTCCCTTTTATAAGGCAATACTTCCATATGCCTTTTGGAATCAGCATCACCTGACCACTGTCTTGTCCATAACCCTCTTCTGGCAGAAATGGACAGCGCACTTACTCTTGATGCCAGTCGGCAAATATCCCTCTGTGCATCACGCATATATAGAAATGCATCTTTTAAATGCTCTATAGTCAGTAATATACTGTCCCTATCTAGGGTAACAATATTGTCAGTCAGGGAATCCGACCAAGCCACCCCAGCACTGCACATCCAGGCTGAGGCGATTGCTGGTCGCAGTATCACACCCGTGTGAGTGTATATACATTTTTAGGATATTTTCCTGCTTTATGTCAGCAGGTTCCTTAAGGGCGGCCGTATCCAGGGACGGTAGTGCCACCTGTTTAGACAAGCGTGTGAGCGCTTTATCCACCCTAGGGGGTGTTTCCCAACGTGCCCTATCCTCTGGCGGGAAGGGGTATGATGCTAATAACTTTTTAGGAATTAACAGTTTTTATCGGGGGAAACCCACGCATCATCACACACTTCATTTAATTCCTCAGATGCAGGAAAAACTACCGGCAGTTTTTTCTCACCCAACATAATACCCTTTTTAGTGGTACTGGTATTATCAGAAATATGTAAAACATTTTCCATAGCCTCAATCATGTAACGTGTGGCCCTACTGGAAGTCATATTCGTCTCTTAATCGTCGACACTGGAGTCAGTATCCGTGTCGGCGTCTGTATCTGCCATCTGAGGTAACGGGCGTTTTAGAGCCCCTGATGGCTTTTGAGACACCAGGACAGGCACAGGCTGAGTAGCCGGCTGTCTCATGTCATCAATCTTTTGTAAAGAGCTGACACTGTCACGTAATTCCTTCCATAAGCTCAGCCACTCAGGTGTCGACTCCCTAGGGGGTGACATCTCCATTACAGGCAATTGCTCCGCCTTCACACCATTTTTCTCCTCATACATGTCGACACAATCGTACCGAAACACAGCACACACACAGGGAATGCTCTGATAGAGGACAGGACCCCACAAGCCCTTTGGGGAGACAGAGGGAGAGTATGCCAGCACACACCAGAGCGCTATATATATATACAGAGATAACCTAATAGAAGTGTTTTTCCCCTTATAGCTGCTGTTTTATTAATACTGCGCCTAATTAGTGCCCCCCTCTCTTTTTTAACCCCTTTCTGTAGTGTAGTAACTGCAGGGGAGAGCCAGGGAGCTTCCCTCCAACGGAGCTGTGAGAGAAAATGGCGCCAGTATGCTGAGGAGATAGGCTCCGCCCCTTTTTCGCGGACTTTTCTCCCGCATTTTTATGGATTCTGGCAGGGGTTAAAATACATCCATATAGCCCTGGGGGTTATATGTGATGTATGTTTGCCAGCCAAGGTGTTTTTATTGCTGCTCAGGGCGCCCCCCCCCCCCCCCCCCCCAGCGCCCTGCACCCTCAGTGACTGCAGTGTGAGGTGTGTATGAGGAGCAATGGCGCACAGCTGCAGTGCTGTGCGCTACCTTGGTGAAGACTGATGTCTTCTGCCGCCGATTTTCCGGACCTCTTCTTGCTTCTGGCTCTGTAAGGGGGCCGGCGGCGCGGCTCTGGGACCGGACTCCGAGGCTGGGCCTGTGTTCGGTCCCTCTGGAGCTAATGGTGTCCAGTAGCCAAGAAGCCCAAGCTGGCTGCAAGCAGGCAGGTTCGCTTCTTCTCCCCTTAGTCCCTCGATGCAGTGAGCCTGTTGCCAGCAGGTCTCACTGAAAATAAAAAACCTAAAACTAAACTTTCACTAAGAAGCTCAGGAGAGCCCCTAGTGTGCACCCTTCTCGGCCGGGCACAAAAATCTAACTGAGGCTTGGAGGAGGGTCATAGGGGGAGGAGCCAGTGCACACCAGGTAGTCCTAAAGCTTTACTTTTGTGCCCAGTCTCCTGCGGAGCCGCTATTCCCCATGGTCCTTACGGAGTTCCCAGCATCCACTAGGACGTCAGAGAAATAGGAACACACCTAATTCCTCCAATAATACACTCTACAAAAACAATGAATTGCCTGCGCTGTAAGATGAGGGAATATGTACAATGTGGTATATACCCGCACTAGTTATACAACTTCATAAAATAATCACCAAATTATTAAAATAAAATACATCCCACACGTCCCAGCTCAAAGTCAGGACGTCTTCTCACTGTTATTCTTAGATTTCCTACTTCAGACTCCTTGCTTCAATCTCACAGGGGTTTCAGAAATGAACAATTCTCACTCACATTTCATTTCTGTCCCGCATGCGCATTAAGGTTTCTTTTAATCAATCAGCTTAACCCACATACAGGTATATAGACCGATACGGAGTGACTCAATTTCAATTTCTCTAACGTCCTAAGTGGATGCTGGTGACTCCGTAAGGACCATGGGGAATAGCAGCTCCGCAGGAGACTGGGCACAAAAGTAAAGCTTTAGAACTACCTGGTATGCACTGGCTCCTCCCCCTATGACCCTCCTCCAAGCCTCAGTTAGATTTTTGTGCCCGAACGAGAAGGGTGCACACTAGGTGGCTCTCCTGAGCTGCTTAGTGAAAAGTTTAGTTTTAGGTTTTTTATTTTCAGTGAGACCTGCTGGCAACAGGCTCACTGCATCGAGGGACTAAGGGGAGAAGAAGCGAACTCACCTGCGTGCAGAGTGGATTGGGCTTCTTAGGCTACTGGACATTAGCTCCAGAGGGACGATCACAGGCCCAGCCATGGATGGGTCCCAGAGCCGCGCCGCCGGCCCCCTTACAGAGCCAGAAGACAGAAGAGGTCCGGAAAATCGGCGGCAGAAGACGTCCTGTCTTCACCAAGGTAGCGCACAGCACTGCAGCTGTGCGCCATTGCTCCTCAGCACACTTCACACTTCGGTCACTGAGGGTGCAGGGCGCTAGGGGGGGGCGCCCTGAGCAGCAATAAAAACACCTTGGCTGGCGAAAATACATCACATATAGCCCCCAGGGCTATATGGATGAATTTTAACCCCTGCCAGAATCCATAAAAAAGCAGGAGAAAGGTCAGCGAAAAAGGGGCGGAGCCTATCTCCTCAGCACACTGGCGCCATTTTCCCTCACAGCTCAGTTGGAGGGAAGCTCCCCTGGCTCTCCCCTGCAGTCACTACACTACAGAAAGGGTTAAAAAAGAGAGGGGGGCACTAATTAGGCGCAGTATTAACAATACAGCAGCTATAAGGGGAAAAACACTTATATAAGGTTATCCCTGTATATATATATATATAGCGCTCTGGTGTGTGCTGGCAAACTCTCCCTCTGTCTCCCCAAAGGGCTAGTGGGGTCCTGTCCTCTATCAGAGCATTCCCTGTGTGTGTGCTGTGTGTCGGTACGTTTGTGTCGACATGTATGAGGAGAAAAATTATGTGGAGACGGAGCAGATTGCCTGTAATAGTGATGTCACCCCCTAGGGGGTCGACACCTGAGTGGATGAACTGTTGGAAGGAATTACGTGACAGTGTCAGCTCTGTATAAAAGACAGTGGTTGACATGAGACAGCCGGCTACTCAGCTTGTGCCTGTCCAGACGTCTCATAGGCCGTCAGGGGCTCTAAAGCGCCCGTTACCTCAGATGGCAGATATAGACGCCGACACGGATACTGACTCCAGTTTCGACGGTGAAGAGACAAATGTGACTTCCAGTAGGGCCACACGTTACATGATTGAGGCAATGAAAAATGTTTTACACATTTCTGATAATACGAGTACCACCAAAAAGGGGTATTATGTTCGGTGAGGAAAAACTACCTGTAGTTTTCCTGAATCTGAGAAATTAAATGAGGTGTGTGATGATGCGTGGGTTTCCCCCGATAACAACTGATAATTTCTAAAATGTTATTGGCATTATATCCTTTCCCGCCAGAGGTTAGGGTGCGTTGGGAAACACCCCCTAGGGTGGATAAAGCGCTCACACGCTTGTAAGAACAAGGGCTCTACCCTCTCCTGAGATGGCCGCCCTTAAGGATCCTGCTGATAGAAAGCAGGAGGGTATCCTAAAATGTATTTACACACATACTGGTGTTATACTGCGACCAGCAATCGCCTCAGCCTGGATGTGCAGTGCTGGGTTGGCGTGGTCGGATTCCCTGACTGAAAATATTGATACCCTAGATAGGGACAGTATATTATTGCCTATAGAGCATTTGAAAGATGCATTTCTATATATGCGTGATGCACAGCGGAATATTTGCCGACTGGCATCAAGTCTAAGTGCGTTGTCCATTTCTACCAGTAGAGGGTTATGGACACGACAGTGGTCAGGTGATGCGGATTCCAAACGGCATTTGGAAGTATTGCCTTATTAAGGGGAGGAGTTATTTGGGGTCGGTCTTTCAGACCTGGTGGCCACGGCAACAGCTGGGAAATCCACGTTTGTACCCCAGGTCGCCTCTCAACATGAGAAGACGCCGTATTATCAGGCGCAGTCTTTTCGTGGACAAGCGGGCAAAAGGTTCCTCATTTCTGCCCCGTGACAGAGGGAGAGGAAAAAGGCTGCAGAAATTAGCCAGTTCCCAGGAACAGAAACCCTCTCCCGCCTCTGCCAAGCCCTCAGTATGACGCTGGGGCTTTACAAGCAGAATCAGGCACGGTGGGGGGCACGTCTCAATGAATTTCAGCGCGCAGTGGGCTCACTCGCAAGTAGACCCCTGGATCCTTCAGGTGATATCTCAGGGGTACAAATTGGAATTCGAGACGTCTCCCCCTCGCCGTTTCCTAAAGTCGGCTTTACCGATGTCTCCTTCTGACAGGGAGACAGTTTTGGAAGCTATTCACAAGCTGTATTCCCAGCAGGTGATAATCAAGGTACCCCTCCTGCAACAGGGAACGGGGTATTATTCCACACTGTTGTGGTACCGAAGCCGGACGGCTCGGTGAGACCGATTCTAAATCTAAAATCTTTGAACACTTACATACAGAGGTTCAAATTCAAGATTGAGTCACTCAGAGCAGTGATTGCGAACCTGGAAGAAGGGGACTACATGATGTAGGATGCTTACCTTCATGTCCAAATTTACCCTTCTCACCAAGGGTACCTCAGGTTTATGGTACAGAACTGTCACTATCAGTTCAGACGCTGCCGTATGGATGGTCCACGGCACCCCGGGTCTTTACCAAGGTAATGGCCGAAATGATGATATTCCTTCGAAGGAAGGGAATTTTAGTTATCCCTTACTTGGACGATTCCCTGATAAGGGTAAGATCCAGGGAACAGTTGGAGGTCGGTGTAGCACTATCTCAGGTAGTGTTGCGGCAGCACGATTGGATTCTCAATATTCCAAAATCGCAGCTGGTTCCGACGACTCGTCTTCTGTTCCTAGGAATGATCCTGGACACAGTCCAGAAAAAGGTGTTTCTCCCGGAGGAGAAAGCCAGGGAGTTATCCGAGCTAGTCAGGAACCTCCTAAAACCGAGCCAAGTCTCAGTGCATCAATACACAAGGGTTCTGGGTAAAATGGTGGCTTCCTACGAAGCAATCCCATTCGGCAGATTCCACGCAAGAACTTTCCAGTGGGACCTGCTGGACAAATGGTCCGGGTCGCATCTTCAGATGCATCAGCGGATAACCCTGTCACCAAGGACAAGAGTGTCCCTCCTGTGGTGGTTGCAGAGTGCTCATCTTCTAGAGGGCCGCAGATTCGGCATTCAGGACTGGGTCCTGGTGACCACGGATGCCAGCCTGCGAGGCTGGGGAGCAGTCACACAGGGAAGGAATTTCCAGGGCTTATGGTCAAGCCTGGAGACATCACTTCACATAAATATCCCGAAGCTAAGGGCCATTTACAATGCTCTAAGCTTAGCAAGACCTCTGCTTCAAGGTAAGCCGGTGTTGATCCAGTCGGACAACATCACGGCAGTCACCCACGTAAACAGACAGGGTGGCACAAGAAGCAGGAGGGCAATGGCAGAAGCTGCAAGGATTCTTCGCTGGGCGGAAAATCATGTGATAGCACTGTCAGCAATTCCGGGAGTGGACAACTGGGAAGCAGACTTCCTCAGCAGACACGACCTCCACCCGGGAGAGTGGGGACTTCACCCAGAAGTCTTCCACATGATTATAAACCGTTGGGAAAAACTCGACAGGTATTGCGCCAGGTCAAGGGACCCTCAGGCAATAGCTGTAGACGCTCTGGTAACACCGTGGGTGTACCAGTCAGTGTATGTGTTCCCTCCTCTGTCTCTCATACCCAAGGTACTGAGATTGATAAGATGGAGAGGAGTAAGTACTATATTCGTGGCTCCGGATTGGCCAAGAAGGACTTGGTAACCGGAACTTCAAGAGATGCTCACGGAGGATCCGTGGCCTCTACCTCTAAGAAGGGACCTGCTCCAGCAAGGACCCTGTCTGTTCCAAGACTTACCGCGGCTGCGTTTGACGGCATGGCGGTTGAACGCCGGATCCTGAAGGAAAAAAGGCATTCCAGATGAAGTCATCCCTATCCTGATCAAAGCCAGGAAGGATGTAACCGCAAAACATTATCACCGCATTTGGCGAAGGCCAGTAAGGCGTGGTGCGAGGCCAGTAAGGCCCGACGGAGGAAATTCAACTGGGTCGATTCCTACATTTCCTGCAAACAGGAGTGTCTATGGGCCTGAAATTGGGGTCCATTAAGGTTCAAATTTCGGCCCTGTCAATTTTCTTCCAAAAAGAACTAGCTTCAGTCCCTGAAGTTCAGACGTTTGTAAAAGGGGTACTGCATATACAGCCTCCTTTTGTGCCTCCAGTGGCACCTTGGGATCTCAATGTAGTTTTTGGGTTCCAAAAGTCACATTGGTTTGAACCACTTAAATCTGTGGAGTTAAAATATCTCACATGGAAAGTGGTCATGCTGTTGGCCCTGGCCTGGGCCAGGCGCGTGTCAGAATTGGCGGCTTTATCCTGTAAAAGCCCTTATCTGATTTTCCATTCGGACAGGGCGGAATTGAGGACTCGTCCTCAGTTTCTCACTAAGGTGGTTTCAGCGTTTCACCTGAACAAACCTATTGTGGTGCCTGCGGCTACTAGGGACTTGGAGGACTCCAAGTTGCTAGACGTTGTCAGGGCCCTGAAAATATATGTTTCCAGGACGGCTGGAGTCAGAAAATCTGACTCGCTGTTTATCCTGTATGCACCCAACAAGCTGGGTGCTCCTGCTTCTAAGCAGACTATTGCTCGTTGGATTTGTAGTACAATTCAGCTTGCACATTCTGTGGCAGGCCTGCCACAGCCAAAAATCTGTAAATGCCCACTCCACAAGGAAGATGGGCTCATCTTGGGCGGCTGCCCGAGGGGTCTCGGCTTTACAACTTTGCCGAGCAGCTATTTGGTCAGGAGCAAATACGTTTGTAAAATTCTACAAAATTGATACCCTGGCTGAGGAGGACCTGGAGTTCTCTCATTGGTGCTGCAGAGTCATCCGCACTCTCCCGCCCGTTTGGGAGCTTTGGTATAATCCCCATGGTCCTTACGGAGTCCCCAGCATCCACTTAGGACGTTAGAGAAAATAAGAATTTACTTACCGATAATTCTATTTCTCGTAGTCCGTAGTGGATGCTGGACGCCCATCCCAAGTGCGGATTGTCTGCAATACTGGTACATAGTTATTGTTACCAAAAAATCGGGTTATTGCTGTAGTGAGCCATCTTTTCTAGAGGCTCCTCTGTTATCATGCTGTTAACTGGGTTTAGATCACGAGTTATACGGTGTGATTGGTGTGGCTGGTATGAGTCTTACCCGGGATTCAAAATCCTACCTTATTGTGTACGCTCGTCCGGGCACAGTATCCTAACTGAGGCTTGGAGGAGGGTCATAGGGGGAGGAGCCAGTGCACACCAGGTAGTTCTAAAGCTTTACTTTTGTGCCCAGTCTCCTGCAGAGCCGTTATTCCCCATGGTCCTTACGGAGTCCCCAGCATCCACTACGGACTACGAGAAATAGAATTATCGGTAAGTAAATTCTTATTTTCTATCTCGCGTGCATCAAAAGGTATCTTTGTCCAGGCGTGATGTATGATAATAGACTTGTTTAATGCGAACATCAATAAAATTCATTTACAGTAAAAAAAAGCGTTAAAAGTTCCATTAAGAACGATGTACACAGACAGACGAACTTTGACGAAGGAGAGCGAGTCACTGAAACGCGTTGACCCTGTTGCTGAGAGACGCAGGACGCGAGGAGGGAGAAGCTGGCTTGCTGATTTACATCACGCAGATACAGGTGTCCGCTGACTGCAGCGGGCGGGCATTTGGACATTCACCGTGCGCCTCCAATCCCTGAGAAGCTGGGTCGTGAGAGCTATGGACCGTAACAGCTTCTCCTTGGACGATGCCTTTATCAGCAGATCGTTTAGATATGGAATTATGTTCACCCCGTCTGCAGTGGAGAACCAGAATTTCCGCCATCACCTTGGCGAATACCCTCGGTGCTGTGGAAAGGCCGAATGGCAGGGCCTGGAACTGAAAATGACAGTCCAACAGCGCGAATCGGAGATAAGCTTGATGCGGCAGCCAAATCGGAATGTGGAGGTACGCATCCTTGATATCCAGGGATACCAGGAATTCCCCCTCCTTCAGACCTGATATCACTGCCCTTAGAGAATACATTTTGAACTTGAACTCCCTCAGAAAGGGGTTTAGTGATTTTAAGTACAGAATGGGCCTGACTGAACCATCCGGTTTTGGTACCACGAAAAGGTTCGAATAGTAACCCTTGTTTTGCATTTGTGGAGGAACTGGTAAAATAACCTGTGCCTCCACCAACTTCTGGATGGCTCCCTGAAGGATAGCCCTGTCTGCCGGCAAAGCTAGCAAGCCTGACTTGAAGAACCAGTGAGGAGGGAGATCTTGAAATTCCAGCGGGTACCCCTTGGACACAATATCTTGTACCCATGGATCCAGGCCGGACGACACACAGACGTGATTGAAATGTCTGAGTCTCGCCCCCACCGGCCCTACCTCCAGGCAGCACGGTCCACGTACCGTGGCGTACCTGAAGCAAATTTCTGTTCCTGGGAACATGCCGCAGCAGGTTTCTTGGATTTTGGTCGACCTCCTCTAAAGAAGGTGTTGGATGGTTTGGCCTTTCTTGGTTTAGCAACCTTAAAGGACTGTGATGCAGGTGAAGAAAAAGGTTTCTTCGTAGCAGGTGCTGCTGAGAGAAGAAAAGGTGACTTACCCGCTGTAGCTGTGGAGATTCACGCATCCAACGTTTCCCCAAAGAGAGCCTGACCTGTGTAGTGTAGGGTCTCCACATCTCTCCTGGATTCCGCGTCGGCAGACCACTGGCGCAGCCACAGTCCTCGACAAGCTGAGACTGACACAGAAGAAATTCCGCAGCGATTGAACCCAGGTCTTTCATGGATTCCAACATAAATCCTGCAGAATCCTGAATGTTACGTGAAAACAATTCAACGTCATTTATATCCATTGTTTCCAAATTCTCAAGTAATGTGTCTGACCACTTTACTATAGCTTTGGAAATCCATGCACAGGCAATAGTAGAACGTAGTATCGCCCCCTGAAGCCGTGTATATGGATTTGAGCGTTGTGTCAATCTTGCGATCAGCCGGCTCCTTTAAGGCGGTTGATACTGGAACCGGTAAAACCATATTTTTCAAGAGTCTGGATACAGAGGCATCCACAGGGAAAGGGGAAAGCAACCAGAACCCTTTTAGGGATCTGGAATTGTTTCTCTGGGTCTTCCCATGCTTTTTCAAAAATAGCATTTAATTCTTTGGACGCAGGGAAGGTTAGCGAGGCTTTCTTATTATCACTGAAGTAAGCCTCCTCAACCTTCTCAGGTGTTGTGTCAGCAGTGACGTGCGGTGGGGTGAGGCAGAGCCTTTCCTGTCATACTAACGTTTGTGCCAGAGTTTTGACTGTGTAAAGTATAAGAAAAAATTAGATTTTACTTACCGGTAAATCTATTTCTTGTAGTCCGTAGTGGATGCTGGGGACTCCGTAAAGACTATGGGGAATAGACGGGCTCCGCAGGAAACAGGGCACTTTAAGAAAGAATTTGGATTCTGGTGTGCTCTGGCTCCTCCCTCTATGTCCCTCCTCCAGACCTCAGTTAGAGAAACTGTGCCCGGAAGACCTGACAGTACAAGGAAAGGATTTTGGAATCCAGGGCAAGACTCATACCAGTCAGACCAATCACACCGTATAACTCGTGATAAACGTATCCAGTTAACAGTATGAACAACAACGGAGCATCAGATCAACCCTGATGCAACCAAACATAACCCTTATTTAAGCAATAACTATATACAAGTATTGCCGAAGAAGTCCGCACTTGGGACGGGCGCCCAGCATCCACTACGGAGTACGAGAAATAGATTTACCGGTAAGTAAAATCTTATTTTCTCTAACGTCCTAGTGGATGCTGGGGACTCCGTAAGGACCATGGGGATTATACCAAAGCTCCCAAACGGGCGGGAGAGTGCGGATGACTCTGCAGCACCGAATGAGCAAACATGAGGTCCTCCTCAGCCAGGGTATCAAACTTGTAGAACTTTGCAAAGGTGTTTGAACCTAACCAAGTAGCCGCTCGGCAAAGCTGTAATGCCGAGACCCCTCGGGCAGCCGCCCAAGAAGAGCCCACCTTCCTTGTGGAATGGGCCTTAACTGATTTACGCAGCGGCAACCCAGCCGCAGAGTGAGCCTGCTGAATCGTGTTACAGATCCAGCGAGCATTAGTTTGCTTTGAAGCAGGCGCCCCAAGCTTGTTGGAAGCATACAGGATAAACAAAGATTCTGTTTTCCTGACCTTAGCCGTTCTGGCTACATAAACCTTCAAAGCCCCGACTACATCCAGTGACTCGGAATCCTCCAAGTCAGTAGTAGCCACAGGCACCACAATAGGTTGGTTTCTATGAAAGGATGAAACCACTTTCGGCAGAAATTGTGGGCGGGTCCGCAATTCTGCTCTATCCGCATGGAAAACCAGATAAGGGCTTTTATGTGACAAAGCCACCAATTCTGACACACGCCTAGCCGAAGCCAAGGCTAATAGCATGACCACCTTCCACGTGAGATATTTTACTTCCACCGTTTTGAGTGGTTCAAACTAGTGTGATTTCAGGAAACTCAACACCACGTTAAGATCCCAAGGTGCCACTGGAGGCACAAGGGGGCTGAATATGCAGCACTCCCTTTACAAACGTCTGAACTTCAGGCAGAGAAGCCAGTTCTTTTTGAAAGAAAATGGATAAGGCCGAAATCTGAACCTTAATGGAACCCAATTTATGGCCCAAAGTCACTCCCGACTGTAAGAAGTGAAGGAAAAGGCCCAGCTGGAATTCCTTCGTAGGGGCATTCCTGGCCTCACACCAAGCAACATATTTTCGCCATATACGGTGATAATGTTGAGCCGTCACATCCTTCCTAGCCTCTTATCAGCGTAGGAATGACCTCATCTGGAATGCCTTTTTCTGCTAGGATCCGGTGTTCAACCGCCATGCCGTGAAACGCAGCTGCGGTAAGTCTTGGAACAGACAGGGCCCCTGTTACACAAGTCCTGTCCTAGAGGCAGAGGCCACGGGTTCTCTGTGAGCATTTCTTGCAGATCTGGATACCAAGTCCTTCTTGGTCAATCCGGAACAAAGAGTAATGTTCTCACTCCTCTTTTCCTTATGATTCTCAGCACCTTGGGTATGAGAGGAAGAGGAGGAAATACATAGACGACGGGAACACCCACGGTGTCACCAGTGCGTCCACAGCTATCGCCTGAGGGTCTCTTGATCTGGCACAATATCTCTGCAGTTTTTTGTTGAGGCAGGATGCCATCATGTCCACCTGTGGCAGTTCCCACCGACTTGCAATCTGCATGAAGACTTCTTGATGAAGTCCCCACTCTCCCGGGTGGAGGTCGTGCCTGCTGAGGAACTCTGCTTCCCAGTTGTCCACTCCCGGAATGAACACTGCTGACAGTGCGCTTACGTGATTCTCCGCCCAGCAAAGAATTCTGGTGGCTTCTACCATCGCCACCCTGCTCCTTGTGCCGCCTTGGCGGTTTACATGAGCCACTGCGGTGATATTGTCTGACTGAATCAGAACCGGTTGGTCGCGAAGCAGGGACTCCGCTTGACGTAGGGCGTTGTATATGGCCCATAGTTCCAGGATGTTGATGTGAAGGCAAGTCTCCTGACTTGACCACACCCTTGGAAATTTCTTCCCTATGTGACTGCCCCCCACCCTCGGAGGCTTGCATCCGTGGTCACCAGGACCCAGTCCTGAATGCCGAATCTGCGACCTTCGAGAAGGTGAGCACTCTGCAGCCACCACAGGAGAGACACCCTGGCTCTGGGGGATAGGGTGATTAACCGATGCATCTGAAGATGTGATCCGGACCACTTGTCCAGTAAGTCCCATTGGAAGGTCCTCGCATGGAACCTGCTGAAGGGAATGGCCTCGTATGATGCCACCATCCTTCCCAGGACTCGAGTGTAGTGATGCACTGACACCTGTTTTGGTTTTAAGAGATTCCTGACCAGTGTCACGAGCTCCTGAGCTCTCTCTATCGGGAGATAAACCCTTTTCTGGTCTGTGTCTAGGATCATGCCTAGGAGAGGCAGATGAGCTGTAGGAACCAACTGCGACTTTGGAATATATAGAATCCAGCCGTGTTGCCGTTACACTTCCAGAGAAAGTGATACGCTGTTCAGCCACTGCTTTCTTGATCTCGCTTTTTTGAGGAGATCGTCCAAGTACGTGATAATAGTGACACCTTGCTTCCGCAGGAGCACCATCATTTCCGCCATTACCTTGGTGAATATTCTCGGGGCCGTGGAGAGACCAAACGGCAACGTCTGAAATTGGTAATGACAATCCCGTACCGCAATTCTGAGGTACGCCTGATGGGGTGGATAAATGGGGACATGAAGGTATGCATCCTTTATGTCCAGAGTCACCATAAAATCTCCCCCTTTCAGGCTTGCAATGACCGCTCTTAGCGATTCCATCTTGAACTTGAACCTTTTCAGGTATATGTTCAGGGATTTTAAATTCAATATGGGTCTGACCGAACCGTCTGGTTTCGGGACTACAACATGGTCGAATAATAACCCCCTCCTTGTTGAAGGAGGGGAACCTTGACCACCACCTGTTGAAGATACAATTTGTGAATTGCAGTTAACACTGTTTCCCTCTCGTGGGGGGAAGCCGGCAGGGCCGCCGGTGAGGGGGCATCTTCTCAAAGTCCAGCTTGTATCCCTGAGACACAATATCTATTGCCCAGGGATCTAACAGGGAGTTAACCCACTTGTGGCTGAACTTACGAAGGCGTGCCCCCACCGGGCCTAGCTCCGCCTGTGGAGCCCCAGCGACATGCGGTGGATTTTGTAGAGGCCGGGGAGGACTTCTGTTCCTGGGAACTAGCTGTGTTGTGCAGCTTCTTTCCTCTGCCCCCGCCTCTGGCAAGAAAGGACGCACCTCGGACTTTCTTGTTTCTTTGTTCGAAAGGCTGAATTTGATAATGTTGTGCTTTCCTAGGCTGTGCAGGAATATAAGGCAAAATATCAGAATTACCAGCTATAGCTGTGGAGACCAGGTCCGAGAACCCTTCTCCACACAATCCTCAGCCTCCATATGCCTCTTAAGTCGGCATCATCTGTCCATTGCATATTATACAGGACACGTCAAGCAGAAATCGACATAGCTTTGACTCTAGGACCCAGTATACTCATGTCTCTTTGGGCATGTTTTATATATATATATATATATATATATATATATCTTAAGACAGCATCTTTAATATATATATATATATATATATATATATTTTACATATATATATATATATATTATACATACTAGGGTCTCAATCTCTGCTGATAAGGTACCTGTCCACGCTGCCACAGCGCTATAAACCCATGCCGACACAATCGCCGGTCTGATTAGTGTACCAGAATGTGCACGCTATCTGCAGGATCCCTGAGGATAGCTGTTACGTCAGGGCTACCTTTTGGGCAAACGTGACACCCTAGGGGAAGATTCCCATCCTATCCTGGCCCTAGTGCCCAACTGTATATTATGCAAACTTTTGCCAAAGAGGTCTCTAATTGCTGCCCAGGGCGCTCCCCCCTGCGCCCTGCACCCTTACAGTGACCGGAGTATGTGGGTGTAGTGTGGGAGCAATGGCGCACAGCTGCAGTGCTGTGCGCTACCTCAGTGAAGACTGGAGTCTTCTGTCGCCGATTTCGAAGTCTTCTTGCTTCTTTCACCAGCTTTTGTCTTCCGGCTCTGCGAGGGGGACGGCGGTGCGGCTCCGGGATCGGACGACAAAGGGTGAGATCCTGTGTACGATCCCTCAGGAGCTAATGGTGTCCAGTAGCCTAAGAAGCAGGACCTATCTTCAGTGAGTAGGGCTGCTTCTCTCCCCTCAGTCCCACGCTGCAGAGAGTCTGTTGCCAGCAGATCTCTCTGAAAATAAAAAACCTAACAAAATACTTTCTTTTTAGCAAGCTCAGGAGAGCTCACTAAACAGCACCCAGCTCGTCCGGGCACAGATTCAAACTGAAGTCTGGAGGAGGGACATAGAGGGAGGAGCCAGAGCACACCAGTATCCAAATTCTTTCTTAAAGTGCCCTATCTCCTGCGGAGCCAGTCTATTCCCCATGGTCCTTACGGAGTCCCCAGCATCCACTAGGACGTTAGAGAAATACAAAAAATATGTTTGAAATATCTTCTATGCATTATTCTAATAATTTTTATAGCCAAAACTCTGGAGTAAAAATTCTATGGCAGGTGAGGAAGTGCCTCACCTGGCTAACTTCTCTGCACATCTCTGATCAAAACTCACCAATTTTCCAGGAGTTTATACTGCTGCACCTGTGTATAATGCCCAGATGAACATTTTGCCTCATATATTGCATGTAAATCTGGCTCTGGTGCTAGTCAGTGCCTCCTGAGCTATTTAGCTCACCGCACGTCCCTGTGTGTCAGCAATATTCAACGTATCTCTAATAGCCTCTATCATCAACTGCGGAAGAAGAGAACTAAGCGCTTAGGTGAGAAGCACTGCACTTTGATTGTCAGCAGCCTCCTGATAAAGGGAATTGCCAATCCCTTGCAACAAACACTAACCAACAAATAACAAGTGGCGCTTGACAATCAGATGAAATAAAAAAACATTTATTTATATACAATGTGTAAAGGTTACAACACACTCCCGGGAGAATAAAATAATGTGACAGATTTCACAGTAATAAAAATGTGCACTATATTAGAGCTGCTAAATCAATTCCTCAGAGAATCATTTATAGTAAGTGAACTTATATGCACATATTTATTAAGTAACTGCGCCTGGAGGATTTTTAACTATATTAGATACACTTTGGTACACATAAAATTTAAATAAAAGATGTATGTTACTAATAAGTGTGATATCTTAACATGGGTCACTCACGCCTTAGTGTACCAAAAGGTACTGTGTACGTCACAAATCCATTGCAGTGGATTGCTGGTTTTAAAGGTGCGTTGGTGAATTACCTCCGCTGGGCAGGAGCCTGTTCTGTCCTTGCTCCCTGGTGTCGTCTCGCCGATCTGTCAGAGACACACACCAGAGCCTCAGCGGGTATGATTGATGCTGCGCCGTGCAGGGAGCCTCAACGAGCCGTTCAGATGATTCGCGCTACCTCCGGTACCTCCGCACTTGCAGACAGGAGGCTGTTTTGCTGGTGTTCCGGAGTCTGCCGGTCTGCGCCGGGCTGCGAGGGAACAGCACCCGTTGTTAATCACTTCCCCACGTGGCGTAGTCGGCCGTGGCAACGGGGATTGGAGATGCAATGCAGGTGCTCCCGATGACGGTGCTGAATTAACGGGCTCCTGTGCACGGATTTTGCGTTAGAGCAGCAGCTGATAGGAGTGTGAATCCTTGCAGGGAAAGAGCCTGTATCCTTATCATCAACTGCACCCATTTAGCAAGAGATGTGGCACCCCTAAGCACATCCCCATCACCGTCTGCCGTGTCAGAGTCGGTATCCGTGTCGTCTTGCATAATCTGGGCAAGATCACATTTGTAGGAACTTACATAGGGGGGTACTGAGGTAACAGAACCGGACCAAACTGCCATAGAATTCCCTAAATCCAGAGTTGCAGATTCATTCTGAGCAATCCTAGTAGAAATCTGGGAAATCATAGTTTTGATAGAGGATAACCACTCAGACTCCCTTACTGGTATCTGCGCTACAACAGTGCAATCCTGATTACATGGAATGAGATCATCCTGAAAGGACATGTCCTCAGCCGCATATGACACAGAGTCCCAGGACATAGCTAACTGGAGACCCCAAACACTCCACACACACACAGGGGAGGCTAGACAGAGATTCCCCCCTGAGAATGGCAAGAGACACAGAGTTTGGAGCCAACACACACGGCGCTGTTTAGATAAAGGAAACCCCTTACCAGGAACCCCCTGGTACCGCACAGGATAGCTGGAGTTGCTTGGAGGGACAGCTCTATCAGCATCTGTGTACAGGAACTGCAGGCAGGAAAATGGCGCTGAACGCGGCTGGGTCCGCTCTGAGGAGCTCCGACCCTTGAAGATGGCGTGTCTTCCGCACAAATTCTTTATAGTGGCCTGAGGATTCCGTCACTAGGAGGGGGATTCCGTTCCCTGTGAGTGTCTGAGTACGGAGGATTCTGACACTAGCCTGGGGATTCAGTCTCCAGTTTGCGTCTGTGACAAGTGTAGGGTATTAAGATGCTGGCTCAGGACGCCCCTCATAGCGCCAACACTGTGTGCCGCTGAGCCTTCCCGGTGCGCAGCCGTTCAGAGCTGCGCTTCTACCCTTGTGCCGCCATATCTCGCCATCTTCTGACGTTCTGGCTCTGTAAGGGGGTGGCGGCATGCTGCTGGGGTGAGCGATCCCCTGTGGCGGGGAACGATCGATCCCCTCAGGAGCTCAGTATCCTGTCAGCAGAGATAGTGGCTCAGACCCCGCAGGGCGGACACTACTCCCCTCTTAGTCCCTCGAAGCAGGGAGGCTGTTGTCAGCAGCCTCCCTGTAAAATAATAAACTCTAAAAAATAACTTTACCAGGGAAACTCTGGAGAGCTCCCCTAGCTGTGACCGGCTCCTCCGTGCACATTTTGTAAACTGGGTCTGGTAGGAGGGGAATAGAGGGAGGATCCAGCCCACACTCTTAAAGTGCCAATGGCTCCTAGTGGACCCGTCTATACCCCATGGTATTAATGTGGACCCCAGCATCCTGTAGGACGTAAGAGAAATATATATGTTTAAAGGCAATACATTATATATATACATATATATAGATGTATATATATATATATATATATATATATATGTATATACATATACACACACATACACAAAAATAAGAATTTACTTACCGATAATTCTATTTCTCGGAGTCCGTAGTGGATGCTGGGGTTCCTGAAAGGACCATGGGGAATAGCGGCTCCGCAGGAGACAGGGCACAAAAAAGTAAAGCTTTTACCAGATCAGGTGGTGTGCACTGGCTCCTCCCCCTATGACCCTCCTCCAGACTCCAGTTAGGTACTGTGCCCGGACGAGCGTACACAATAAGGGAGGCAATTTGAATCCCGGGTAAGACTCATACCAGCCACACCAATCACACCGTACAACTCGTGATCTAAACCCAGTTAACAGCATGATAACAGAGGAGCCTCTAGAAAAGATGGCTCACTACAGCAATAACCCGATTTTTTGGTAACAATAACTATGTACCAGCATTGCAGACAATCCGCACTTGGGATGGGCGCCCAGCATCCACTACGGACTCCGAGAAATAGAATTATCGGTAAGTAAATTCTTATTTTCTCTATCGTCCTAGTGGATGCTGGGGTTCCTGAAAGGACCATGGGGATTATACCAAAGCTCCCAAACGGGCGGGAGAGTGCGGATGACTCTGCAGCACCGAATGAGAGAATTCCAAGTCCTCTTTTGCCAGGGTATCAAATTTGTAGAATTTTACAAACGTGTTTTCCCCCGACCACGTAGCTGCTCGGCAGAATTGTAATGCCGAGACCCCTCGGGCAGCCGCCCAAGATGAGCCCACCTTCCTTGTGGAATGGGCCTTAACAGATTTAGGCTGTGGCAGGCCTGCCACAGAATGAGCAAGTTGAATTGTGTTACAAATCCAACGAGCAATCGTCTGCTTAGAAGCAGGGGCACCCAACTTGTTGGGTGCATATAGTATCAACAGCGAGTCAGATTTTCTGACTTCAGCCGTCCTTGAAATGTATATTTTTAAGGCTCTGACAACGTCCAACAACTTGGAGTCCTCCAAGTCGCCAGTGGCCGCAGGCACCACAATAGGTTGGTTCAGGTGAAACGCTGATACCACCTTAGGGAGAAAATGCGGACGAGTCCTCAGTTCTGCCCTATCCGAATGGAAGATTAGATAAGGGCTTTTATAAGATAAAGCCGCCAATTCAGATACTCTCCTGGCGGAAGCCAGGGCCAGTAACATAGTCACTTTCCATGTGAGATATTTAAAATCCACCTTTTTCAATGGTTCAAACCAATGGGATTTGAGGAAATCTAAAACTACATTTAGATCCCACGGTGCCACCGGAGGCACCACAGGAGGCTGTATATGCAGTACTCCTTTAACAAAAGTCTGTACCTCAGGAACTGAGGCCAATTCTTTTTTGGAAGAATATTGACAGGGCCGAAATTTGAACCTTAATAGATCTCAATTTGAGACCCATAGACAATCCTGATTGTAGGAAATGTAGGAAACGACCCAGTTGAAATTCCTCCGTCGGAACACTCCGATCCTCGCACCACGCGACATATTTTCGCCAAATGCGGTGATAATGTTTCGCGGTGACTTCCTTCCTTGCCTTAATCAAGGTAGGAATGACTTCTTCTGGAATGCCTTTCCCTTTTAGGATCTGGCGTTCAACCGCCATGCCGTCAAACGCAGCCGCGGTAAGTCTTGAAAGAGACAGGGACCCTGTTGTAGCAGGTCCCTTCTCAGAAGTAGAGGGCACGGGTCGTCCGTGACCAACTCTTGAAGTTCCGGGTACCAAGTCCTTCTTGGCCAATCCGGAGCCACTAGTATTGTTCTTACTCCTCCTCACCGTATAATCTTCAATACCTTTGGTATGAGAGGCAGAGGAGGAAACACATATACTGATTTGTACACCCAAGGTGTTACCAGTGCGTCCACAGCTATTGCCTGTGGATCTCTTGACCTGGCGCAATACTTGTCCAGTTTCTTGTTGAGGCGAGACGCCATCATGTCTACCATTGGTCTTTCCCAACAGTTTATTAGCATGTGGAAGACTTCTGGATGAAGACCCCCCTCTCCCGGGTGAATATCGTGTCTGCTGAGGAAGTCTGCTTCCCAGTTGTCCACGCCCGGGAAGAACACTGCTGACAGTGCTATTACGTGATTCTCCGCCCAGCGAAGAATGTTGGCAGCTTCTGCCATTGCACTCCTGCTTCTTGTGCCGCCCTGTCTGTTTACATGGGCGACCGCCGTGATGTTGTCCGACTGAATCAACACCGGTTTTCCTTGCAGGAGTGGTTCCGCCTGGCTTAGAGCATTTTAGATTGCTCTTAGTACCAGAATGTTTATGTGAAGAGACTTTTCCAGGTTCGTCCATACCCCCTGGAAGTTTCTTCCTTGTGTGACTGCTCCCCAACCTCTCAGGCTGGCGTCCGTGGTCACCAGGATCAAATCCTGTATGCCGAATCTGCGGCCCTCCAATAGATGAGCCTTTTGCAACCACCACAGAAGATATACCCTTGTCCTTGGCGACAGGGTTATTCGCAGGTGCATCTGAGGATGCGACCCTGACCATTTGTCCAACAGATCCCTTTGGAAAATTCTTGCATGGAATCTGCCGAATGGAATTGCTTCGTAAAAAGCCACCATTTTTCCCAGGACTCTTGTGCATTGATGTACAGACACCTTTCCTGGTTTTAGGAGGTTCCTGACAGGTCGGATAACTCCTTGGCTTTTTCCTCGGGAAGAAAAACCTTTTTCTGAACCGTGTCCAGAATCATCCCTAGGAACAGCAGACGTATCGTCGGAAAACAGCTGCGATTCTTGGAATATTTAGAATCCAGTCGTGCCGTCGAAGAACTACTTTAGATAGTGCTCTTCCGACCTCCAACTGTTCTCTGGAACTTGCCCTTTTTAGGTCGTGCAAGTAAGGGATAATTTAGATGCCTTTTTTCTTTGAAGAAACATCTTTTCGGCCATTACCTTGGTAAAAAGGCCCGGGGTGCCGTGGATAATTCAAACGGCATCGTCTGAAACTGATATTGACAGTTCTGTACCACGAACCAGAGGTACCCTTGATGAGAAGGACAAAATTTGGACATGGAGGTAATCCTTGATGTCCAGGGACACCATATAGTCCCCTTTTTTCCGGTTCGCTATCACTGCTCTGAGTGACTTTATCTCGATTTGAACCTTTTATGTAAGTGTTCAAAACATTTTAGATTTAGACTATGTGTCGCCAAGCCGTCTGGCTTCAGTACCACAATATAGTGTGGAAAAATAATACCCTTTTCCTTGTCGTAGGAGGGGTACTTTGATTATC